>NC_059157.1:43209031-43509031 GCF_019923935.1 Bubalus bubalis
AAGAAATAGCCTCAGCAAACCTTTTAATTTTTTTGTGATTTGCTGGATGTTGCACTGTATCTCACTACAATTTGAAGTTGCTATTCCCTGCTTACTAGTCAGGTTGAAGAAATTATCCCTTTGTATACCTAACTTCCTCTTTCTGAATCTCTTCTTCAATTCCTTTGCCTTTCTTGCATCACATTATTAGCCTTGTTTGTCTGTTCAGTTTCAGATTTGTGTGATTTCTTGTCTAGTCTGGGTCCTAATGTCTAGTCTGGGCCAGTAATGTCAGTGGAAATTATCTTCTTCCACAATGTAGCTTGTATTTTTGCTTTGTTTCATTCCTCAGAAATTTAAATTTTAATGGAAATAACTATATTCCTTTTCTTTTTAGATTTTCCATGTAGTGAGGACTTCCTTCTTCCTAAGAGGGACTTCACCCCCACATCTCATGTTCAGACCTCTGTTGGTGTGATTAGCTTTTTGCTTTTCCCCATACCCTTTAAGAATAACCTCAGATTTAGCTAATCTTTCTCTGGTTCTTGTATGATTGGATTCAATCAAAATCAATTTCAGAAGCCTCGGCACCTTTATGAAACTGGTTCTTCCTAGGCATGCGTGATGTGTCTTTATTAGTTCTGCATTGATGTCTTTCAATAATTTCTTATAATTTTCTTTAAAAAAAACTATGCATTTCACTTTCATGTTATTCATAGACATCAGATTTTTCTTTTGTTGTAATGCTGTCTTTTTACTACTTATCCAGTTACCCAGAAACTGGATCTTTCTGGGCCAACTGTTTTTGAAATCCCGTTTATTTTTTTATATTAATTCTGTATTAAGCACATTTACTACACAACTTATTTTTCTAATTTTTGCCTATAGATTTTATCAAGTATGCTGGGTAGACCATCATTTATTTGTGAAAAAATAGCATTTCCCAGTGCATTCCTCAGAGTGGCCACCAGCTGTCTGGGACCCAGTCCAGATCTAGTTCTAGACTGTGTCCTTAAAGACTTCATGGGAAACTGGCCCTGCCCTCAAGATGGTCCCCTCAGGGTTGGCTCTCAATTGAGGTCATGTGCAGCAGAAGCACCCCCCTTTTGAGTGCCTCCATGTACCTTGTGAATACTTTTTCTCTAATGAATATGTACTATGTAGCTTAATGAATGGAGAAGGCAATGGCAACCCACTCCAGTGTTCTTGCCTGGAGAATCCCAGGGATGGGGGAGCCTGGTGGGCTGCTGTCTCTGGGGTCGCACAGACTCGGACACGACTGAAGTGACTTAGCAGTAGCTTAATAAATAGATAGCAGACCTCTGTATACAACAAAGGTCTACACTGTGACAAACTGTTTTTGAAAGCAAGTACAGCAATTTACAACAATTTAAAATGCTTCCACATTTAAGTTTTAGATCTCTGGACAGATATAGATCCCAGTTTACAGTCCATTTACACTTCGGTACTTAGGAGGAAGGCTGTACTTTTAAGGAGCGCCAGCAAACACCCTCTTTTTTGGTGATATACTTTTGAAATACCACCAGTAATTTATTCAAGTTCCTATTGTTTCAGTCTCTACTAGAATGAATTCCTAACAAGAGTATGAATAATATTGTAGGGAAATGAGGAAATTTGGGGTCACACAGCATCTTGGGACAGGAAGAAGCTAAGACAAAGACCCGGGGCCTGGGTTACCAAGGAGAGAAAATAAGGGGTGGAGACCTTGGTTAGTGGCTGAAGGGCGATGCTCCCACTGGTCTGTGGGCCTGGGGATGCACCTGAACCTCCAAAGCATGTCTGAGGGCATTTCAAGGCCAGGAACCTGGAATCCATCTTTTTCCTTCCAAGTATGTCATTGATGCTTATCCTCATGGTCCCACAAGTTTAAGGTGTCAGATCAGTCAAGCTTTAGCTAAACTGTAGTTTTGTCTTGGAAATTTGTGCTTCATGTTTTTTGCCTTTATGATATTGGCTTTTAGGCAATAGTCAGAAAAGTTGTCAACCTCATGTTTTATTTGTTTACTTGTTTGTCCATTTAAATCACAATACATAGAGATAAAACCCAACCCACACTTTGCATCTGCCCTACGTTCATAAAGTGAGTATCCACGTGTGAGCTATTGTCATCTGATCAAGTGCATTTTGTATTTTTTTAACTTGTGATCAACTATATTTTTCTTAGAAGAAAAAGGCAGTGAAAGGAAAGGATCCATGAATATTTAGAAACTGAAAGGAGCAAGGAACTAGCAGTGCCATATTTCTTTTGCTTATTAAAATGGATTCAACATAGGGCATTATTTTCCCCAAATGCTAAAGATATATATTTCCACAGAGTTTTAAAGTTCCTAGATCAGCTATAATATAAATTTTTCAACTAAAGCATTAAAAAGAATAAATTTTCCTCTGGCTAGAAATACATTGTTCGGACCTCCTTACCCACAAATAGACATGACTTACTTTTCCATATACCATTCTTTTCAGACATCTATCAGTATAAAATAGTCCAAAATTATCTGTCAGGATAAAATTCAGCCAATGGTTGTTTTCCAGAAGTTTTATTTTCAAGTTACACCATGGTTTACTAAGCCATTTTATACATTTGTCTTGGTATTTCCGGATTACTGCATTTATGAAACTTCCATTTTTTTTTAATGTAATCTTTGCTATAAACAGATGAGGCAGAAATGATTTAACAGTTCAAGCAGAGTGTTTGCTAAGCAGCTAGATGTTAGGCAGTGAGGAATGGTCCCTGTTATTCAGTAACCCCTGGTCCGTGTACAGCATATTCTAAGACTGTTTGTTCAAAAGTGTTTCTGCATTTGGTGCATCAAGTGGAAGAAAGTGCTTATGAAATGTACAAACATTTTTCTGCGAGTTATGCTAATTTTCTAACTCAGCTAACTGTATTCTTTTATTCCTACATGTACTTTGTACATTGGTAGCTCTTCTAATAAATACAAGAGATAATTTACATTAGTTTATTAACTTTATCTAAGAAGATACTTATAGAATGCTTGCTTTTATTTGAAGCTGTATTACTTCCAAATCAAAACATTTCCTTACATAAGTCTCAGTGCACTTACATTATAATAACAATAACTTCTGACCAGAGCAGAAAAGGGGATTATAAACATGGAGAAACTGGATCTTTCTGGGTCAACAAGGCCCATTGCATTTAAACAGAATCAGTATCTCTCTCTCTGTCTCTCTCTCTCTCTCTCTCACACTCTCTTCAATCATGTTGTAATCCCTGAGCAGTATTTAGTTTTGAGGTAATTAAGTGTCCTTTTAAAACAGTAATTCTGCTATTGCAAATACAACTTAAACTCAGTTGGACAAATTCACCCCTTTGTTGTTCAGTCACTAAGTTGTGTCCAACTCTTTGCAACCCCCATGGACTGAAGCAAGCCAGGTTTCCCTGTCCTTCTCTATCTATCCCAGAATTTGCTCAGATTCATGTCCATTGAGTCGATGATGCCATCTAACCATCTCATCCTCTCCTTCCCTTTTCTCCTTTTGCCATCAATCTTTTCCACCATCTGGGTCTTTTCCAATGAGTCAGCTCTTCCATCAAATATCCAAAGTATTGCAACTTCAGCTTCAGCATCAGTCCTTCCAATGAATAGTCAGGACTGATTTCATTTAGGATTGACTCATTTGATCTCCTTGCAGTCCAAGGGACTCTCAAGAGTCTTCTCCAACACAATTTGAAAGCATCAGTTCTTCTGCACTCAGTCTTCTTTATGGTCTAACTCTCACATCCATACATGACTACTGGAAAAACCATAGCTTTGACTTTATGGACCTTTGTCGAACACGACTGAAGTGACAGCAGCAGCAGCAGCAGCGGTCAGTAAAGTGATGTCTTTGCTTTTTAATATACTGTCTAGCTTTGTCATAGTTTTCTTTCCAAGGAGCAAATGTCTTTTAATTTCATGGCTGCCATCACCATCCACAGTGATTTTGGAGCCGAAGAAAAGAAAATCTATCACTGCTTCCACTTTTTCCCCATCTATTTGCCATGAAGTGATAGGACGGATGCCATAAATCTTAGTTTTTTGAATGTTGAGCTTTAAGCCCACTTTTCACTCTCCTTTTTCACCCTCATCAAGAGACTGTTTAGATCCTATTCACCTTCTGCCATTAGAGTGGTATCATCTGCATATCTGTGATTGTTGATATTTCTCCTGGCAATCTTGATTCCAGCTTATGATTCACCCAGCCCAGCATTTCACATGATGTACTCTGCATAGACATTAAATTCACCCCTAGTATGCATTGAATAACTTTTGAGACATTGGAAATGTGGTGATGCTGGAGAGGCCACTGGATTAATATTTCTAGTACTGCAATCTCCTCTTATCCACGGTTTCAGTTACCTGAGGTCAACCACGGTTAGAAAATAGTAAAAGGAAAATTCCAGAGGTAAGCAATTCATAAGTTCCGAATTGTGCACCATTTGAGCATCATGATGAGACCTTGCTCTGTCTGTCTCATGTCCAGTGCATCCTCCCCGTCAGGCACTTAGCAGCCATCCGAGGGTCAGACAGTCAGACAGACGGCCCTGGTATCAGTGCTTGTGCTCACATGGCCCTTCTTTTACCTCACACTCACCCCAAAATGCAAGAGGAGTGGTGCCAGGAATTTGAATGTTTTCTTACTGTGTATAATTTATAAGTTAAATTTGATCACAGGCGATGTTTGGATGGAAGGGATATAGTGAACTTAGGACCTTTGCTTTCAGGCATTCACGAGGGGTCTTGGATCGAAGACCCTGAGGATAAGAGGGGACAGCTCTACACAATCAATGTTGATGCAGATAGTGCTACCCTAGGGTCTGGGCAGTGCTGGCAGCAAACAGAGGAAGAGTTGGAAATCTCAGTATTTCCTGCAACAATTCCCAGAATAAGTTCCTTGTTATAAATAAATGTAGGGAGTTGTGGGCCTCCCTGTTGCCCAGTGGTTACAGCTCCTCACTTCCACTAATGAGGGTATGGCTTTGATTCCTAATGGGGGAACTAACATTTCCCCATGCCATGTGGCCTGGCCAAAAAAAAAAGAAAAAGTGAGAGAAAGAAAGAAAGAAAGTAGTTTTTCAAATGAGGCCCAAAAACCACAAATGATAATCCAAGTCTCAGCCCACTTACTGCCAACTGCCTCCAAAACTTGGCTCTGGGAAGTAGTTTTATTTCTAAATAAAATGAGTTCACATCCTGAGATTACAAATGAAATGCAATCTCTTTTATATCTGCCCATTTATATGTGGAACTTGTTTCTTTGCTTAGATTTTGAGGTCCACAAAATATCTCAATTACAATTCAGGAAAATTTATTATTCTGCAGTAATATATTCAACTGGGGAAAATCAATTTATGCATATGTAAAATCTGAGCCAGTCTTTCTCATAAAGATGTAAGAATTATAACATCTGTGGTATAGACAATTTTTCCAAATAACATTATTAGGTATGCTACAATTGAAGTTGTCAGCATTTTTCTGCCATTGGAGCTGACCGTAATTAACTACATAACTCTTTCTCACATCTCCTAAATTACCGTTAAGTGTTCTCTCCACGCTCTCTCTCTGGAAAACGCTGTGGCTGGGAATCATGTGAACAAGAGTGTCATTGCTCAGCCTAATTCTACCTGCAGAGGATGTAGGAAATAGAACCCTGGAACCATCAGAACCACAGGCCATCTAGGAGTTCCATTAACCTCGTGCAGTTCTCACAGAATAAAAACCAGACACAATGATTAGTTTCTGAGCCCTGCCTCCATGGCTGACATATGCAGTCGGGTGTAATTTACCCAATGTCATTATACAAAGAAATGTGACTTTTTGTGTGAAGTTATTTGAGGCAGCTTCTCTGTCTTCTGCTTTCACCAGACTCCAAATACCCGGATTATATCCAGTCTGGCACATAATGTGGGACTGTGTTTGTTGAGTTTCTGCAAACATATGAACCGTTTCTTATAACAGGTGTGTCTCTGCTTCTTGGGGGACACGTTGCTCCTCAGGGATGAGGAGTTCAGATCCTCGGAGTGAGTGTGCTGGTGCTGCCTCTTGCCGAGAGGAAGGGGGTCAGGAAAGGAGAGACTGTGTTTTCCACATAGACAAGCAACCAGACAGTGGTGGGAACACAAAGGCAGGCTGCCAGAGGAAGAGTTCAGGGCTGACAGAAGCCTTTTCCTGGGCTCTCACTGTCTCCCAAGGTGGGATGACTACAGAATTCTGTGGCGGAGAGAAGTCTCCGTCCTGTAACTCCAGTTCTTACTCTCCTACCCCAAGCCCTGCCACCCACACCATGTGAAATGATGCATCTTGGATCTTGGAAATTCATAGCAGTGCACTGAAAAACACCATGCAAATGAATGAGATCAATAAGGAGAGTAAGGGGCCTTTCTCAAGTATTTATTATCTTTCTTTACTGTTATAACAAAACACCTTACAATTTTTTCTCTTTCCTTCCTTTATGTTTTTTCTTTTGCCTTTTAAAAAAATATTTTTTTTAATTTAGAAATAATTGTAGATTCCCAGGAACTTGCGAAGAAATACACAGGGCTGTGTGCGCTTTCCCCAGTTCCTCCAGTATTAACGTCTTGCCTGACTGTAGGGCAGGACCCAGGGCAGGAGATGAAGGTTGGAACAGGCCAGGAGCCTGTGTGCATTCCTCCAGGTATGCAGGCACTCCTGTGGGGGATGTGTCTGGGGTACAGAAAGTGTGAGAGGGGACATTTAATTGTAGATGTAAGTTAGTCAGGCTTTCACATACAGTGTGATGTTAGCTGTGGGTTTTTGTTTTTCTCTTTATCAAATTGAGAAGTCCTCTCTAATTGCCTAGGGCATTTTTGTCTTGCATGAGTGATGAACTTTGTCTAATACCTTTCTACTTCAAATACTACAATGCTGTGACTTTATTAGATGGTTGATATGGTGAATTTTATAGATGGTTTATAGACTTTTATAGATGGTTGATATGGTGAATTGCATTGATTGATTCTTAAATATTGAAGCAGCCTTCATAGGCTGGAATAAATGCCTCACAATTCAGTCTGGTAAGATTTAGTTGTGTTTGCTGAGGATTATCCCAACCAATGTTATGAGAGGTATTGGTCTGTCGTTTCTTCCTCTCTTTCTTTCTTTCTTCTGTTTTTGTTTTTTTAGTTGTTTTTTTTTTTAAATGGTCTTTATAGTTTCAGGGTAATGCTGGCCTCATAAGATGAGTTGAGACTTATCCATCCATCCCTCTACTATTCTAGAAAAAAATGTTTTAAATTACTGTTACTTCTCCTTGGTTGAGTATTTGGTAATATTTTCCGTGAAATCATCTGAGTTTGAACATTTCTACCAGGTTTTGCCCCTTCCTGGTGAACTGCATATACATCACTACACACTTAGGTGTAGCTTTATATACAAGTGTTGTAGTAAAATGTTGGCATTTGTTTACAGAAAAAACAGCCTTAAGAATATTTTTTTAAGGTAAACATGTATATTTGGGTTTGATCCCACATAATTGATATTTGGGCTCCCCAGTAGCTCAGCTGGTAAAGAATCTGCCTGCAATGCAGGAGACCCCAGTTCAATTTCTGGGTTGGGAAGTTCCCTTGGAGAAGGGATAAACTACCTATTCCAGCTTTCCTGGGCTTCCCTGGTGGCTCAGATGGTAAAGAATCCACCTGCAATGTGGGAGACCTGGGTCTGATCCCTGGATTGGGAAGATCCCCTAGAGAAGGGAATGGTAACCCACTCCAGCATTCTTGCCTGGAGAATCCCCATGGACAGAGAAGACTGGCAGCTGAAGTCCATAGGGTCACAACGAGTCAGACAGACTGAGCAACTAAGCACAGCACAATTGACATTTACTGAAGGCGTGTGACATTCTAGTAAGATAAAGGAGTGATGCTGGTAATTAAAGTATTCCAAAGAGAAGTCCTAAAGAGCTTTTATGTGAAAAGGTGAAAAAAAATCAGGAAATATTATTAATTATTAATAAGGAAAGAAAAAAAAAGGTATACTGAAACTTCTAGGATCTGCAGTGAAAACTTCTTTCAGAAATTTCTGAAATTCTTCCAGAAAGAATGAAGAGACAGAGCCAAAGCAAAAACAACACTCAGTTGTGGATGTGACTGGTGATGGAAGTAAAGTCCAATGCTATGAAGAACAATATTGCATAGGAACCTGGAACATTAATTCCATAAATCAAGGTAAGTTGGAAGTGGTCAAACAGAAGATGGCAAGAGTAAACATTGACATTTTAGGAATCAGCAAATTAAAATGGACTGGAATGGGTGAATAATTCAGATGACCATTATATCCACTACTGTGGGCAAGAATCCCTTAGAAGAAATGGCGTGGCCATCATAGTAAACAAAAGAGTCCAAAATGCAATACTTGGATGCAATCTCAAAAATGACAGAATGATTTCTGTTTCCAAGGCAAACCATTCAATATCACAGTAATCCAAGTCTATGCCCCAACCAGTAATTCAGAAGAAGCTGAAGTTGAACGGTTCTATGAAGACCTAAAAGACCTTCTAGAACTAACACCCAAAAAAGATGTCCTTTTCATTATAGGGGACTGGAATGCAGAAGTAGGAAGTCAAGAGGTACCTGGAGTAACAGACAAATTTTCCTTAGAGTGTAAAATGAAGTAACAGTTGAACTTCCAGATGTTCAAACTGGATTTAGAAAAGGCAGAGGAACCAGAGATCAAATTGCCAACATTTGCTGGATCATCGAAAAAGCAAGAAAGTTCCAGAAAAACATCTACTTCTGCTTTATTGACTATGCCAAAGCCTTTGACAGTGTGGATCACAACAAACTGTGGAAAATTCTTCAAGAGATGGGAATACCAGACCACTTGACCTGCCTCCTGAGAAGCAACAGTTAGAACTGAACATGGAACAACAGACTGGTTCCAAGTTGGGAAAGGAGTAAGTCAAGGCTGTATATTGTCACCCTGCTTATTTAACTGATATGCAGAGTACATCATGAGAAATGCTGGGCTGGAGGAAGCACAAGCTGGAATCAAGATTGCCAGGAGAAATATCAATAACCTCAGATATGCAGATGACACCACCCTTATGGCAGAAAGCAAAGAAGAACTAAAGAGCCTCTTGATGAAAGTGAAAGAAGAGAGTGAAAAAGTTGGCTTAAAACTCAACATTCAGAAAACTAAGATCATGGCATCTGGTCCTATCACTTCATGGCAGATAGAATGGGGGAACAATGGAAACAGTGACAGACTTTATTTTGGGGGGGCTCCAAAATCACTGCAGATGGTGATTGCAGCCATAAAATTAAAAGATGCTTGCTCCTTGGAACAAAAGTTATGATCAATCTAGACTGCACGTTTACAAGCAGAGATATTGCTTTGCCAACAAAGGTCTGTTTAATCAAAGCTATGGTTTCTCCAGTGGTCATGTATGGATGTGAGAGTTGGACTATAAAAAAAGCTGAGCACCAAAGAATTCATGTTTTTAAACTGTGGTATTGGAGAAGACTCTTGAAAATCCCTTAAACGGCAAGGAGATCAAATCAGTCCATTCTAAGGAAAATCAGTTCTGAATATTCATTGAAAGGACTGATGCTAAAGCTGAAACTCCAATACTTTTGCCACCTGATGGGAAGAGCTGACTTATTTGAAAAGACCCTGATGCTGGGAAAGATTGAAGGCAGGAGGAGAAGGGAACAACAGAGGATGAGATGGTTGGATGGCATCACCAATTTGATGGACATGAGTTTGAGTAAGCTCCGGGAGTTGGTGATGGACAGGGAGGCCTGGTGTGCTGCAGTCCATGGGGTCACAAAGAGTTGAACAAAGAGCTGACTGAGCAACTGAACTGAGCTGAACAGTGAAAACAAGTTTTCTGTCCATAGGAAAAAGAAATTCATGCTACTTTTGCTGTCACACCTAAAACTGCAAAAGTCACATCTACAGTACATGATACATGTTTAGTTAAGATGGAAAATAAGTTTGTGCAATTAGTTATTTTGAGAGAGGGAGGCCACATTAACAAAACTTTCATTACAATATGTTGTTATAATTGCTCTGGTTTATTATTGTTGTTAATCTATTACTGTGACTAACTTTCACATTGAGCTTATCATAGATGTTTGTGTGGAGAACACAGATATACTAGATTTCAGCCCTACTGGTGGTTTCTGGCATCCTCTAGGGGTCTTGGAACGCATGCCCTGTAGATAAGGGAAAGTGACTGCAATGCCTTTTTGCATTAATGCCAGAGAAGCATGGCATATCAGGTGCCATGTCATCTCAGCATAAAGTGCAGTGGAAACCATCATTGTGCCTCCTTGCCAATGTATTTCTTCTTTGAAAACCAAAACTTCCAAATTAACAGGGCCAAAGTTGTAACTCTGAAGGTCAGCATGCAAATAGATTCTTAGGTTTCACAGTAGAAGGAGCCACTCTCTCATTTTCACTTCCTGATAACTGGACCTTCATAGTTTGGCTGTGGGGAAAAGTGACCATGTGGTTTCCAGTTTGGAGTGTATGTTAGAGCCCACAGAACTGTGCACCACCTTTCCTGTGTGTTACTCACCAGCTCTTCCCACAGGTGAATTTTCAGGAGCTCACCCTCATTCTCTAAAGCCAGCCACTCCTGGGTTATGAATACTGAACAAGATAAATGAATCCCATGAGTGTAGGATCATCATCCAGCTCCTCTTCTCCAAAGTGAGCTCCAGGCTGGAGAGCATCGTGTGTGTACCATGATGGTGGAAGAGCATTCTACTAATACAAGGGAGCAGCACTGCAAAGGGTAGAACATAGCTATAATGTAAGAAAGCTCTCTATTCCAGTGATGAAAAAGGGTTACCTCTTCATTGAATACCTCCAATGGGATTAACCTGCCACCAGGTGGCTAGGTGATATCCCCAAGCCATGGTGCCACACCCTTGGGCTCTGCTCTTTCTTGTCAGGCACTTGACCATGGCAGTGGTCTGCTTGGTCTTTCTGGGAAGTCTGTGTTGTTTCAGCAGTGTAGACACCACACCTTCACAGGTATGAGCAGCTTGCACCTGAAGACCATGAGCAAATGCTTTTGTGGCTGGGGAAGCTGAGGGCCAACCTCCATGGAATGGGCAGGATGAGACCTCTGGCTACATAATACCTCACTGAAGTGGGTGTCCTTCTTGACTATTTACATGGCACACCATTCCTGCTTTAATACACACCATGTGCCTCTTGGCCATGTTTTCTCACCAGTTCTCCAATTCTGTTTTCCTATGGTACTGACTGTTTAGCTAAACCACCCAGCATATTCCATGATTCAAACAAGATTCCTATTTCTGAACATGTTTCTGTCTGGGAAAAGGGAAAAAACAGATTTATGGTGACTCAGTCAGTAAAGAATCCACCTGCATTGCAGGAGACTCCACAATGCAGGATACCCAGGTTCAATCCCTGGGTCAGGAAGATCCCCTGGAGTAGGAAATGGCAACCCACTCCGTATTCTTGCCTGGAATTCCATGGCTAGAGAGCCTGGTGGACTACAGTTCATAGGGTCACAAAACAGTCGGACACGACTTAGTGACTGCACCACCACCATCTGTGCAATAGGTAGATTTCCGCTCCCCACACTGCCTCTTCTTATCAGTGGAATGCTAGTCTTACAGCCTCCATTTACTTGCTGGTGGCTGCTGTCAGAACAGTGTGAATAATCATCAGTAAAACAAGCCTGAGTATCCCTCCCCCAACTGTTCACAGGGAAGTCCTCATAAATAAGTTCCCATTGAGAAAAACACAGTAAAACAACAGAAATCAGTACCGTAGGACTCTAAGCCACCTGTTAATTCAACCTATCTAAAGACTTCAGGAGCTTCCCTGATAGCTCAGCTGGTAAAGAATCCACCTGCAATGCAGGAGAACCTGGTTCGATTCCTGGGTCAGGAAGATCCACTGGAAAAGGGGTAGGCTACCCACTGCAGTATTCTTGGGCTTCCCTTGTGGCTCAGCTGGTGAAGAATATTCCCGCAATGTGGGAGACGCAGGTTTGATCCCTGTGTTGGAAAGATCCCCTGGAGAGGGGAATGGCTACCCACTCCAGTATTCTGGCCTGGAGAATTCCATGGACTGTATAGTCCATGTGGTCGAAAAGAGTCAGACATGACTGAGTGATATTCTCTTCACTTCAAGACTTCAGGAACTGCTCAAGCATAATTATATATGTAAGCTTATATAAAGAAAACTGAGCACCAAAGAATTGATGCTTTTGAACTGTGGTGTTGGAAAAGACTCTTAAGAGTCTCTTGGACTGCAAGGAGATCCAACCAGTCCATCCTAAGGGAAATCAGTCCCATATATTCATTGGAAGGACTGATGCTGAAGCTGAAACTCCAATACTTTGGCCACCTGATGCAAAGAGCTAACTCATTTGAAACTATCCTGATGCTGGGAAAGATTAAAGGAGAGAGAAGAAAGGGACAACAGAGGATGAGATAGTTGGTTGGTATCACCGACTCAATGGACATGAGTTTGAGTAAGCTCCGGGAGTTGGTGATGGACAGGGAAGCCTGGCTTGCTGCAGTCCATGGGGTCTCAAAGAGTCAAACAGGACTGAGCTACTGAAATGAGCTGAACTGAAGCTAATATATAATACATGTGTGTGTACACACACAACACACATATCAGCTGCCTGGGCATCTCTGAGCCCAGTCAAGCTGACACATACATTTAACCATAATACATGGACTGGAAACAATGGGCAGTGCCCTCACAGCATGGATTCAGCGACTTGCTTCGTTATTAGTCACACCTGACTAATCATTGTTAGTCTGAGAAATGGACATTTTATTTTTTGATTGTCTTTTTAAATTTTGTGTTTGTGAAGTTTTTTTAATCTCATCCTTGATAATTTTTAAGTCCATTTAAAAATTTGAATGATGGGCCCACGCTTGCCATCAAAATCACCATGCTAGTTTATTTTCAGCATCTGTTTCTCATTCATTTCTAATGTGAATTTTAGTCACAGCATTTCAGTTTTTTAATGGCATTATTTTAACAATATTGGCCATATTGTCATGTATTAGTGTCTCCTCCATTTTAAAAATGCAGAGAAGTAAACAGAAACTAGACATGTACAGATTTTGTACTCTATTTATCCACCCATCCATTCAACAAATAGCTATCATGTCATGCCCTGCAGATACTAAGATAAATAAAGCATAATTGCTGTACTCAGGCAGCTAAAATATCTACTACAGAGGGAAGAACAATGCTGTTGGCACTGGTGGTATGAGTTCCTGACCCATGTGTAGAAATAAACAGAAGCCTGACTCTGCACAAACAACAGCTGATTTTATTCCTATTATTATTATTTGATTCCTGTTTATTAATATAGCACAAATTTTTGTGCTATGGAGTAAAAATAGACATTGCTCTCTAAGGGCACCTCTAAATACCACAGAATTGACTGCCTCTTTGAATCCTGTGCCCCAGCCAAGCCTTTTCAATGTCCCATCTACAAGATGTAAACACCCCCAGATTTATGACAACACGGGGTATCTCGCCATCCTGGTGTTTGTCTGAACTCATAGTTTTGATGCAGTTCAACAGCACTCATGGTAGACTTGTGAGCCCCTATTATGTCCCAACCACTGTAAGATTCCAGTGATACTAAAGCGCTGTCTACTCTGGATATTTCCATTTGTTTATACGTGAAGCAGTGATAATGCTGCAGGCTGGGAACCATGGATCAGGAAGAGCAGTGTGAGAGATCCCAGAGCAGGACTCCTGGAATTCAGTCCCAAGTACACTTTGGAAGTTTGTAATTTAACATCATAGGTGATGCTTTTTAAGCGGCCTAGCATATAGCAAGTGCTCAATTAATGCTAACTCACATTTTATCATGACTTCAGTTAGAATTCTTACAACACATTCATGCCTGACACAAAGGCGTGGCAGCTAATGAATAGTAAATACTTAGTAAAGCAGAACCAGATGACACAAGCGTCATGTCTTCTGTTGTGGCCCACAGGTCCTTAAGTTCCTGTTCTCCTTGCTCAGCCTCTGTTGCCCACACTGCAGATTCTTGTTGGTCCAGACCCAGGCTCACTGATGGCCCTGGTGTCCCTCCCTTCTTTTGCAGAGCCCACCCATTGAGTTTTTTAAAGTTTTTTGGTTTTTAATATTTTTAGTTCTAAACTTTTTGTTTGGTTCTTGCTCCACCTCTGAGACTTTAGTTTTTCATTTGTTTCCAGTTTGTTTGTAGTCACCCTCTGAAACATTTTGAGGATGGGATAATTAAAGTATGGGATAATTCTAACATTGGTCATCCCACTCTTGACATATTGCCCTTGATTGATCGTCCTTTTCATTAGACTTCAGTCTTTCTCTTTCTTATGTGACATGTGACTTTCATGTCAAATCTGGACATGTTTGTGTTGTCTTCAGTCAGTTCAGTTGCTCAGTCGTGTCTGACTCTTTACGATCCCATGGACTGCAGCACACCAGGCCTCCCTGTCCATCACCAACTCCCAGAGTCCACCCAAACTCATCTCCACTGAGTCGGTGATGTCATCCAATCATCTCATTCTCTGTCGTTCCCTTCTCCTCCCGCCTTCAATCTTTCCCAGAATCAGAGTCTTTTCCAGTGGGTCAGTTCTTCCCATCAGGTGGCCAAAGTATTGAAGTTTCAGGTTTAACATCAGTCCTTCCAATGAATATTCAGGACTGATTTCTTTTAGGATGGACTGGTTGGATCTCCAAACATTCCAAGGAACTCTCAAGAGTCTTTTCCAACACCACAGTTCAAAAGCATCAATTCTTCAGCACTCAGCCTTCTTTATAGACCAACTCTCACATCCATACATGACTACTGGAAAAACCATAGCCTTGACTAGACAGACCTTTGTGTTACGTTATGAGAGTTCAGTCTTATTGGAACCTCTGCTTCAGCTGCCTTTCTCCAACATCATCTAGCTGGAGACTAGGACTGACAAGTGGGACACAGATCTGGGTCCCCAAGCAGCCTCTGTTCACACAGTGGTGTTTGCAGCGGGAGGTCCTCCCTTCTGCAGGTAGCAGGGGGTGCTCTGGCCAGCAGATGTACCTCAGAACTGCACCTTTGTGCCCTGAGGGACCCCACAAGTGCCGGGGTGCCTCCAGAGGGTGACTATCTAGAGGGTGACTTGGCCTGTTCTGCTCTGTGTAGCAGCAGGCCCCACTTTTCCTGTGGTGTTGGGCTGGAGTGTAGCAGTCGTGATCGAAAAACTATCTGTACTGCCCGGCTGCCCTCCCTATTTCTGAGCCTAGAGAGAACAGCCTTTGATTGGGGTTGCTTTTCTTCATTCCCACTGGTATTTCCTCAACTGTAATTCAGTATTAAATAAGGCAGAAGGTGACCCAGGAAACTCACCACCCCATCATTCCTTGTATCCTCAGCCCCTGACCTACCTAGCAGGGTCTTCTGATGTTTGCTTCTTGCGTAAACCCCATGGTTATACTTAGAGGGAGGAGTAGGAAGAGATGTTTCTCCTAAACCCTCCTTGAAGAAGAAGTCAAGAGAGAGAAATTTTAAAAGCATGAAAAACTAAATTCAATGCAGTGGCATTGGTGTTTGCATCACCATCCAAGCTTTAAATTACTGATGCAGTTCACATAACTCTGCTGCTGCTGCTAAGTCACTTCAGTCGTATCTGACTCTGTGTGACCCCATAGACGGCAGCCCACCAGGCTCCCCCGTCCCTGGGATTCTCCAGGCAAGAGTACTGGAGTGGGTTGCCATTTCCTTCTCCAATGCATGAAAGTGAAGTGATAACTCAACCCAGAATTAATTATCATGTACCTCAGTTTAGTTGCTCAGTCATGTCCGACTCTTTGCAACCCCATGAATTGCAGCACGCCAGGCCTTCCTGTCCATCACCAACTCCCAGAGTTCACTCAAACTCACGTCCATTGAGTCGGTGATGCCATCCAGCCATCTCATCCTCTGTCGTCCCCTTTTCCTCCTGCCCCCAACCTCTCCCAGCATCAGAGTCTTTTCCAATGAGTCAACTCTTCACATGAGGTGGCCAAAGTACTGGAGTTTCAGCTTTAGCATCATTCCTTCCAAAGAACACCCAGGACTGATCTCCTTTAGGATGCACTGATTGGATCTCCTTGCAGTCCAAGGGACTCTCAAGAGTCCTCTCCAACACCACAGTTCAAAAGCATCAATTCTTTGGTGCTCAGGTTTCTTCACAGTCCAATTCTCACATCCATACATGACCACTGGAAAAACCATAGCCTTGACTAGATGGACCTTTGTTGGCAAAGTAATGTCTCTGCTTTTGAATATGTTATCTAGGTTGGTCATAACTTTTCTTCCAAGGAGTAAGTGTCTTTTAATTTCATGGCTGCAGTCACCATCTGCAGTGATTTTGGAGCCCAAAAAAATAAAGTCTGACACTGTTTCCACTGTTTCCCCATCTATTTCCCATGAAGTGATGGGACCAGATGCCATGATCTTCATTTTCTGAATGTTGAGCTTTAAGCCAACTTTTTCACTCTCCTCTTTCACTTTCATCAAGAGGCTTTTTAGTTCCTCTTCACTTTCTGTCATAAGGGTGGTGTCATCTGCATATCTGAGGTGATTGATATTTCTCCCGGCAATCTTGATTCCAGCTTGTGCTTCTTCCAGCCCAGCGTTTCTCATGTACCTAGGGAGTGCAAACTCACTTAAATATTAGCTCTGATAAAAGGTAATTAATCAGGCAAATTTAGCAGCACAACAGAATGGATTTATTTCAAATTCTAATAGTGATGATTTAAGGATTATCAGCTCTTTGGGATTAGATGAATAATCAGAAACTGAAAATTCCCTCTATTATTCACAATTGTCATTAGTTTTCAAGTCTCACCCTGTTAGATATGATTAAAGGGAAAAATTAAGGTAAAGCTAATGTCCTAGAAAGGTTACTGATTGTAATAAACAAACAAAAATGTTTGTTCTAGAGAGTGAGCCACACTCTGAGGCCAGGGAGGGCCCGGGGTAGGGGCCGTGCAGAGGGCCCTGGTCTGCTGACCAGGCTGGAGACTGCTCTCCCTCAGTCCTGCACTGCAGACACCTGGCGGCGGCTGTGCAGTGTGCCAGGCTGCTAGATAAACACCCTCAGAGTTTCAGCAATCAGTAAGAAATCACACTGTCCTCCGTTAGATGGCCTTCCAAGGAGGCAAGAAGGAGATGGAGCAAAACGCAACCAACCAGCTACTATTTTGGCAAAAAGAAGGGACAGGAAATGCAATATTCACTGGAAAAGTAGCTGCTGCTGCTAAGTCACTTCAGTCGTGTCCAACTCTGTGCGACCCCATAGACGGCAGCACACCAGGCTCCCCCAATCCTGGGATTCTCCAGGCAAGAACACTGGAGTGGGTTGCCATTTCCTTCTCCAATGTGTGAAAGTGAAGTCGCTCAGTGGTGTCTGACTCTTAGTGACCCCATGGACTGCAGCCTACCAGGCTCCTCCATCCAGGGGATTTTCCAGGCAAGAGTACTGGAGTGGGGTGCCATTGCCTCCTCCACTGGAAAAGTAGAGTCCACCCAAATTAGGAGACATCCATGTTCAAGAATCATTCTAGTGTGAGGTAAAATTTTACATGCCTTTATTTCATCATGATCTGGGTTTTGGCACATTAGACAGTGGCAGTGTGGAAGCCATATTTTGTGATGGGGGCTCACGCATAAACATCACAATTGTAGTTTCTTCCTGTGCTGTCGCAAGGCTTCCCGGACACCAAGATCTCTTGGTCCTGGATTTGTCTGGCGCCCTTCTGACATTCCAGAGGGCTTAACCCAGGACTGCACGTGGTCACCCTTACTTAACAGATTCATTGCAATGAAATAAAACATGTGATTTGGCCATCCTCAAAACCACAAATTAAATTAACATTTCTAATAGCTGTCGTTTACCTTTCAAATTCTGCCAAGAACATGAAAGAGAAAATTAGTGACATTTTATTTTGACAGATACCATAGCAAGCATTTTAGTAAAATCATATAACTAATTCATAGACTGACAATAAAATGTCCCCGACAAGTGTATTTTGTCTCAAAATATGACAAAACTTGTTCATTTGCAGATGGACAGGGAGACCACCAATCTGTACCCATAGCTTACTGCTTCTTTCCTCTCAAGACCATCAGTCATTCTTTCTCTGCAAGAAGTTTAATTCCATTTTATAACCAGAGAGGAGTTGAATAATTCTGTTCAAACCTGTTGTTCAAAAGAGAATAAAGCCTGAGGACAGTGCCCCGAACCTGCTCTCTGGGACAGCAGGTGGAGAAGCCACACCTGTGACCTGACCCTTGAGTCCCAGAAGCATGACAGTCACAGAGCTGCAGCCCTCTCTGCACCCCACCTGCCAGTCCTGAGGCTGCTCGGGGGACGAGGGGCCAGCTGTGTTCACACTGTCTTTCACTGGCTAACCTGTAGCCTTGGTCCAGTCACATCACTTTCCAAGGACTCACACACTCTCTCTGTTCCAAGGGAGAAAAGGATGACATCATGCGTAGTCTTCCCTCCAATATGGAAACTTTATAATTTCATAAGCAATTCTACACCCACATATTGTACTGTCTAAACTAAATTGCTCAATGCAAGTAAATAGATCCTCATGTATTATGAATATTCAGGCTTGTTTATCAAATACTCCAGCTTTCCCAATCATATATGTCCTGGTATTAAACAGAAGAAGGTAATTTTTCTGATGTAACTGTTTTGGTGATTTACCATCCCCATTTTCAACAAGTTCAGAAGATTTTTTACCCTTGCCTTTTTTATCCTCCCTATGGAGGTAAGACTGTACAGGCCACATTGTAAAGGCAAAAATGTCTGTGTGACACAGGAGAACAGCCTTAAAGGAAACAGCACTCGCCTGTGGAAGAACAGTCTCCCTTGTTTCCTCTGTCTTACTGAGCTATGAGGTTGTTTACCGCTGGACCATGGAATTTAGGGAATCAAAGCTGAGGGCCGGGGATGTGCTGTTCAGTGGCACAGGAGTCGGAGTGGGTGCCGAGGGAGGCTTTGCTTGTGGGCCCCTCCATCATTTCTCCTCTGGTTCCGGATTCAGAGAGGAAGCTTCCCCCTTAGGACGTGAAGTTGGGCACAGCAGTCACTACCAAGCTATAATCTCTTCTGGTGGACCCTCTCTTCCTTTGGGCAGCCCAGATGACAATATGGATCTGGTGGTGCCTGTAGAAATGGGCAGAACTCAGATCGGATGAGGCTGTGGCCACATCCTGTTAGGCCTCTGTAAACCACGTGGCACCCCATTGAGTTCAGACATCTGAGGGGTAAAGTGTGAGGGCATGAGATTCTGGGACCCACCTCTCCTCTGAGGTACCCTTGCTCTCCTCACTGGTTCACGTGTCACCTATCATCAGTCATCTCCTGTTCCTATCCTCCTCCCTCTGAATTCCCAAGCTCCACCACCAGCCCCAAGCTCTGCATCATAGCGTTTTGCACTGAGCAGCCGTCCTGACTCTGGGAGAAGGTATTCTTCCTTTAGTGTTGGATACTGCTTTCCAAATCCCCATGTGAATTCTATAAAAGCACATAAGATACTTCCTTCAACTTCAACTCAATCATCTGACCGTAAAGAGTGAAAATCAGCATCAACCAATTAGAACATGAAATAAAATGAATGTGACGCTAACTGCAGGGCATTTGACACTCGGGTTTTTATTTTCAGAGCATGCAGGAGCAGTGCCTTCGTATCTTTGTATAAAGATACGTGACCATGGAATCAAAGAGGCACACAACACAAGGTTTCCTATTTCAGCCTGGGGATGCATCAGCAGAATTCCCTGACAGGCAGAAGCGTTCTGAATAATGAGGAGTGCGTCAGCATTGTGCCGCACATTCCTCTGCTTCTACATTTCAGGACTCTTCTGGACAATTTAGATCCATTCATAGAAATGCAGAGTAGTCTTGCTACTGGATGTCAGTTGGAAATAAACAAAAGAGAAACTTGGCTGGTATGTGAAGTGCAACTAAAAGTATAAACATTTCAAATATAAGTACAAAAGGGTGGTGTTCAAACTGATATAGAAGCACATATTTTACTAAAGGATTTCTTCAATTATGCTGGATGTAGGTCTGAGTTGTTTTGTTTGTTTGTTTTTTGTTCTTGTGTGTGTGTGTGTTTTACTGCAAGTTTTAGAATTTTTGCTTTTAAAGTTTCCTATACATCAAAATCAAAATAAAACTTACCCCGGGGTTGAGCATGAATTAACAACAAGAGATCTTTGGGGTATCGTGGAGATGATAGGTGAGAGAGGCAGATGTGGAAGGTGAAGTTTTATAAAGTGAGGTGATATATTGATTAACTACATGGGGGAATCCTTACACAATATATATAGATGTCAGATCACCACGACGCACACTTTGTTATCACATTTCAATAAAGTTGAAATAAAGCAAAATCATTGGTTTACAGGTTGATTTACAGTCAGCATCAGTGCCCCACTCATGCTGTGCTTTAAGCACTGTGTGTACCCTGGACAGTGGGTCCTGAATAGTGCAGATGTTCACACGCCTGGATCCAGTCAGACCCCACAATCAGAAGCACTCTTAGTATACCACCTGTACATACATCCAGTGCATCACCCCAGGACATGGCCTTCTCTGCTGTTGATTTTCATCATCTGTAAAACAAGGAGCATAGTCATCTCACTAGAGAGATCTTCGTTTCTACGAATCTCACCTGTGAAAAGAGATACAACCATTCCATGTGTGTGTTACAATTATTACTTAAAGAAAACTCAAATCTCTTTCCTTTACACTAATTATACCTTCTGTGTTTAATTTACCAGATGACTTTAACACTCCCTTGTTCTGAGTTGTGCAGTGTTTTGAAATCAAACTTTAAAACTTACTTTTGCTTACTTTAATAAATTGCTTGTATTGTTAGTTTGGGATTCCCAGATGGCTCAGTGGTAAAGAACCTGCCTGCCAATGCAGGGGCTGCAGGAGGCTTGGGTTCGATCCCTGGGTCGGGAAGATCCCCTGGAGGAGGAAATGGCAATCCACACCAGTATTCTTGCCTGGAGAATTCCATAGAGAGAGGCGCCTGGCAGGCGACATTCCACGGAGTCGCAGAGTCAGACGCAACTGAGTGAGCACGCATGCACATGTTGTTTATCCAGCGAGTAAGGATGGAGAGAACATCAGAAGTCATAGAATCACCACCGCACTCTCTTGTCTCCTTATCTTCTTCAGGTGGGGAGACTGAGCCCCACAGGTGGAGTGAATTCCCAAATCCACGCCCGGCGTGTACCTGGACGGGGCTTAACTCCAGTTAAACACATCGATGTGGGAACAGAGATGATACTGAAAGAAGAGTGGTTGCCTGACTGCGACACCACCGATACCCAACTCTTCCATGTTGCCAAGGTGGTGAGTGGCTTGCGCTTTACATTTTGAACTTAAAATGGTAGTCTGCTGTCCAATAACTGAAATTCAGGGAAAAGTCAGGAAGGTGCTCTGTTGTATCTGAAGTTGTAATCAGTTTGCTTTGGGGAGATATTTTTTCTTACCACAGAGAGGAAACATTTTGTGAAATAGTTACTTAACCTTGTTGCACATAGCCTGTATTTATTTTTATCAAGCTCAAAACATGAACAAGTTTTAAAGTTTTTCCATTAGTGATATTACAGTTAACAGTCACGGCACTTATTAAATGATTTGTGGTCACCATCTTTTCTCAATCCAGTAACTTTCAGGGTTGTGTTGGAGGTAAATGTCTGTTTCTCTAGTGTTGGAACCTAAGAAACACAGAAAACAGGTTTACAAAAATATGAAACTCTAAAATATATGAAGAAAGTAAATCTTGTGACCAGATTATGTGTAGACAAACTGTGTCAGGCGTGCACTTTGCTCAGCTGTTTTGCTTTATTGATCATGAAGCAGCTTTGCTTTTGAGATCAACTCTTTAGTCCACTTATTTATTTGTTTTGGAAAAACACTAAATCACTTCATATATTCACTGCACACAAAGCTAGGTGTTCTAAGAGAACCATTGTACGGTGGAGCAGATGCAGGCAAAGAAGAACGTTAGCGTTGCCTTAATCAGGGTGGTGTGAGAAACTGAGGCTTCGTAAATGATGGATCCCTTTAGCTCCATGGGAAAGAGCCTATTTTCAGGAGAATGGTGAGCGCACTGCTCATAAGCATCGATGTGTAAAAGGCACAATGTGTTTGAAGTATGACAGTGGATTTGATAAACTGTGAATGTTGTCCATGAGTTTGAAGGTGAGAATTTGTATAAGTGTAAGTCTCAGTCATGGCAGATGTCTGAGGGCTGGTGTGTGAGGATGAGGAGTTTGGTTGTCTTCCCCCAGCCTCTGCGGGGTCCATGGGGTGGGTTACCTGTGGCAGTGGCTGGCTGAGCACCGATTCAGGGAGAAGTAAGCGATAATTGAACCCCAGGCTGGGAGTCACAACCATCCTCTTAGAAGCATCTTCAGTACCTGTCTAGTACTTGACTTGTACCCACTAGCTGAAAAAAAAAAAAAAAAAGGCAATTGTAAAGAGTTAGAAATTCAGGAGTTAGAAACTCTTTATTGCAAAATTCAGACTTAAATTCAAGAAAGTAGGGAAACCACTAGACCATTCAGGTATGACCTAAATCAAATCCCTTATGAATATACAATGGAAGTGACAAATAGATTCAAGGGATTAGATCTGATAGACAGAGTGCCTGAAAAACTATGGACAGAGGATCATGACATTATACTGGAGGCAGTGATCAACACCATCCCCAAGAAAAAGAAACACAGAAAGGCAAAATGGTTGTCTGAGGAGGCCTTACAAATAGCTTAGAAAAGAAGAGAAATGAAAGGCAAAGGAGAAAAGGAAAGATACACCCATCTAAATGCAGAGTTCCAAAGAATAGCAAGGAGAGATAAGAAAGCCTTCCTAAGTGACCAGTGCAAAGAAATAGAGGAAAACAATAGAATGGGAAAGACTAGAGATCTGTTCAAGAAAATTAGAGATACCAAGGGAACATTTCACCCAAAGATGAGCACAGTAAATGACAGGAATGGTATGGACCTAACAGAAGTAGAAGATATTAAGAAGAGGTGGCAGGAATACACAGAAGAAGCCTACAAAAAAGATCTTCATGACCCATATAATCACAATGGTGTGATCACTCCAAGAGCCAGACATCCTGGAATGCAAAGTCAAGTGGGCCTTAGGAAGCATCATGATGAACAAAGCTAGTGGAGGTGATGGAATTCCAGCTGAGCTATTTCAAATCCTAAAAGATGATGCTGTTAAAGTGCTGCACTCAATATGCCAGCAAACTTGGAAAACTCAGCAGTGGCCACAGGACTGGAAAAGGTCAGTTTTCATTCCAATCCCAAAGAAAGGCAATGCCGGAGAATGTTCAAACTATCACACAATTGTACTCACTTCACATATTAGCAAGAAATGTCTCAAATCCTCCAAGCTAGGGTTCAATGGTACGTGAACTAAGAAATCCCAGATGTACAAACTGGATTTGGCAAAGCAGAGGAACCAGAAATCAAACAGCCAACATCAGCTGGATCATAGAAAAAGCAAGAGAATTCCAGAGACACATCTACTGCTTCATTGACTACACCAAAGCCTTTGACTGTGTGGATCACAACAAACTGGTAAATTCTAAAAGAGATGGGAATAAATACCAGACCACCTGACTTGCCTCCTGAGAAATCTGTGTGCAGGTCAAGAAGCAACGTTTAGAACTGGACATGGAACAACGTGCTGGTTCCAATTTGGGAAAGGAGTACATCAAGGCTGTACATTGCCACCCTGCTTATTTATCTTATATGCAGAGTACACAATGAGAAATGCTGGGCTGGAAGAGGTACAAGCTGGAATCAAAATGGCCAGGAGAAATATCAATAACCTCAGGTATGCAGATGACACCACCCTTATGGCAGAAAGTGAAGAGGAACTAAAGAGCCTCTTGAAGGTGAAAGAGGAGAGTGAAAAAGCTGGCTCAAAACTCAACATTCAAAAACCTAAGATCATGGCATCCGGTCCCATCACTTCATGGCAAATAGATGGGGAAACAATGGAAACAGTGTCAGACGTTATATTTTTTGGGTTCCAAAATCACTGCAGATGGCGACTATAGCCATGAAATTAAAAGACGCTTACTCCTTGCAAGAAAAGGAGTATATACCTAGATAGCATATTAAAAAGCAGAGGCATTATTTTGCCAACAAAGGTCTATCTAGTCAAAGCTATGGTTTTTCCAGTAGTCATGTGTGGATGTGAGAGTTGGACCATAAAGGAAGCTGAGCACTGAGGAAGTGATGCTTTTTGACTGTGGTGCTGGAGAAAGCTCAAGAGTCCCTTGGTAGTTGTTGTTGTTCAGCCCCCAAGTTGTGAGTGACTCTTTGTGACACCATGGACTGCAGCAGTCCAGGCTCCCCTGTCCTTCACTGTCTTCTAGACTTTATCTAGTTACATCAGGTCACCCCAAAGCTGCCTGTTTGAACCACAATAGTTGAGTCTCATCTAAAATTAGCTGTGCTTTGACATATCAATAATTTACAGTGGTGAGCAGTTGAAAACACTGCAACAAAGCACCTTATTGTCCTTATAAAGGGGTGTGATTGAGGATGATATAGAGATATTTTAAAAGCCATTTTTTTAAATGAGGTAGCAAAATGAAAATGACTCGTCTGTTGGCTTTTAGTTTCAGGTAAAGAAATAAATTGAATCTTAGTCACAAATGTGGTTTATTGCAAAGACAATATAATCACCTAGGTAGGCATGCTTTCTGCTTTCCCTGGGAATTAGGAAGCTCTCAGTCATGTCCACAGTCCATCATTAGTAAACGAGAAAGCTAAAGCTTATAGAATGAGTCATGATGCTCACTTGCTTACCTCTCCTTAGTTTTATTTGTGCTGCATTATTTTTTGAAAGCCACCTGAATAATATTTGGAATGAGATTGGATGTAATTAATTTAATAATTGATTTGGTAGTTGGGAAATGATATATATTGAGCTTACTCATTAAAATTGGCAAGAACTGGGGAGATTCATTATATATCATTATTTTGCACATCTGTGAATATAGTCTACAAATGAAACATGAGATATATTCTGTATTACATAAGCTTACTTCAGGCTTGAGTACTCAAAGAAAAAGAAAGTCACTTAGTCGAGTCCAACTGTTTGTAACCCCATGGACTGTAGCCCACCAGGCTCATCTATGGGATTCTCCAGGCAAGGGTACTGGAGTGGGTTGCCATTTCCTTCTCTAGGGGATCTTACCAACCCAGGAATGAAACCCAGGTCTCCCTCATTGCAGGCAGACTCTTTACCGACTGAGCCACCAGGGAAGCAAGTCATGTGTAAAATCTCTGATCTGTAAGCTGGGAAAAAAAGATGTCATAAAATAAGTCCATGCAAGATGGCAATGTGACACAAATGGTAAGAAAAGTTGCGTATCAGGTGATTCTCAAATTGGTGGTGAAATCGGATAATGGAAGGAAAAAGAGATGCTCTGTTCAGTGCCTTCTTCCTGAGATGACGTAAGTAAGTGGTGAGACAGTGCACTTCTTACGATGAGGTCAGATAAAAACCTCTGCTTCCACCAAAAGCAGCCTTCTTCATGCTCCCAAGCTGGTTCCATCCACCTCCCTAACCCATAAATCCCACTGGCTCCTCTGGCACGCGATGTGATATGTAATTATGTGTGTGCTCTTTGACTGATTCCCCACAGCGTGATGTGTGTGAATTGCACCCATGATTCATACATGGATTTATGCACACATTCCCCTGTGGGACACTCGGGTGGCTTACCTGTGGGATATTATAAACAGTGAAGTGCTGGACAGCCCAATACCCTGTCTTTTAGTAAACACATTAATTATCTGAGTTTGAATTAATTCCCGCGCAATGTCAGAATTCAGATATCTTGTGGGGGAAAATGAGCAAACACCTTGGAGACCCTTCACATCTCAGACCGTGTCCTTCTGGCCCCTTAGGACCACTGAGGAGCTTCTCAGCTCTGCACTGTTGCCATGTCAAGCACAGAACGTGATGCTGGGTTCCTTTCTCCCCAGCTGGGGTCCTTAGGATGGCACTGCAGCCCACATGAAGAGCCGAGCAGATGCCCAGGAAACGCTGGCTGCTGAGCTCCCAGTCACCTTCACTGAAGGTGCGTCAGAAATACTGCTGAGGGTTGGGTCACTGAGGCCTCCTAATAGCGGCTGCCATTGAAGGACAGTGCATTTTCAGGTCTCTAATAAACTGTAAACATTAGCTCCATGAAACTTCAATTAACTACAATAGTTTGTTAGTGATTCTTTATGCATTATCTTAGAAGTAATGCTCATTTATTTCAAATATACATATAAACATATACACATGCAGACATGCATGTATACTGCATACCTATTTATATTTTATATAAACCTGGTCTCTTGGGGGCTCTCATCTTTGTAGTATGTATCACTATAACCAGTGCCATAGATCTATTATATATATATATGATATATATGGCACTGTTTTCTCAGTTTATATATAAGACAACTATAGCTTACTGCTACTGCTGCTGCAAAATCACTTCGGTCGTGTCCGACTCTGTGCGACCCCATAGACGGCAGCCCACCAGACTCCCCCGTCCCTGGGATTCTCCAGGTGAGAACACTGGCGTGGGTTGCCATTTCCTTCTCCAGTGCATGAAAGTGAAAAGTGAAAGTGAAGTCACTCAGTTGTATCCGACTCTTAGCGACCCCATGGACTGCAGCCTACCAGGCTCCTCCATCCATGGGATTTTCCAGGCAAGAGTACTGGAGTGGGGTGCCATCGCCTTCTCCAACTATAGCTTAATGAAGTTTAAACACCATGCCCTCGTCACCTGCTAGTAGTGACGTGATATAAAGCTCTTTTTTCACAACTGTCAGGGAAATATAGAGAATTTCTCTGGTTCTGGGATTGTTTTTGTATTTTTAACAGAAAAAAAGGGAGATGCAGCGTTAAAAACCCAGTAAGTGATGAAACAACTGGACGATCACTGTACAACCGTGCATTCCGTCTTCAGTAACAAACTAATGAAGTAAATGACTTTAATTAAGTACTCTAAAGTATTTTACATAGTCTACTTCATATGTTTCCCATTTCTTTCTCCGACAGGAAAAAGAGATAGATTGTGGGAAAATGAATTGATGATGAAAGGTAACCACCCATAGCTTTCCATGGGAAAAGGATCACACACATACACAAGAAGGCTTAGAAGTGAAAGCATTCTATTGACTGCTCTTCAGGTGATACTGGAGAGCGTTCACAGCCAACCACCTGACCCAGACTCATCTTCTGGGAAATGTCAGGGTTAAGATAATGGTCATTTTTATATTACAGAAAATGGTGACCGAAACTTGGGGCTCTAGCAAAGCTGTGGGTCAGCATCCTGAGCACCTGTCCCGTCTGCAGTCGACAAAGTCCCGGGTGCTGTCACGGCACTGTCTCCTCAGCGCTCCTGTGGTGAGGTCAAGGGGTTCGAGGGCATTCCGTCACATAGTGCATTCTCACCCTCTGCTCTTCCCACACGAAAGAAGCAGGGTGGGGAGAGGGAGGTAGGCCGCGTAATATTCCTAATCCTGTCCCAATTCTGACATCAGATTCTGCAGTGCAGTTCACTATGGTTTCAAAGTTGTTTCTTCTGAAAAAACAAAGGACAACAAATTTTCATTACATTTGTGTTTTTTGTTTGCAAAACAAAGAGACTGAGTTACGTCTCACCATGCATGTTGTCTCGACAGCCTGGTTTCTTACCGTCAATAAAAACATCCTTATATTCCTCTAGAGAGATAAACCCTTTATGGCAACACCCAAAAGGGTTTTTAAAAATGAACCCAAAATATACAGTGTTGTTTTTAGGCTTTGTGGGCAAAGGCATTTCCAAAGTGGGATCATTTTTGAAAACTATGTTCCTCTCCTCCCAGTAAGCGTCAATAACAAGATGCCAGGTCCGCCCATCCTGTGGACTCTGCTTCCTGTTACAAGTAGGGTCCTCAGAGTCCCCAGGTGCACATTACAAGTATAAAAGTAAACGTCTGTTATAATATGTGTACACTTATCATAGAATAGTAATTATGAGGCAGGCATATCAATCAGTTAGTTCAGTCACTCAGTCGTGTCCGACTCTTTGCGACCCCATGAATCGCAGCACACCAGGCCTCCCTGTCCATCACCAACTCCCGGAGTTCACTCAGACTCACGTCCATCGAGTCGGTGATGCCATCCAGCCATCTCATCCTCTGTCGTCCCCTTCTCCTCCTGCCTCCAATCCCTCCCAGCATCAGAGTCTTTTCCAATGAGTCAACTCTTCGCATGAGGTGGCCAAAGCCTGGATCATGGAAAAAGCAAGAGAGTTGCAGAAAAACATCTATTTCTGCTTTATTGACTATGCCAGAGCCTTTGACTGTGTGGATCACAATAAACTGAGGAAAATTCTTTAAGAGATGGGAATAGCAGACCACCTGACCTGCCTCTTGAGAAATCTGTATGCAGGTCAGGAAGCAACAGTTAGAACTGGACATGGAACAACAGACTGGTTCCAAATAGGAAAAGGAGTACGTCAAGGCTGTATATTGTCACCCTACTTATTTAACTTATATGCAGAGTACATCATGAGAAACGCTGGGCTGGAAGAAGTACAAGCTGGAATCAAGATTGCCGGGAGAAATATCAATAAGCTCAGATATGCAGATGACACCACCCTTATGGCAGAAAGTGAAGAGGAACTAAAAAGCCTCTTGATGAAAGTGAAAGTGGAGAGTGAAAAAGTTGGCTTAAAGCTCAACATTCAGAAACCTAAGATCATGGCATCCGGTCCCATCACTTCATGGGAAATAGATGGGGAAACAGTGGGAACAGTGTAAGACTTTATTTTATGGGGCTCCAAAATCACTGCAGATGGTGACTGCAGCCATGAAATTAAAAGACACTTACTCCTTGGAAGAAAACCTATGACCAACCTAGATAGCATATTGAAAAGCAGAGACATTACTTTGCCAACAAAGGTCTGTCTAGTCAAGGCTATGGTTTTTCCAGTGGTCATGTATGGATGTGAGAATTGAACTATGAAGAAAGCTGAGCGCCAAAGAATTGATGCTTTTGAACGGTGGTGTTGGAGAAGACTCTTGAGAGTCCCTTGGCATATCAATACATAGAACCAATTTTCAGGAATTGTAAAAGCATTCATTTCATCAAGGATCAGATGAAATGATCTGATCCTTGTGCACGGGCGCACGCGCGCACACACACACACACACACACACATACATACACACAGATAGTTTTATAGCACTATTATTTCATGTATCCATTAAATTAGTGTTTTAAGTGGCTACTCGTTCCTGAGAGCTCTGCTGAGTGCAGAACACAGGGGTGATAAAGGTACTCTCCCCCAGATAAAGCACTTTTCTTAGGACAGGGACTACGTTTCAGGTGATGGGATGTCTCCACAGTGTGTGATGAAGTTAGCAGTGTCATTGGAGCTAGGGCGAGAGGTGAACCATTTTAGGGAACACAGGACCACCCACGGTGACTCTGAACAAGTGTTCACAGGCACACTGGCCACTGTTTCTCTTCCTCAGCCAGAGGCTGTCTCTGCTCCCACGGACAGAGGGGATGGAGCACAGATAACACACAGTGAGTGTCGAAAGGGAGATATCAATACAAGTAACCCTTCCCTGAGAGCATTTACTTTGGAAAACCTGTAATCACATTCTCTGTCTTCTGAAGTGTGTGTAAATCTTTTTAAAATCTAAGTCTACCAACATCAGACCCAGGAATACGCTTCTCAAGGACAGAGGAGTTAACACGTTGAAATGTCACCATCAGGGACATGACACCCTGTGTCCCAGGTTCTGTGGGCCAAAGTTCCCACTGAGCCGAGCTCTCCCGCTTCCCCACCAAATAGCTAGACACGACCTGGAGCCACAGGAGCAGAGTTGGGAAGTTAGTTCATCTGAAGCTTCAGGTGGGGCTTCCCTGGTGGGTCAGCCAGTTAAGAATCTGCCTGTAATGCAAGAGACCTACCTGGGTTTGATTCCTGGGTAGGGAAGATCCCTTGGAGAAGGGAATGGCTACCCACTCCAGTATTCTTGCCTGGGAAATCCCATGAAGTCGCAAAGGGTTGGACATGACTGAGCAACTAACACTTTTCTTCAGGTGGGTGGCTATGGAAGTCAGAAACAAATGTAAAAGGAGTTTGAGAGGCGCTGTCTGTGGGTGGGTCATGCAGGTGGAGCTGGTTTTATGAGGAAGACTTTGCAGGGTGCGAAGGTCACGGAAGGAGCCTGGCTGGGTCTGGAAAGGGGAAGATTTGTCACTTCTTGTTTGAGTCTTTGAAGACTGGCAGCCTGTTTCTAAGGGCTAAATGAACCTACCTTTCTCCTGTTGAACATTGGTTTCATGGTCTTTAGGTTTGAACAGAATTATAATTAGCATTGGCTCATTCAACAGCAACTGTAAATATAAATAATTGAAAGTGGTTTAAAATGGCTGGGAGAAATAGCAATAACCTCAGATATGCAGACGACACCACCCTTATGGCATAAAGTGAAGAAGAAGTAAAGAGCCTCTTGATGAAAGTGAAAGAGGAGAGTGGGAAAAGTCAGCTTAAAGCTCAACATTCAGAAAACTAAGATCATGGCATGTGGTCCCATAGTAAAGTAAAGTCAAAAGTCGCTCAGTCGTGTCCGACTCTTTGTGACCACGTGGACTGTAGCCTACCAGGCTCCTCCGTCCATGGGATTCTCCAGGCAAGGATACTGGGTTGCCATTTCCTTACTTTATGGCAAATAGATGGGAAAACAGTGTAAACAGTGACAGATTTTATTTTGGGGGGCTCCAAAATCACTGCAGATGGTGACTGCAGCCATGAAATTAAAAGATGCTTGCTCCTTGGAAGAAAAGTTATGACCAACCTAGACAGTATATTAAAAAGCACAGACATTACTTTGCCAACAAATGTCCATGTAGTCAAAGCTATGGTTTTCCAGTAGTCATGTATGGATGTGAGAGTTGGACTATAAAGAAAGCTGGATGCTTTTGAATTATGGTATTGGAGAAGACTCTTGAGAGTCCCTTGGACTGCAAGGAGATCCAACCAGTCCATCCTAAAGGAAATCAGTCCTGAATATTCATTGGAAGGACTGATGCTGAAGCTGAAACTCCAATACTTTGGCCACCTCATGTGAAGAACTGACTCATTTGAAAAGACCCTGATGCTGGGAAAGATTGAAGGCAGGAGGAGAAGGGGATGACAGAGGATGAGATGGTTGGATGGCATCACTGACTCCATGGACATGAGTTTGAGTAAACTCTGGGAGTTGGTGATGGGCAGGGAGAGGCCTGGCATGTTGTAGTCCATGGGGGTCACAAAGAGTCAGATACAACTGAGTGACTGAACTGAACTGAACTGAGGGGCGTCATATGTAGCACATATTCAAAAAACAATGCTGATAACTGTTTCCTATACAAACCTTTTTTCAGGCCTCAAGTTTTCTAACTGCCAGTGCATTTTGCAGTTGGTGTTTATATTTAATTAGTGTCTCTTGTCTACCCCTCCACAAAAGCTAGTGTGAACCTAATTATGTGCCTTATAACAGATTCTATTTTAGAATTATGGAAATTTTGTACCTTAATGTCAACTGTGAAGAATTTTGTTTAAAGACCCACAAGTAAGGAAACAGTATCTTCATACTATTAAATACAAAATGTTTTTAACCACAAAACAAAATGAACCAGGTAGCAAAGCTCAGGCTGGAAAACATAATATGAAAAGAATGCTGCTTCCATCCTGTAGCATTAAGTACATTTTAAAGCAGAAAGAAAACACCAGATTTACACTTAATTAACCCAGCCTAGCTCAGGGCTGCTTAGATCTTTAAAGCCCACACGACTCTGGCACGTACTGGTGTCCCTGAGTTTCTTTTATGACTTTGCCATTGCCATTATGTAGGAAAATGAACCTGAGCTGTGCTTGCAAGTAGTATCTCTGACACTGGCCTGGGCTTGTGAGCTCACTGAGAGGTCACATGGGAAACCCTGCAGCCTGCCAGGTTGGAAGAGCAGGCCCATGTAGATGCTGCTGAGGGATGGCCTGCATAGCCTGGGCCTGCAGTCTACTGGTCATTAACTACTGCTTCCAGCAGGCTGTTCCTCTTTGAAATCCATAGTTGTGTTATGCGTTCCGTAGTCCGCAATGAGTTTGCAAAATATTTTCACTTAAAACTTTGCAAATGATGGGAGAATTATATTCTAGAGGCTTTAGAGTGAATGACTGTTTTATGAGTACTCAATAAATACTTAGTATTTTTTAGAAATATCAAATAAGGGGGTTTTTTGAGTACCTCAAAGTTCAAAACCCATATTATAAAACTAGAATGAATTTTAACTAAAATTAACAGAAAATGGCCAAAACAGTTATGCAAATAAAACAACAGTAGATCTAGTTGATTGATTACACTTTTTATTTTTTAAATTCTTCAAAATAAATAACAGTTGAATTATTCAAATGTAAGGAGTTGCATGTAAATTGGAGGACTAAAATATTAAGCAAAATGGCAAAATGACACATAATATTTATAGACTGCATGCTATTAGAATAAAATCAAAACAAAAATATACAAACACAAATACACTGAATGTCTCTTTTGAACATATGTATATACATCATGAAGTTAAAAGGATTAGAGTAGCAACATGTAACGGAGAAGGCAATGGCACCCCACTCCAGTACTCTTGCCTGGAAAATCCCATGGACAGGGGCGCCTAGTGGGCTGCAGTCCATGGGGTCGCTAAGAGTCGGACACGACTGAGCAACTTCACTTTGACTTTTCACTTTCATGCATTGGAGAAGGAAATGGCAACCCACTCCAGTGTTCTTGCCTGGAGAATCCCAGGGACGGGGGAGCCTGGTGGCTGCCGTCTATGGGGTCACACAGAGTCGGACACGACTGAGCGACTTCACTTTCACTTTTCACTTTCATGCATTGGAGAAGGAAATGGCAACCCACTCCAGTATTCTTGCCTGGAGAACCCCAGGGACAGGGGAGCCTGGTGGGCTGCCATCTACGGGGTCACACAGAGTCAGACACGACTGAAGCGATTTAGCAGCAGCAGCAGCAGCAACTTATAATTTGTGAATTTTTAACTTCTTTTTGATAAGGCTGGTAACTGTAGAATTTCCCAAGTATTTTTCAAGATGAAATCAATCAGACAGCCTCAACACCATGTTCCGTTGGCTGTGAATTCTGTCACGCCCAGGACTAGGGCAAACCTCGCCTCTCTGAAAGGACTAGGAAGGTATGGAGAAGGACATGGCAACCCACTGCAGTATTCTTGCCTGGAGAATCCCATGGACAGAGGAGCCTGGCGGGCTACAGTTTATAGGGTCAGTCAGACACAGCTGAAGCGACTTAGCGCGCACACACACAGGGCCACTGACCACACCGTGCCTGTCCCTTTGTTCTCTGTGCGGCTCCAGTCTCTGAGACTCTGTAACCTGGGGAGGAAGGAAGATGTGGGAAGGGGCAGTTTGGTCAATTCTAAGAGACATCCAGCTCCTCCAAGACAGGCATCCAGTCTCCCTGCCCGCCAGCACTGCCTCAACTTCCTCCTCCCCAGCTCACCTGTCTCAGTAACCCCTGGAGCCGCTGTGCACTTGGAGCCGGGCCTCGGCTTCACGAGAAAAAGTCTCGCAATGCACTGCTGAGTTGCTGAGACTGCGCCTTCCCTGCCCCAGCTCCCCGCAGCCAGGCACTGCCTGGCACAGAAACTCATTTATAACTTCACAGGAGTCTCTTCCGCGAACAGCAGGGGGGGGGATTTTGTTTCTAACATGTTTAAAGATGCTTAAAAAGTGTTTGAAAAGTGCAGGCATGACCTTAAGAATTTTGCTCCTGACAGAGAGCCTGGTGCCTGGCAGCAGAGGCAGAGCTGGTAGGAAAGGGGACAAGAGAGAGAGGGGATGTTTGCTTTCGCTGCTCTGAAGCAGGGCCCCCACTCTCCCACCGCCTCTTCAGGGCAGACTGTGAAGGCTGGTTCTGTGTGACCGCGGCGTCACTGAGGGTGTCTGGAGAGCTGGTGGCATGGGTTTCCAGACGGGGTGCGAGGGAGTCTCTGAAAGAGATCAGTATTTGAACCTGTAGACCCGAGCAAGGCAGACCCTCAGCACAGGGCAGCACTTCCGCCCCAGGGCCTGTGCAGAGCATAAGGATAGACAGGGCAGGGTGCTCTCCACCTGCACGGGACAGACCCAGGACCAGGGAACAGCAGCATGGCGTCAAGGAAGGCAGAAAAGCGAGGGAGCCCATGCATTGTGCTGTGTTCAGGGAGAATATTTTAAACCTATTATCCATGTTTTTAAAATTTAATGTCTTATTTTTATATTTACCCTGATGGCTACAAAATAAGCTGCTTTCATTACTTACCATGCTGCCCTTTAATCTGTGCCGAGGGCACTGTGTAATACTGGGACGAGGCAATGAGGTGGCGGCTCCTCCTGGCTTCTCAGGAGAACTTAAGCTCTTGGAGAACCTACTTACAGGATTAGCGGAGAACTTTCGAATCCAGGTCAGCGTGAGCAATAAGCTCTGTCTTCATAGTGAGGGGCTGCAGATTCGCCATCAGCAGCAGCTGGAGAAGGAGGGGCAGTTCTGAGTTCATATCAGGAGGGTGTGGGAGACCAAGTTTTGGAAATTGGCTGTTAGCACTTCCCAGATCCCCTCAGCTGACGCGCTCAGAAGCCATGTGTCCAGCAGAGGAAACTCATTTCCAGACAGCTGACCCCAAGGACCCAACGGAAGCTATAAAAATGGCCCCTCGTTATAAAGCATTTTTCTGCCAACAGCATAAAGTAATTGCCAGCAGGTGATTCTGTTAAATGACCAGTACATCTCTGTGAAGCCTGACCCTTCAAAGGAACAGCTTATAAGAGATGTCGTTTATGCTCTGAGCATCCTGTGCTAGATGCCCCTCTGGCAGCAGGACTGCAGCCACCCTGCCTTTGCACAGTGTGCACCTTCTTGAGGCTTCCAGGCCATCCCAACCACCCCGACAGACAGACATGACCACTTTCCCCAGCAAGCAGTGACTGATGAATTTAAGATGCAGAGAGGGTCCATGCAGAGCAGAGACAGCAAGAGCAGGCAGATTAGTGCCAGGGCGCCTTAGTAAGCAGAAAGGGACGTCCATCTGAAAATTCATTTGCCTATGCAGGTTAAGTAGGTTTGAGCATCTCTTTTGTACCAGTCTTAGGTTAAACTCTGAGATACAAAAATGACCCCAAGATCACGGAGATCGTCAACACACTAGAAAGTAGGCAGAAAGCAAAGGTGAGGCACACAGAGAACTGATGATAAAGCTAGTCCTGTCACTAAGCTCACTTGCAGAAAGGGCTTCCAGGAACTTGAGATGATACAGAGCCATGGAAGGCACTTATACATGAGTTTTGAGTCACATTCTACAGATTCCATGAGTTGAAAGACACACAAAAAGCATTTAGAGTGAAGTATGGCAATGGCACCCCACTCCAGTACTCTTGCCTGGAAAATCCCGTGGACAGAGGGGCCTGGTGGGCTGCAGTTCATGGGGTCGCTAGGAGTCAGACACGACTGAGCGACTTCACTTTCACTTTTCACTTTCATGCATTGGAGAAGGAAATGGCAACCCACTCCAGTGCTCTTGCCTGGAGAATCTAAGGGACAGGGGAGCCTGGTGGGCTGCCGTCTATGGGGTCGCACAGAGTCGGACACGACTGAGGTGACTTAGCAACTTAGCAACATGAACAAAGAAGTACCTCCATAAATATTTCCAGTAGTAAGGGAAAGGAGAATATTACAGGATATCAAAGACTGTCTCTGGGCAGTCTGAAAGGCGCTCTATATAACTGTACAGAGACGTATTTTAGAAGACATGCCAGCACATGCTCTTCAGGATCATGGTTAATGTCTGTGTTAAACAATGATATGCCTTTAGCTTCCAGCCAAAAGCAGAACTTAGTTGACCACAGAGATTACTCTTAAATTTCAGTCACAAGTAGCATTAACATATTTTAATACATTTATTTCTCAGATATTCTTAAAGCTGGCATAGGCATTAAATTTGCTAAAATCCATGCTCAAGAATGATCTCAATGACAAATAATCAGGAAAGGCCAACATCACAGCTAACATAAACCTGGAGTACTGGTTGAAATAAGTGACAGACCTCCCAGAAATTTAACAGATCTGAGAAATAGCAGAGTAGAAGGACATGCACTCAGTTTCTTCTGCAAGAACACCAAAATTGCAAATAGCCATCTACAGAAGGATGTTGGAACCCGCCAAAAAAAGAAACCCCATGCACAAGGAAAAAGGTGAAGCTGCAAGAAGACCGTAGGAGGGACACAATCAAGTTTAAAATCAAATCTCCTACCCACCAGAAGCTCTTGGAGGGCACAAGCCAAACCTTGTGTGCACCAGGACCCAGGAAAAGAAGCAGTGAGCCCCACAAGAGACTGGGCCAGACCTGCTGTGAGTGTTTGAGGGTCTCCTGTGGAGGTGTGGGTCAGCAGTGGCCCGCCTCAGGGACAGAGGCACTGGCAGCGGCAGTACTGGGAGGCGTGGCACGTGGCATAAGTTCTGTTGGAGGAGGTAGCCATTAGCCCCACCATGGAGTCATCCAGGGGACGATCCACAAACTGGAAGACAGTTATACAGAAAAAGTCCTCAATCTGTTGTGAAAGTTCTAGCCCCACAACAGACTTCCCAACCTGGGGGTCTGGCAAAGGAACTGGAAATCCCCAGGGAAACTGACTTTGAAGGGCAGCAGGATTTCATTATAGAATGTCTACAAAACTGGGGAAACAGAGATTCTTGGAAGGCACAAACAAGACCTATGCGAGGGACCTAGGATAAAGGAGTAGTGATCCCTATGCCTCTATAACCTACCATAGAGACTACAGACTCTAGGACTGGACAGCCTCAGACCAAACTACAGGGAGGGAACACAGCCCCACCCATCAGGAGACAATTGGGTTAAAGATTTACTGAGCACAGCCCATCAGAACAAGACAGGCAATTTCCCCCTCAGTCAGTCTCTACCATCAGGAAACTTCCATAAGCCTCTCATCCATCTCCATCAGAGAGCAGACAGAATGAAAACCACAATCATAGAAAACTAACCAATCTAATCACATGGACCACAGCCTTGTCTAACTCAATGAAACTGTAAGCCATGCTGTGTAGGGCCACCCAAGACGGATGGGTCATGGTGAAGAATTCTGACAAAATGTGGTCCACTGGAGAAGGGAATGGCAAACTGCTTCAGTATTCTTGCCTTGAAAACCCCATGAACAGTATGAAAAGGCAAAAAGATAGGACACTGAAAGATGAACTCTCCAGGTTGGTAGGTGCCCAATATGCTACTGGAGATCAGTGGAGAAATAACTCCAGAAAGAATGAAGAGATGGAGCCAAAGCAAAAACAACACCCAGTTGTGGATGTTACTGGTGATGGAAATAAAATCCAATGATCTAAAGAGCAGTATTGCATAGGAACCTGGAATGTTAGGTCCATGAATCAAGGCAGATTGCAAGTGGTCAAAGAGGAGATGGAAAGAGTGAACATCGACGTTTTAGGAATCAGCAAACTAAAATGGACTGGAATGGGTGAATTTAACTCAGATGACCATTAAATCTACTACTGTGGGCAAGAATCCCTTAGAAGAAATGGAGTAGCCATCATAGTCAACAAAAGAGTCCAAAATGCAGTACTTGGATGAAATCTCAAAAATGACAGAACGATCTCTGTTCATTTCCAAGACAAACCATCCAATATCACAGTAATCCAGGTTTATGCCCTGACCAGTAATGCTGAAGAACGGTTGTTGAACGATTGAATGGTTGTTGAAAGTTGAATTGTTCCATGAGGATCTACAAGACCTTGTAGAACTAGTACCCAAAAAAGATGTCCTTTTCATCATAGGGGACTGGAATGCAAAAGTAGGAAGTCAAGAGATACCTGGAGTAAATTTAGCAAATTTGGCCTTGGAGTACAAAACGAAGCAGGTCAAAGGCTAACAGAGTTTTGCCAAGAGAACACACTGGTCACAACAAACATGGTCTTCCAACAATACAAGAGAAGACTTAACACATGGACATCACCAGATGATAAATACTGAAATCAGATTGATTATATTCTTTGGAGCCAAAGATGGAGAAGCTGTATCAGTTCAGTTCAGTTCAACTGCTCAGTCGTGTCTGACTCTTTGTGACCCCATGGACCACAGCACACCAGGCCTTCCTGTCCATCACCAGCTCCCAGTGTTTACTCAAACTCATGTCCATTGAGTCGGTGATGCCATCCAATCAGCTCATCCTCTGTCGTCTCCTTCTCCTCCTGCTTTCAATCTTTCCCAGCATCAGGGTCTTTTCAAATAAGTCAGTTTTTCACATCAGGTGCGAAATATTGGAGTTTCAACTTCAACATCAGTCCTTCCAATGAATATTGAGGGCTGATTTCCTTTAGGATTGACTGGTTGGATCTCTTTGCTGACCAAGGGATTCTCAAGAGTCTTCTCCAACACTACAGTTCAAAAGCATCAATTCTTCAGCGCTCAGCTTTCTTTGTAGTCCAACTCTCACATCCATAAACAGCTACTGGAAAAACCAAAGCTTTGACTAGATGGACATGAATACAGATTGCCGACTGTAGGAAATGAAAGACATCTTCATGGAGGGAGGTGCCCCTGGCACCACTTATATCCAACACCCGTGATCTGACTTCTCAACGTCTCATGCCACTGTCATCAGCATAACGACTATAATATCCTGTTTAAACAATTTTGGGTTTAAACTCTGTTAAGTATCCCCTAGATAGTATTACTTTCTGTGATTGTTTCATCACTCAGGCAATTGAATTGTATGTTTGAAATATTTAGGTGATATGCCTGCAAACATGAAGAAATCCAAACATCTAGTAGATTGAGGATTGTTCATTCTTCAAATTTTTCAGAATTTAGCATGCTTATAGGTTTTCAACAATTTCTGAAAAACTTCAGCAATCCCCAAACACTTATTTGTAAATTCAATAAATAATTGCTATGTTCATTTCACATGCTGAGCAAAAAATGAATAGAGATTCTGAAGAGCCAAGAGATGGGGAGGGAAGGCAGAGCAGGTAATGTCCTTGAAACAAAGGTAAACAAAACTTCTTATCAAAATACACCGTTTGCAGTTGCTAATCCTCAATGCTAATTGCTCTCTTTCCATCTCCAGTTGTGTTGAATGTGTGTGCGATCAAATGTTTTTCTGTTCTTATGCACATATTTTATGTTTTATCATAATAATAACTGAATACTAAATGTTTCATTTACTTTGCAAAAATTATCATATACTTGAAGAACTGTGCTTAAAGGTAAATACCACCCACAGTTATTCTAGGTCTTACTCAGGCCCTGAGAATTTCTCCATAAAAGTCTTGTCAAAAACAGTGATTTGCTTTGCATTTGTTGGCATTTTGTTGAAAGCAGCTGCAGATGATGCCACCTTTTGATGGCAGGAGATGAATGTGTTTTAGAGAATGAAACCATTTCTCATAAGGGACCCTTTGGGAGCAGATCTGTATTTGAATAGGTGCTGAGCGCTTCCACAGAGCTTTGTAGCCTGTGATGTCTTCAGAGCACTGGCAGCTCAAGAAAGGGGTTCTGGGAGCTCACAATCTCCAAGGAAACATATTTAAAGTTCATTCAGAGTTAGAAAATGCTTTAACTCTTTTCCTGATCCCATTCTTATTTTATAATTTTGTTAAGGTATTTAAAAGTTATAAATATTGAAAATGATCTTGGTATTGGAAATAAAAATTTTTTTCATGCCTTACAAGAGATCTAAAACACCGGATGATAACACTTTTTTTTTTTTTTAATTTCTAAAGTCACTCTCAAAACAAGAATTCTTCCATCGCAACCTCAAGAAACTCCAGAATCTCTTATGTTTAATTGCATTGCTGTTCTTAACACTTAAATTTCAGAACTGCTTAATCATTTTTTGGTCACTTGAAGCTACTGATACCAAACAAGGTTAAATCGCATTAGAGGGTTTTCTGCTTATCCAATAACTCCATAAAGTCATTAGATTTGACTGTGAATAGCCCCCAGGCTGACTATAACAATAAAAAATTAAATAGGAACATTATTTTTTTTTTTTTATCCCCCAGGAGTTTATAAATTCAATTTGATGTCAATACTTGAAGAAGATGACAAAGACCATTAGGGCAGCATGTTTCCCTACAAGGATGAGAGCTGACCTCTTATGGGGAGGAAAATTAATTCATATGAAATAGGAGTAAACAGAAAACATAAAATGTAGACATGTGCACACACAAAGAGAGTCACTTCAATACTGTAAACTTATCTGTCCAATATGGAAATTTCTGATAAGGGACAGGCATAGTTAAGGAAAACATTCAGAACCTTGGGTAATGAGAATTTAGTGATTTCTCTTGTTTTAACTTTATATTTTATATTATAGTAAAGCAGATTAACAGTGTTGTGATAGTGTCAGGTGTACTGCAGGGCACTCAGCCATACATACACATGTGTTCATTCTCCCCCAAACTCCCCTTGCATCCAGGCTACTACATAACAGTGAGCAGAGTTCCCTATGCTGTACAGTAGGTCCTTGTTGGTTATCCATTTTCAATTTCAATTTCATTGCACACTCAAAAATTCCTCAAGACCTTTTGTAACAAGGAGCATCCTCCTGCTGTCCCTCTGTCAGGATGCTGTCAAAGTGCCTCAGAAAATGATAAAAATGACGCCAGTAGCCCTGCTCAGGGAACACATGGACAGCTCCTGTAGGACAGGAGGTTATTAATGGGAGCAAGGCTGATCCCACCAGCTCATGCTGAGCCCAGAGCAGGGGTTTTCCTGTCTTCTGAGGAAGGGGGACGCAGCCCAGCCCACAAGCTGTTTCATACAGAAAGTTATCCCCACCCACTGCACCCTCCTGATGACAAGGAAAACACGGTGTCTTAAGCCACTTGGGCTGCTGTAACAAAAATGCCACAGCAAGGAAGGGACCATGTCACAGGGTTTATGTATCTTCAGAGGTTTCTTATTTTTGCTTTCATCTCTGTGTATCCATTTGAAATATTCTGACTGTGTGTTAATATGGAGGAAGTCTTAAAAACTCTCTTGACAAGAGAAAAACTATTGAAAATTCCAACATATGGAGGCTGAACAACACACTGCTGAATAACCAACAAATCACAGAAGAAATCAAAAAAGAAATCAAACTGCACAGAAATGAATGAAAATGAAAACAAAACAACCTAAAACCTATGGGACACTGTAAAAGTAGTGCTAAGGGGAAGGTTCATAGCAATACAGGCTTACCTTAAGAAACAAGAAAAAAGTCAAATAAATAACCTAACTCTATACCTAAAGCAAGTAGAAAAGGAAGAAATGAAGAACCCCAGGGTTAGTAGAAGGAAAGAAATCGTAAAAATTAGGGCAGAAATAAATCCAAAAGAAACAAGAGACCATAGCAAAAATCAACAAAGCTAAAAGCTGGTTCTTTGAGAAGATAAATAACATTGACAAACCATTAGCCAGACTCATCCAGAAACAAAGGGAGAAGAATCAAATCAACAAAATTATAAATGAAAGTGGAGAAATCACAACAGACAACACAGAAATACAAAGGATCATAAGAGACTACTATCAGCAATTATATGCCAATAAAATCAACAACGTGGAAGAAATGGACAAATTCTTAGAAAAGTACAACTTTCCAAAACTGAACCAGGAAGAAATACAAAATCTCACCAGACCTGTCACAATCATGGAAACTGAAACTGTAATCAGAAATCTTCCAGCAAACAGAAGCCCAGGACCAGACGGCTTCACAGCTATATTCTACCAAAAATTTAGAGAAGAGCTAATGCCTATCCTACTCAAACTCTTCCAGAAAATTGCAGAGGAAGGTAAACTTCCAAACTCATTCTATGAGGCCACCATCACCCTAATACCAAAACCAGACAAAGATGCCACAAAAAAAGAAAACTACAGGCCAATATCACTGATGAACATAGATGCAAAAATCCTTTAAAAAATTCTAGCAAAGAGAATCCAACAACATATTAAAAAGATCATACATAATGACCAAGTGGGCTTTATCTCAAGGTTGCAAGGATTCTTCAATATCCACAAATCAATCAACATAATACACTACATTAACAAATTGAAAGATAAAAACTATGATTGTCTCAATAGATGCAGAGAAAGCCTTTGACAAAATTAAACACCCGTTTATGATACAAACCCTCCAGAAAGCACGAATAGAAGGAATATACCTCAACATAATAAAAGCTATGTATGACAAACCTGCAGCAAACATTATCCTCAATGGTGAAAAATTGAAAGCATTTCCCCTAAAGTCAGGAATAAGACAAGGGTGCCCACTCTCACCACTATTCAACATAGTTTTGGAAGTTTTGGCCACAGCAATCAGAGCAGAAAAAGAAATAAAAGGAATCCAGATTGGAAAAGAAGAAGTAAAACTCTCACTGTTTGCAGATGACATGATTCTCTACATAGAAAACCCTAAAGACTCCACCAAAAAATTACTAGAGCTAATCCATGAATATAGTAAAGTTGCAGGATATAAAATCAACACACAGAAATCCCTTGCATTCCTATACACTAACAATGAGAAAACGGAAAGAGAGATCAAAGAAACAATTCCATTCACCATTGCAATGAAAAGAATAAAATACTTAGGAATGTATCTACCTAAAGAAACAAAAGACCAATATATAGAAAACCATAAAACACTAGTGAAAGAAATCAAAGAGGACACTAATAGATGGAGAAATATACTGTGTTCATGGATTGAAAGAATCAATACAGTGAAAATGAGTATACTACCCAAAGCAATTTATAGATTCAATGCAATCCCTATCAAGCTACCAACTGTATTTTTCAGAGAACTAGAACAAATAATTTCACAATTTGTATGGAAATACAAAAAACCTCAAATAGCCAAAACAATCTTGAGAAAGAAGAATGGAACTGGAGGAATAAACCTGCCTGACTTCAGCCTCTACTACAAAGCCACAGTCATCAAGACAGTATGGTACTGGCACAAAGACAAAAATATAGATCAATGGAACAAAATAGAAAGCCCAGAGATAAATCCATGCACCTATGGACACCTTATCTTTGATAAAGGAGGCAAGAATATACAATGGAGAAAAGACAATCTCTTTAACAAGTGGTGCTGGGAAAACTGGTCAATCACTTGTAAAAGACTGAAACTAGAACACTTTCAAACACCATACACAAAAATAAACTCAAAATGGATTAAAGATCTAAATGTAAGACCAGAAACTATAAAACTCCTAGGGGAAAACATAGGCAAAACACTGTCTGTCATAAACCACAGCAGGATCCTCTATGACCCACCTCCCAGAATATTGAACATAAAAGCAAAAATAAACAAATGCGACCTAATTAAAAGCTTCTGCACAACAAAGGAAACTATAAGCAAGGTGAAAAGACAGCCTTCAGAATGGGAGAAAATAATAGCAAATGAAGCAACGGACAAAGAATTAATCTCAAAAATATACAAGCAACCCCTGCAGCTCAATTCCAGAAAGATAAACGACCCAATCAAAAGGTGGGCCAAAGAACTAAACAGGTATTTCTCCAAAGAAGACATACAGATGGCTAACAAACATATGAAAAGATGCTCAGCATCACTCATTATCAGAGAAATGCAAATCAAAACCACATTGAGGTATCATTTCACGCCAGTCAGAATGGCTGCGATCCAAAAGTCAACAAGCAATAAATGGTGGAGAGGGTGTGGAGAAGAGGGAACCTTCTTACACTGTTGGTGGGAATGCAAACTAGTACAGCCGCCATGGAGAACAGTGTGGAGATTCCTTAAAAACCTGGAAATAGAACTGCCATATGACACAGCAATCCCACTGCTGGGCATACACACCAAGGAAACCAGAATTGAAAGAGACACATGTACCCCAGTGTTCATCGCAGCACTGTTTATAATAGCCAGGACATGGAAGCAACCTAGATGTACATCAGCAGACAAATGCATAAGAAAGCTGTGGTACATATACACAATGGAATATTCAGTTCAGTCACTCGGTCGTGTCCAACTCTTTGCGACCCCATGAATCTCAGCACACCAGGCCTCCTTGTCCATCACCAACTCCCAGAGTTTACCCAAACTCATGTCCATTGAGTCGGTGATGCCATCAAGCCATCTCCTCCTCTGTCATCCCCTTCTCCTCCTGCCCCCAATCCCTCCCAGCATCAGGATATTTTCCAATGAGTCAACTCTTCACATGAGGTGGCCAAAGTATTGGAGTTTCAGCTTCAGCATCAGTCCTTCCAATGAACACCCAGGACTGATCTCCTTTAGGATGGACTGGTGGATCTCCTTGCAGTCTGAGGGACTCTCAAGAGTTTTCTCTAATGCCACAGTTCAAAAGTGTCAATTCTTCGGCTCTCAGCTTTCTTCACAATCCAACTCTCACATCCATACATGACCACTGGAAAAACCATAGCCTTGACTAGACGGACCTTTGTTGGCAAAGTAATGTCTCTGCTTTTGAATATGCTATCTAGGTTGGTCATAACTTTTCTTCCAAGGAGTAAGAGTCTTTTAATTTCATGGCTGAAATCACCATCTGCAGTGATTATGGAGCCCCAAAAAATAAAGTCAGCCACTTTTTCCACTGTTTCCCCATCTATTTCCCATGAAGTGATGGGACCGGATGCCATGATCTTAGTTTTCTGAATGTTGAGTTTTAAGCCAACTTTTTCACTCTCCTCTTTCACTTTCATCAAGAGGCTTTTTAGTTCCTCTTCACTTTCTGCCATAAGGGTGGTGTCATCTGCGTATCTGAGGTTATTGATATTTTTCCCGGCAGTCTTGATTCCAGCTTGTGCTTCTTCCAGCCCAGCGTTTCTCATGATGTATTCTGCATAGAAGTTAAATAAGCAGGGTGACAATATACAGCCTTGACGTACTCTTTTTCCTATTTGGAACCAGTCTGTTGTTTCATGTCTAGTTCTAACTGCTGCTTCCTGACCTGCATATAGGTTTCTCAAGAGGCTGGTCAGGTGGTCTGGTATTCCCATCTCTTTCAGAATTTTCCACAGTTTATTGGAATATTACTCAGCCATTAAAAAGAATACATTTCAATCAGTTCTAATGAGGTGAATGTAACTGAAGCCAATACACCAATATACACCAATACAATATACTAACACATATATATGGAATTTAGAAAGACGGTAATGATAACCCTGTATGCAAGACAGCAAAAGAGACACAGATGTATAGAACAGTCTTTTGGACTCTGTGGGAGAGGGCGAGGGCAGGATGATATGGGAGAATGGCATTGAAACATGTAAATTATCACATGTGAAACGAATCGCCAGTCAAGGTTCGATGCATGATACACGGTGCTCGGGACTAGTGCACTGGGATGACCCAGAGGGATGAGATGGGGAAGGAGGTGGAGGGGGTTTCAGGATGGGGAACACATGTACACCCATGACGGATTTATGTCAATGTATGGCAAAAACAATTCAATATTGTAAAGTAATTAGCCTCCAATTAAAATAAATTTAAATACATAATAAAATAAAACAAACAAACAAAAAACTCTCTTGAACATCCCCTTCTCACAGCAAAGAGTCATCTGCTCAGTTTCCTGGCCATCTCCCTGCCCTGTCACAGTGACTTCATCCTGGACACCTGCACGTGAGCCGTGTCTGTGATGCCCATGAGCTCCGAGCCCCTTGAGGACAGGAAGCCTTTTCCTCCTGCTCCAAATCCCACTGCTGGGCATCTAACCACCAAGTGAACAATCCTTGAATTAATGGTTTTGTTTATTGCTCATCAGTGAGTTCTGAAGTGACAGCATAGGGTTGGGGGGCAGCATGGGCTGGACAGAGCCATTTTTCCTCAAGTGTTCCTTCTCTCCCAAGACGTCCATGGCTTGTCCTGGTTCTACTTTTCTTTGCTGCTTCTCCGCAGGTTCCTCTGCAGTGTTTTCTTTCCTCTAGTCCTAGGACCTCAAGCAAATGTCCAGAGACTCTGCTTCCAGAAATGTCTATCCAAAATCAAGGATGGATCTCTTGTTAGTGTAACTTCCCATGTATAAAGAAAACTCATCTCCTTGGTTATCCTTTCATGTTTCCATTCAAAGTAACCTAAACTTGTTAAACATTCTCAATCAGTATGACCCAATTATTTTAGTTCTTTGTGGATATTTAGAAGTTTCAAGAACACCATCATTATTGATGGAAAGACAGTGTGATTAGACAGAAGTAATTTTGACTTAATCACTAAACCTGAAATTTTCTAGCCATGTGACCCAGGTCTCAATTTCATGGTCTTACCTGAAAACCCTTATAGCAGAAAGAGAAGAAGAACTAAAGAGCCTCTTGATGAAAGTGAAAGAGGAGAGTGAAAAAGTTGGCTTAAAGCTCAACATTCAGAAAACGAAGATCATGGCTCTGGTCCCACCACTTCATGGCAAACAGATGGGGAAACAGTGGCTGACTTTATTTTGGGGGGCTCCATAATCACTGCAGATGGTGACTGCAGCCATGAAATTAAAAGACACTTACTCCTTGGAAGAAAAGCTATAACCAACCTAGATAGCATATTGAAAAGCAGAGACATTACTTTGCCAACAGAGGTCCGTCTAGTCAAAGCTATGGTTTTTCCAGTAGTCAGGTATGGATGTGAGAGTTACACTATAAAGAAAGCTTAATGCCTAAGAATTGATGCTTTTGAACTGTGGTGTTGGAGAAAACTCTTGAGAGGCCCTTGGACTGCAAGGAGGTCCAACCAGTCCATCCTAAAGGAAATCAGTCCTGAATATTCATTGGAAGGACTGATGTTCAAGCTGAAACTCCAATACTTTGGCCACCTGATGCAAAGAACTGACTCCTTGGAAAAGACCCTGGTGGTGGGAAAGATTGAAGGCAGGAGGAGAAGGGGACAACAGAGGATGAGATGATTGAATGGCATCACTGATCCAATGGACATGAATTTGAGTAAACTCGGGGAGTTTGTGATGGACAGGGAGGCCTGGCATGCTGCAGTCCATGGAGTCGCAAAGAGTCAGACATGACTAAGTGACTGCACTCAACCTGAAAACATTGGACTAGATGATTTTCTGGGTTCTTCTGGTACAAAAGTCCTTTGATTGGTTGGAACATATTTCTAAAAGATAACCAAAGGTATTATTTTTCAAACATACATAAATCATATGTGCTACAGCAATTATATCAGTATATGTAAAAATGTGGTCTAACTGATTTGTTGATGATACTTTATTTAAGTATTTTACAAATAATAGAATAAGGTTTACTGCTGTTGCTTATTTATATTACTTTTATTTTTTTTAACTTTTTATTTTTTTTTATTTTATTTTATTTTTAAACTTTACATAACTGTATTAGTTTTGCCAAATATCAAAATGAATCCGCCACAGGTATACATGTGTTCCCCATCCTGAACCCTCCTCCCTCCTCCCTCCCCATTCCATCCCTGTTGTAAATAAAAGTCACTATTCTGCCACAACTTAAGTATCCATTATAAAAAGACCCGATGATTTTATTCCTTAAGCAGCTAAACATAAGGAGCAGCTAACGTACAGAGCGTCTCTGCTCTGCTGTTTTCACAAATAACGACACGTCCCGTGTCATCCCCTCATCTGTGGGGGGCACCTTCCCATGGCTAGAAATCAGCCCAAGACTCCTCATCTGTGAATCTTCTTTGCCAAGAAAAATATCTGGGGGTTTCTTCCTCACTATGTGTGCTTTCCATAGAAAATTATTTTTCTGTTAGAAAGCAAAATTTCCCATTAAGAGGAAAGTCAGTTTTTTTTAAATATGATAAGCAATGCAAAAATGGTTCAGTCACCCATAAACTCTGAATGTCTGACTGTTAACAAAATTGGAACTCAATGTTAATTTACAAAGCAAAGAGAGAACTCACACTCAAAGAGGCAAAAATTGGGAGACACTAATAGCCATGGTGTTCTGAGAGGCCTGAGAAAGCTTGTGTGGTTCCAAAAGTCCTGCCTGTAGCTTGAAAAATCCTCTAAATGCATGGTGGTGGGTGGGTTTCTCCTGCCAGCCCAGGAATTTTCTCCAAGTGTTAAGTGTCCTCTGCAGACAAACGACCTCCTGGTAGAGAGGGCCCCACCACAAGGAGAAGCCTGAGAGCATCAGCTCCATATCCCCTGAGAACATCCCTCTTGTCAGGATGGGACTACAGAGTCTGCACAGCATCCTGGTACCCAGTGGGGCCTGGCTGACACTCACAGATGCAGACCTCCTGGGTCAGGCCATAGGACAGGCTTGTGATGGGGAGGCAGGCTCCAGCTCCCAGGGCAGGTACCACTGCATCCTATCTCATCACCTATGGACACAAGGCCCCATCCCTCAGGATGAAAGCTGAATGGCTTAGGCCGTGTCTCAGGTCAACATTCTTTCAAAACTAGAAGATTTCTTTCAAAACACATCCATTAATGAGCCTTTCTTGAATAGACCTGATCAATATTTTTAAAGCCTATAGTAGCATTTAGCAGCTAAAGACAAAACATTCTTTAGTGATAATTTACATTTTATCACGTAATTGCTGCCTCTGTAAAACTTGAAATATTGTGTGCATATATATTTATTGATATGCCATTAGATATTTATATTTTCATTATTCTCTTAAAATGGTAGATATGTATAAAGGCCAGTTTATTTCACACAAACGTGTGATGAAAATTAAAAAGGGTGAAATCACAGAAAAGCCAATTTTTAAAATTATTTTATAGAAGCTGCAGGTATAGTGAGTTCCTCAGTGAGGTTTTGAGAAAATATATGCTTTCAAATTCTTTCTTTATTCTTTTGGAAAGTAATTTCTATCTAGGTAGGCGCATCTTAGGCAATTCCAGAGAAATTCCAATTTACAATCTTGGAAGAAATCTTTCCAGATCCAGCACCTGACCAGAACAGACCATCCCAAAGTATGTTTATGTCTTGGAAATGTGAGCAAAGAGCAAATAAAAATGTTAGCATTGAAACATCAGAAATCTGAGTGTCATCCTGAGATCACATCTATAAATGAAGACTTCATCAACTAAGTAACATGAGATTTGAGCTACAGCTTAAGAAACTAGGGAGAAAAAAACCTTGAGACCAGCTAGTGTTCTTTTAAAGGGTCACTTTGCATGGTCAAAATATCATCCAATATGTTCCTTGAATGCAGACATATACTCAAGCACTTAATAAGCAACTAAAAATATATTCCAGCTAGGAGACTGTATCAATTTAAATTTGCAGAAGAAACAAGGAAGATAATTTGACACTCGGGGCACTGGCCAAGCTCTCACTGTGACAGGAGATGTGATGTTCGCCAGTCCTTCCTCACAGCTCACTCCATTGTGAAAAGCTTCCTGCCTCCTCAGTGCTCACAAACCTCAGCCTCTGCTTAGCCGCCACCCACATGCTGCTGCATGGGCCAGTGAGCGTCCCTAGTGCCAGGCCCCTCTGCCTCCCGAGCTCTGACCATTTAATCTGCCATTTAATCTATCTTCATTTTCTGTTTTAGATAGATTAAATGGCATCTGACCCTTCATGTCCAAGTGCCACCTACACTGGACACGTGAACACGTGGCCCTGTTCCCCGTGAGGCCCTTGAAGATGCCGCTTCCTATATGAGAATGCTGCCCGCTTGATTCCATCTGGTACTTCAGAGCTCACAGATGAGGTCCCATCATCTCCACAGGGATGCTCTGCTTGCTCAGACCATGTCACCGGCCCCCTCCCCAACCCCACCAGAACTTGTTTTTATCGCAAAGTCTCTCATGTCAGTACTGGAGCAGGAAATAACACAGCAGCAGTAGTGTGGAAGCTTCACACCAACTCCAAGAGCAGAGCCTTTGTCCCTCCTGTGCAGCTAAGGAACCCATGGCATTGACGCCAGCGTCACACAGCTGGGGGGGGTGACCAGGGTCTCAGCGAGGCCCCTCTGCCCCGTGCCCACATGCTCCACTGGCAGACATGCTTCCTTGACCTGGAACCCAGGGCCCTCTCTCTTTTCCAGGCTGCAAATTAATTGCCTTATGCTGTTAATGTCCAGCATGTGACCAGTAGTTTCTGAGATGGCCTCAACTGGGCAGGATCCTTCACATGCGGACTCAATCAGGTGATGAGTTTCTCAGCCTGGAACAGCATGGACAGGCTGGAGCAGGCTTTTCTTCTCCAGGAGAGCCAGGCAGACTTAGGGCAGCCTCACAGTAAACAGCGCATACCCCTCTCATGTGTTCACCCCCCAAGAAGCTGAAGGAGATGAGGCAAGAGAAGGTTTCCATTCTTCTAAAGCTGATACAAGCAGGGAAAGCTACCTGGATAAAGTAGACTGAATTATATGTGTGTTTGGTGGGGGGGGTTGTGGGGGGGGGGGGTAGATGCTTAGCTAGTTACGGATATAAAACAGAAAATGAAGATAGATTAAATGGCAGGGATGATACTGCCGGAGACAGAGGATGTGGACAGAGAAGTAGATGTAGGTAGGTGTAGGTATGTATAAGGATGGAGATATACTCCATATATACCTCTGTCCCTGGTGGCTCAGAGGTTAAAGCGTCTGCCTGGAATGTGGGAGACCCAGGTTCGACCCCTGGGTCGGGAAGATCCCCTGGAGAAGGAAATGGCAACCCACTCCAGTACTCTTGCCTGGAGAATCCCATGGAGGGAGGAGCCTGGTAGGCTACAGTCCATGGGGTCGCAAAGAGTCGGACATGGCTGAGCGACTTCACTTTCACTTTATACTCCATATATAAATGATAGAGATGATGCTGAGCGTAAGATGGTGGAGAAGGGGACAGATACAGAGATCTGGTGACCTCCCCATGAGTGCCTGACCAGCCACGAGGTCAGCCCAGCCTCTATGAGCCTCTACCCTAAACACTCTCTCAAAGAGGGGTCCGATTTGAGTTGTGAAGACCTATTGAGCCTCCTCTTACCTAAGGCAGATTATTACGGGAATTATGGCAAATTATCCTGGACAGAATTGTCATTCTTGGGTTTTGCAGATTGTGTCCTGGGAGAAATTTCAGATTTCATGAGTTCTCTGTTTTCTCCTTTTCCGATTGTCTTCCTGCTGATATTCTCATTTAAAGCCTCCATGTTGCTAAACTCAATGGCCAGGTGTACCTGGGGCAGTCATTCCAGGCATTCAAATATCCACTGACCCCCAGACCCGAATAGTACTCACCGAACTCCTAGCGTAGACTCGCAGTGTCTACCACACCTCGACCAGTGCAGAGGTCCCTAGGATGAGACGTGCGACATCACCTTTCTTTACCTGCTCAATTCCCCCATGGGAATGGCCCACCTGTCACATGGCATTTATTCCAGACACAAGGGTGCCAGCCTCCTTGGACTGACTTTTTTTGAGATGTAAAATCTTGTTCAGTGCATGGTGATCAGTGCTGCTATACTTTGGGGAAGTAATTCTTTTGCATGTCTATGTGTATATTCTTCTAATTTCACTACAATTCAGTCTTGCTTCCTCTGAAACAAAATTACTATATATTTCTTTTATTTCTATAATTCATTTCTAAACATTTCTTGGGATTCTTTTTTCTCAAATGAACTCCTCAAATCTATATTCCCACAGCAGATTTAATCCATTTTCACTTAAAATATGGGTAACAGTCATGTGTCTCAAAAGACTTTTTGCAATATTCCCATATTAGAATATATATAAGATATTCATTAGATCTAGTCCACATTAACAAGAGAAGTTCAGTGATTTGAAATCCACGTTGGTATTTTCCTTTGAATTATGGATGACTTTATCAAAAAAGTACCTTATTACATGACTTTGAACATAATTTAGGTCAAGAAAGTAGAGAGGAGAGCTAATGTGTATTGACTGCTTACTAAACCCATGTATGATCTGTCTTAATCCTCCCCATGGCTCTCTTGGTCCCTTAGGAACCATTAACCTCACTTTACAGTTTTTACAGATGAAGAAACAAGCTCTGAAATGGGGCCCAGCTGGGCTGGGTTTGGAGGGCTCTCAGTAACTAGCAGGTGCTGATTGCATGTCAGAGATTTTTTTCGCTTCACCATATCCTGTATCCCATCCCATTTATGAAACATAAAAATTCACTCAGGAAAGAAGTGAAGTTGGGTTTCAGTCCTGCTTCCATTCACCCGCATACTAAGGGTATTTCATTATATAATTAAATTCAGTAGTTTAGTCATAGACACTGATGCGCATTTGTAATAGAAATTTATAAGCATCACAGAAGGTATGAAGCTAGGAGGCAAAGTAATGATCTGATTGATAGGCTAGAAATATGGGTTATATATATTAACTATGATTGTTGTTGTTGTTGTTCAGTGGCTAAGTTGTGTCCAACTCTTTGCAACCCCATGAACTGTAGTACACCAGGCTTCCCTGTCCTTCACTGTCTCCCAGAGTTTGCTCAAACTCACGTCCATTGAGTCAGCGATGCTGTCTAGCCAACTCATCCTCTGCTGGCCCCCTCACCTCTTACCCTCAACCTATAAATATATTTAATATAAATAATGTATATATGATTTCAAATACTAATAACAATAGTCCAAGATCAGGGAGACCAAGTTAGATGCAGAACATGGCAGAATACTTGACTAACAGCTTGCTGTCATCAGGAAAAGGTAAATGGTGGCCTGAAACAGCTCAGATTGCATTAATAAAAATGAACAATGAGATATAAAGAAGTAGCAACACATTGAGAGGAAAATAATGGGAAGGAAAGAGTATTTGGCAGAAGGCTGTGGCTACAGAGAATTTTAAGTATACAACTAGGATGATCAACCCACAGAAACCAGGAATGGAGGAGTAGAAACTAGGGAAGTGGTGGAGGAACAAATGAAATGGAAAAATCGAAAAACGTGATGCCTTTATGAAAGGAAAGGGCAGATTACTTGTGAGTCAAATGCAGGGAGAGATGGAAACACAGACCCTGGGGTCAAGGAACGGAGCTTAGGCTTGAGGGCTGGGGCTGTGGGTCAGGGGAGTGGCTGTGTGGGTGAGTCCTCTAGGTGAGTGAAGGTGGACTCGACATGCAGGAGCGTTAGAACTCTTACTGCCATGCCCACTCTTATGCAGTGGTTCTCCAGCACCTATGATTGTTTATCATTTCCTATTAATTATAACAGTAACTTGCATCCATAACATATTGTTATTAGAGGTTTATATATGCACTTTCCACCTGATGTTTCCTTTAGGATTCATTAGATCATTTGCTTTCCAACCCTTATTGAGAAGCTGCTCTATGTCACATGCTATTTCATGTGCTGGGAACACAAAGAGGAAAGGTAGACAAAGCTAATGCTTCCATGAGCCCATATATTCTCCTGTGGAAACACAAACCAGCCCTAAATAAGTAGGTAAATACATATTTTCATATACTGGAAAAGTATTATAAAATGAAGCAGTGGTAGTGTTTTTCAGTCTACTAATAGTGACCCATTTTGTTTTATGAAAGTGACTTACTGGGTCCCAGGAAACAGGTTTTTAAATAAAATGTTACAGTAGATTCAGATGTGATAGGACACAATGCATTGTGTACAAAACCATCAAAGTGTAACCCATATGTTATATAAGCTTTCTTTCCTTTATACACACACGTATACATTTCATCTGCAGCTGCACTCAGCAGGGTGTGTGTGTCTGTGTCTGTGGGGGGAAGAGCACGCAGGGTTGCGACCCCGGCCCTGGCTTCATCTTCCCTGACGGCACTCCCGTCTCCTTGCCTGCGCAACTGCGCTCCTTCTCTGTAGACGCCCAGGGCTCCAAGGAGCAGGGAAGAGCTCCGCACCGGGAGGGGGGCTCTAAGGAATCAGCTCAAGGATCTAGAGGCTGAGGGGCCGTGACCTGCCAGCTGGAGACCCCTCAGTTCTGGTGTGTATTTCAGTCTGTGTCCAAAGGCTACTGACATGAAGCCCGGTCAGAGGGCGGGAGAGAGAGATCCCAGCTCAGCACTGAGAGGCTGGGGGGACATTGTTCCTGTCTCCAGCTTTTCTTCTCAGATCTTCAGTTGACAAGATGGAGCCCCACACTGTGGAAGGTGACCACTGAGCCCACCGATTAGCTGCTGAGCCCATCCAGAGACACCTCATACAGGCCCAGAGAGGGTGTTTTAGCTAGTCAAGTTGACACGCAAATTAACCGCCACCTACTCCCCCACCAGAATGCCAGGCTAGCTCTGTGACTGCCCCTTAGAAGTGATATGTACACACACACACACACACACAGAGTTTTCTTGTTTGGATCAGAAAAAGTAACATGAATTAGATTCTCCCATTTTAATTAAATTTAAAGACATGTTTACCATTCTTTCTAAAGAAAAAAGTGGCCATGATCCAAAATTTTCTACTTTCAACAAAGCACAGGGGGAAATAAATGCCTATTATACTAATTTCCGGAGAAGGTGATGCCACCCCACTCCAGTACTCTTGCCTGGAAAATCCCATGGATGGAGGAACCTGGTAGGCTACAGTCCATGGGGTCACTAAGAGTCAGACATGACTGAGCGACTTCACTTTGACTTTTCACTTTCATGCATTGGAGAAGGAAATGGCAACCCACTCCAGTGTTCTTGCCTGGAGAATCCCAGGAACGGGGGAGCCTGGTGGGCTGCCGTCTATGGGGTCACACAGAGTCAGACACGACTGAAGCGACTTAGCAGCAGCAGCAGCATACTAAGTTCTGCATATAAGTTAAATAAGCAGGGTGACAGTATACAGCCTTGACATAATCCTTTGCCACTTTGGAACCAGTCCGTTGTTCCATATCTGGTTCTAGCTGTTGCTTCTTGACCGGTGTATAAGTGTCTTAAGAGGCAGGTAAGGTGGTCTGGTATTCCACAGTTTGTTGTGATTCACACAGTCAAAGGCTTTAGCATAGTCAATGTAGCAGTAGATTTTTTCTGGAATTCTCTTGCTTTTTCTATGATCCAGCTGATGTTGGCAGTTTGATCTCTGGTTCCTCTGCCTTTACTAAATCCAGCTTGTACATCTCGAAGTTCTCAGTTCACATACTGTTGAAGCCTAGCTTGGAGGATTTCGGGCATTTCTTGCTAACATGTGAAGTGAGTGCAATTGTGTGATAGTTTGAACATTCTTAGGCATTTTCCTTCTTTGGATTGGAATGAAAATTGACCTTTTCCAGTGTGGCCGCTGCTGAGTTTTCCAAATTTGCTGACATATTGAGTGCAGCACTTTCACACCATCATATTTTAGGCTTTGAAGTAGTTCAGCTGGAATTCCATCACCCCCTCTAACTTTTTTTCTGGTGATGCTTCCTAAGACCCACTTGACTTTGCACTTCAGAATGTCTGCCTCTAAGTGAGTGATCACACCATCATGGTTATCCAGGTTATTTTTGCTTAGTTCTTCTGTGTATTCTTGCCAAGTCTTCTTAATATCTTCTGCTTCTGTTACATCTATACCATTTCTGTCCTTAATTATGCCCATCTTTGCATAAAATGTTCCCTTTGTAGCTCTAATTTTCTTGAAGAGATCTCTAATCTTCCCCATTCTATTGCTTTCCTCTGTTTCTTTGCATTATTCACTTAGGAAGGCTTTCTTATCTCTCCGTGCTATTCTTTGGAACTCTGCATTCAGATGGGTATATCTTTCCTTTTCTCCTTTGCCTTTCACTTCTCTGCTCAGCTATTTGTAAGGCCTCCTCAGACAACCATTTTGCCTTTTTTGCATTTCTTTTTCTTGGGGATGGTCTTGATCATTGCCTCTTGTACAATAGTCTGAACCTCTGTCCATAGTTCTTCATCCACTCATTCAGCTCTAATCCCTTGATCTATTTGTCACTTCCACTGTATAATCATAAAGGATTTGATTTAGGTCACATATGAATGGTCTAGTGGTTTTCCCTACTTTCTTCAATTTAAGTCAGAATTTTTCATAAGGAGTTCATGATCTGAGCCACAGTCAGCTCCTGGTCTTGTTTTTGATGACTGTATAGAATTTCTTCATCTTCAGCTCCAAAGAATATAATCAATCTGATTTCGGTGTTGACCATCTGGTTATGTCCATGTGTAGAAGCATCTCTTGTGTTGTTGGAAGAGGGTGTTTGCTATGACCAGGGCATTCTCTTGACAAAACTCTGTTAGCCTTTGCCCTGCTTCATTATGTACTCCAAGACCAAACTTGCCTGTTACTCCAGATATCTCTTGACTTCCTACTTTTGCAGAGTACATTATGAGAAATGCTGGGCTGGAGGAAGCACAAACTAGAATCAAGATTGCCAGGAGAAATAGAAATAACCTCAGATATGCAGATGACACCACCATTATGGCAGAAAGTGAAGAGGAACTAAAGAGCCTCTTGATGAAAGTGAAAGAGGAGAGTGAAAAGGCTGGCTTAAAATTCAACATTCAAAAAACTAAGGTCATGGCATCCAGTCCCATCACTTCATGGCAAATAGATAAGGAAACAATGGAAATAGTGAGAGACTTTATTTTGGGGGGCTCCAAAATCACTGCAGATGGTGACTACAGCCATGAAATTAAAAAACGCTTACTCCTTGGAAGAAACAATGTGACCAACCTAGACAGCATATTAAAAAGCAGAGACATTACTTTGCCAACAAAGGTTTGTATAGCCAAAGCTATGGTTTTTCCAGTAGTCATGTATGGATGTGAGAGCTGGCCCACAAAGAAGGCTGAGTGAAGAAGAATTGATGCTTTTAACTGTGGTGCTGAAGAAGATTCTTGAGAGTCCCTTGGACTGCAAGAAAATCAAACCAGTCAATCCTAAAGGAAATCAGCCCTGAATATTCATTGGAAGGACTAATGCTGAAGTTGAATCTCCAATACTTTGGCCACCTAATGGGAAGAACCGACTCATTAGAAAAGATCCTGATGCTTGAAAGATTGAAGGCAGGAGGAGAAGGGGATGACAGAGGATGAGATGGTTGGATGGCATCACCAACTCAATGGATATGAGTTTAAGCAAGCTCCAGGAAATAGCAAAGGATAGGGAAGCCTAGCATGCTGCAGTCCATGGGGTCACAAAGAGTTGGACACACCTGAACGACTGAGCTGAACTGATACTAAGTTCTAATGATTTCCAAGGAAAAAATCATTACAACAGGTGCCTCAGTAACCCTCAATCAGCAAGACCTCCCAAGAAGCAGCTGCAGAGAAATTTACTAAGTGTGGAATGCTGGACCTTGTCTCTTCTCATAAAGGTCAACCCATTAATTCTCAGAGTACTTTAATCTAAGGTTTACTACAAGATAATTTAACTAGAACTGAAGTAGTTAAACAGGCCTCACAGTGGACGGACACTGGGTGGCCTTCCTGTTGGGTCCCTGGACTGGTTTTTCTATGTGACGGTGGCCCAGTAGCAGGGGCTGGGGGCAGGAAGGAAGCCTGTGGGCAGGGAGCCACTGACGCTGTAAGGCCTGGTTAAAGGCCCAATATAGGCCGGGAGGAGAAGGAACAGACCTTTTAACACTGACAAATCTTTAACACCTACGCGATCTTTTCTGAGCTGGTAAGCTTTTGAGGTCAAGTGTTTGAAGCAAAGAGGAGGGAGCCTGCTGAGAAATTGCGCAGTACTTTTTAGTTCCAAGTTAAATACCATGACTTACTGCCTCTTTTTAAGGTCAGAAAAAGTTTATTAATTTTTTTTAAAAGTCCTTTGCAATCACTTCCAAGCTTTACTAATACAAGACACCCACCCTCAGCCCAGGCACACTGCTGCAGTTCACACCATTCCCCTCACCCGCATGGCCTGGGCCTGCCTCACATGCTGGGTGACAAGGCATTCAAGGGGAAGAAAAACTTACCTGTCTTTGAACTTTCCCACCAACACAAGTTTAAAACAGAGTACAAGCTCCACAAATGTCTATTGAACATAGATAAACTAGAAATTTAAATCTAAATTTAAATCTAAATTTAAATTTAAATGGACTCAAAAATTAAGCTGTTTGATGTGTCATATTAAAATGTTTCAAATATTTAATACTTTATTAACATTTTTCAGTGAAAATGCTGATGATCAATCTAATTAAACCATTCCTAGGAAGCCAGGCTATTAAAAATGAACTCCCCCTCACTGCTTTCCCAACTTTATATGCCCATAATTTAATGTCAATGCCTGTTTCTTAACCATCAAAATTTAAATGTTGCCCTATCTGTAACAACTTTAAAATTACCCCGCCCTTCTTATTAGGCACAAAATATATTCAAAATCTATTAAAAGAAAATGATAATTTCTTAATAAATTACAATTGGATCTAAGTTGTCATATTCGGGTATTAGAGACGGTCCTTTTAATATCTGGTCAAGTTTTAACAATTGCAGATCTGGCAACCTAATCATAAAGCTTGGTCATAGAACTAGCTCTCAAATATATCACCATTCTCTGCTGTCATTAAAATATTAATATATTTTTTCCATTTTAAGTATTTTCAATATTCTGCTTAGAAGGCTTTTCTTTATTACCAATGACATTCATCATGAATTCTGCATTTCTATGATGCTACAATTTCCCTGCAGGTGTCAACTTTCATGTAAATATACTTAAGGGCACATCAGCTTAAGGCAGCACTTTAAAAGTGAAAACGTGTATAACACAAGTCCTCTGTGTTTGAGGCTGAAAGCGTGCCCTGAAATATTTATGTGTCAATAATAATACCAGTTTTATTTTGCCCTGAGGACTTCCAGGAACCCAGTGATGGTTTCTCTTCTGATTCAGTGGTTCTTGGTATGAAAACTACCCGTTGGTGGTACCGAATTATGGTGAATCTACAATGTCGTCCACCGTGAGTGAGAATGCACTGTTACCAGGCTTGAGGTGGGCGGAGTTCTGGGGGAGACGCTCCCTCCGGCCACATCGCGGCTGGTCCGCACAGCGCGCCTCTCGCAGCCCCGGAACCAGGACCAGGACCCGCGTGGTGGCCGCCTCCCCCACAGTGCGGAGCTGGCCGCGTTGTCGGCACAGTTTACGGCTTCTTTTCCTGACACTGTCACAGTAATTATAGCCTTATTTTCTAACTCTCACCGGGTGACATTTTTAAAAATTACCTCAGATGGCATCATGAAATCCCTGTGCTGTTTATTACCTGACGTCTGGAATCGATTTATTTGTCTCCCATCTCACAGGGCAGAGCTGTTTCTAGGGTTGATGCAATTACCTGGTGGATTATGTAGGAAACAGAAATTCCATTGCAGCTAGATTGCTTTTCTCTTTGAAAATTAAGTCTGATAGCTTCATCTTGAGTGAGGAAGCTAAGACCCATTTTTAAGTAATGAAGATTTTATGAACAATGACTGAAATGGTCGCTTCTCATCTGCTCCAAAATGAATAACGGAAAATTAGCAGACCTATGTCTTTTATCATATTACTTTAAATGTGAACTTAGTATGAATTGGCTTCATGTTTATTTAATTAAATGGGATACTGTAAAGGAAGCATGGAGATTCTGGCACATACGGAGAACTCAAAAGGTTGTATATATTGTACAACACTTGTCTATGTAACCTTATATGAATTTTATATTTACCTGCATTTTATGGGAAACTTGAGCAGCACATTTTTTTTCTTTTAAAAATAGTTAATTTAGAAAGATGGTAACAATAACCCTGTGTACGAGACAGCAAAAGAGACACTGATTTATAGAACAGTCTTATGGACTCTGTGGAAGAGGGAGAGGGTGGGAAGATTTGGGAGAATGGCGTTGAAACATGTAAAATATCATGTATGAAACGAGTTGCCAGTCCAGGTTCGATGCACGATACTGGATGCTTGGGGCTGGTGCACTGGGACGACCCAGAGGGATGGAATGGGGAGGGAGGAGGGAGGAGGGTTCAGGATGGGGAACACATGTATACCTGTGGTGGATTCATTTTGATATTTGGCAAAACTAATACAATTATGTAAAGTTTAAAAATAAAATAAAATTTAAAAAAAATAAAAATAGTTAATTTCAATGTGTTAGTTTCAGATATACAGAAAAGTGATATAGTTTTATATACACACACACACACACACACACACACACACATATATATTCAGTGTATCACCCTCTTCCCCTTTGGTAACTGTAAGTTTGTTTCTAGGTGAGCAGCACTTTTCTGCAGCATAAAAATAAACTTGTTTCTGAAATATAAAGCAATAGTTGTATTTGAAATAAAAATTTCTAAACTTAAAGTCTTAAATATGGTGATTTCTGTAAGGAAAGTGTTTGCCTTGGTTGTAGTGATTTCATAAAATGCCGTAAGGAAAATAAGATGGTCTTTGGTCAGCTTCCTTCAGATTGGTTTTACAAGAATGTCTGTGTACAGCGACCCAGCTGAGCGTCTAACCAGGAAATCTCTCTCTTCAGTAGGGTAGGGGGCTTTTCCAGGGTCACAGGGACCTTCACTGTCCCTCACACTCATCACCTCTTCCTCCATCATGGACATTCTGGTGGCATCTGTTCATTTAGATTGTTTAAAAACTCCTGTGAAGCATGCCTTCCCAAGACTATGCCGCAATATGGCCTGCTTGTGATAGAAGCATGAACTGTAAAGGCAAGAGGTGTGTGACCTATAATTGTGGTGATCACAGACTGTCTGATCATGTGGAACACAGGCTGTAGAGAAACAGGCAAAAGGGGGCAATAACAGTGAGTTAAGGTATTCCATATTTAAAACATTCCTGTAAGGTTGTGTTCATCCTGAAAGTTAACAAGTTGGCTGAGAAGCTCCCCAAAGAGCCCAAAATCCCAGCCACACCTACTCGGATCCAGGAACAAACAGCACCATCCCCAAAGCCCCGAATCCAACACTCAAGGTCCAGCCCAGGCTTTACAGGAAAGAGCCTCCACCCCTCAAGTCCACTTACCAGGCTGTGGGGCTCCTTCAAATGTGAACATGTACTGGGCTTTCTGAAGCAGAAACCTTTAGAGTGGCCAATCTTGGGAAGGAAATTGTCAGTGTCTTCCCAGGAGGAGCCTGTGATTAACCACAAAATATGCCCTCCTTTCTAGGAATGCACCTTTTAAAAGTTGGCTAATTGCTTGCATTAATTAATATGACCAACCTACACATCATATTAAAAGGTAGAGATATTACTTTGCCAACAAAGGTCCATCTGGCCAAAACTATGGTTTTTCCAGTAGTCATCTATGGATGTGAGAATTGGACAATAAAGAAAGCTGAGCACAAAAGAATTCATGTTTTTGAACTGTGATGTTGGAGAAGACTCTTGAAAGTCGCTTAAACGGCAAGGAGCTCAAACCAGTCCATCCTAAGGAAAATCAGTCCTGAATATTCATTGGAAGGACTGATGCTAAAGATGAAACTCCAATACTTCGGCCACCTAATGCAAAGAACTGACTCCTTGGAAAAGACCCTGATGCTGGGAAAGATTGAAGGGAGGAGAAGAAGGGGATGACAGAGGATGAAATGGTTGGATGGCATCACCAACTCGATGGACATGAGTTTGAGCAAGCTCCAGGAGTTGGTGATGGACAGGGAGGCCTGCTGTGCTGCAGTCCATGGGGTCGCAAAGAGTTGGACACAACTGAGTGACTGACCTGAACTGAGTTCGTTTGAAAATACATTTGTAGAGGTAAGATAGCTGGCTCATGAGTACACCAGACAGAGTGGAAACAGAGGAGATGTAGATGGATTGCTGATGCCCGGGGTCACTTTTGAAAGAGATGTAAGGATAACACAGTCCTGCCCCTGAGTTTACAAGTGAGGATGTTGAAACCATACATTTGAACTAACTTGCAGTAGTCACCTGCCTTGTTAAGGGAAGTGTGTGTGCTGGAAGCCAGATTGTGTGATTACAGTCTCACTCTTTTTCAGGAGCCATGAATGTCTTCCTTTAGACCATATCAAAACTGGGTAAATAAACAAAGGAATGAATCCATTCAGGCTAGGAATACAAATTATGTTATATACAGTTAATTTCTCTTTGGTATTCTTTAAATGTTTTCTTATTTTTAAACCACTTGAAAAACCAGTTCACAGATACAATTCCTTTTTTTGTTGTTTGTTTACATTGCCCTAACCTGGATCCAGTGGATCTTAGGATAGATTCTGACGAGACTCCACAAATAAGCATTTTCAATGAAGCCTGGCATCTTCATTTGACAAGAAGCTCACTTCCTCTTTGCCTTTAGACCGCTGGGCTGGGGTCACAAGGGACTCCTCTTTCTTCACTCTCTGCCCCACGGACTCCTGTGCAGACATCCCAGACAGGCAACAGTTGGGCCACCCCCTCCCCTTGAAACAGAGCAGGACCCTATGGTTCTTGCCCCCCTCCCCAGTCATGTCCTCAGCCTGCCTTCTGTCTGTAGAAAGACTTTAGACAAAGAAAAAGTTTAATCAAAGAACTGAGAAAAAATGCAGAAACAAAGGAAAAGAGACCAAATAGTCATTAAGCATAGTCAAGGACCTTTAGTTCCTCTTCAAAGGCTGTTGTATAACATTCTGAGCCATGTCCTGTGAGCTTTCTTACAGCTACTGAAACCCCAACCAGGTGGAAAAGTTAACTACATGATGACCGACTGTAGCCATGACGTAAGCTGGCACAGTTCCAAGAACTAGCCTCAAAGAAATGGAAACAAACCCACCCTGGAAATGAAGACTAACTGTACTTTAAACAATCACGATGACACTGATTGGACCACCAGTGACAGATGTGCAGTTTCTGCATGTAGCCTCCTCCCCGTTTATAAAAGCTCTTGCCCCTTGACTGTCTGTGATGGGGAGCTGACCTTTGGACGGGCATCTGCCCTCCCTCTCCCCCCATGTTGCCGGCCTCTGAAATAAAGCACTTTCCTTTACAACATCCTTGCCTCTTTATTGTCTTTTGAGCATTGAACAGGAGGACTGTCACTTCCGGTTACAACCTGAGAGACTTGGTATAAAGATTTGGACTTCAGTTCAGTCAGTCAGTTCAATTGCTCAGTCGTGTCCAAATCTTTGCGACCCCATGAACGGCAGGACGCCAGGCCTCCCTATCCATCACCAACTCCCGGAGTCCACCCAAACCCATGTCCATTGAGTCAGTGATGCCATCCAACCATCTGATCCTCTGTCGTCCCCTTCTTCTCCTGCCCTCAATCTTTCCCAGCATCAGGGTCTTTTCCAACGAGATTTGGACTTGACATTCTGCAAAACTACAAAAGCACCTTCCTAAAATCAAAAATTAGCTTTAAAAGATAAGCATAAGGAAAGAGACTAAATTAGGATGATCAGGCAATAATAATCTCTTTTTAAATTACTGTAAGAAGCTTTAAAAAGTGCTGGATATTTTGATGGACATATGATAAGGAACTTTCAGCATGGAAATTTTTTTTAATTTCTCCCTCTTATTTTGTTTTTAATTTTAAATGAAATCTAAGATAAAAATGTGCTGTAAGATTTTTTTTTAATTATGGTAATCATTAGATTAATTAAATTACTGCTTATATGATAAGATCCTCATTAATCCATGTGCTAACATCTCCTTAAAAGACTTTCCACAACCAATTGTGAAGTTAGTCAAAATGCTATAAAGATTAGTCAGGTATTTGCAATAACTATGTCATTCTCTGTGTTTGAAATTGCTTAAGTGATCCATACCGAGTTAATAACAATTCAATATGTTTCAATCACCATGTTTGAAGAAGTGATCAAGAGAATTCATTCTGGTACACAAAACTTGTGTTTTTTGTTTTTTAAACTTGTAATTTAAAACAGTAAAAAAGAAAAACATCCAATCTTTCAAAAATATGTCAGAGGATAAAAGGATCAGAAACTACTGGAGACAAAGAACAAAGAAAAAACTTGAATTCTGGGTCTATGAAACCCCGGAGGCAATGCTTACCTGTAGGTTGAGGACGTGTGTCTTGATGCGCTCATCCTCCCTGGAGACAGAAAACCAGCTCCCTGAGAGCTCTGGGAAGGCTAGTGGGTTACATGAGAGCCCCCACGTAAAGCCAGCTTTCCATAATGGTGACAGCATCAGTGGGTAGGCCAAGAGAATTAAATAAACTCTGTCACAGGTGGAGGCAAGGAACACTTTATAGGGCAGGCTTGCCTCAGGTTGAGGCAACAGAATGAAAGAAAACACCCTGCTGTGTATCATCCTGATCATAATCCTGTACTCAGGAGTTTAGTAACATGTTTACAGTCCCAAAATTATAGCCCCAAGTCTACCCACTACTTTTTTATTTTAGACTTCACTGGGTTTTTTCAGTGCAATTTTAAGTTCATAGCAATTTTGAGTGGAAAGTATAGAGATTTCCCACACACCCTCTGGTCCCACCTATGCTCAGCCTCCTCACTGGATGGGACACTTGTAACTGTTGATGAACCTACAGTGACGTGTCGTGATCACCTAGAGTCCACACTTCACGCTCGGGTGACTCCTGCTGTTGTCCATTCTTTTATATTCCCCAGTTTGTTTTATTTTATAGATTCTGCATGTAAGTGATGCCATAAGCACTTGTCTTTCTCTGTCTGACATATTTAACTAAATATAATGCCCCCCTTGGAGAAGGCAATGGCACCCCAGTCCAGTACTCTTGCCTGGAAAGTCCCATGGACAGAGGAGCCTGGTAGGCTGCAGTCCATGGGGTCGCGAAGAGTCGGACACGACTGAGCGACTTCAGTTTCACTTTTCACTTTTCACTTTCCTGCACTGGAGAAAGAAATGGCAACCCACTCCTGTGTTCTTGTCTGGAGAATCCCAGGGATGGGGGAGCCTGGTGGGCTTCTGTCTATGGGGTCGCACAGAGTCAGACACAACTGAAGAGACTTAGCAGCAGCAGCAGCAGCAACACCCCCCTAGTTCTCCCATGTTGTTGTAAATGGCAAAATTTTATTCTTTTTAATGGCTGAGTAGTATTTCGTTGCATGTATGTGCATATATATATATATATATGTATGTATATGTATATATATGTATACACACACACACATCTTCTTTATCCATCCATCTGTTGATGGACATTTGGGTAGTTTCTGTATCTTGACTATTGTAAATAGTGCCGCTGTGAATGCATGGGCAGTGGGATACATGTGTCTTTTCGAATTAGTGTTTTCACTTTCAGACACATACCCAACAGTGGAATTGCTGGATGGTGTGCTAGTTCTACTTTTAGTTTTCTGAGAGACCTCCATACTCTTCGTGACAGTGTCTGCACCAATTTACATTTCCCCGACAGTGTGAGAGGGTTCGCTTTTATCCGCACCCTCCCCAGCATTTACTATTTGTCAACATTTTACTGATGGCTGTTCTAAGTGGTGTGAGGTGGTACTTCGTTCTGGTTTTGATTCTCATTTCTCTTAACTGGTGATCATGAGCATCTTTTCATGGGGCACCGCTGTCTTGACTTGTCCTGAGACTCCAGCCTTTACTTGGCATCATTGGAACAGCTGCCAACACAGTGAAAAAAAAAATGACATACGAATAAGAGTTTTAAATAGTTTTCACCATGTAAGGATTTGGGATACAACCTAGGATCTGTGGGCCATACTTTAGAATCTCTAAAATATGCTATTGTCTAAATATCACCACCAAAATTTATTATACAGATAATGGGATTATGGAAACATTTCCATAAACAGTGAAAGCATACCTGTTGAATCGTTACTGTCATTTACTGCAGAATATTCAGACCTTCTGAAAAGTCATTTGCTATCTGATTCCATTGTCTATATTTATCCTATATTGCTTTATATTCTTTTTTTTTTTTTTTTTTTTTTTTTTTTTCCTTGTGTGACTTATTTTTTTTTTTTTTTTTTTTTTTTTTAATTTAATTTTATTTTTAAACTTTACATAACTGTATTAGATTTGCCAAATATCAAAATGAATCCGCCACAGGTATACATGTGTTCCCCATCCCGAACCCTCCTCCCTCCTCCCTCCCCATTCCATCCCTCTGGGTCGTCCCAGTGCACCAGCCCCAAGCATCCAGCATCGTGCATCGAACCTGGACTGGCAACTCATTTCATACATGATATTTACATGTTTCAATGCCATTCTCCCAAATCATCCCACCCTCTCCCTCTCCCACAGAGTCCATAAGACTGTTCTATACATCAGTGTCTCTTTTGCTGTCTCGTACACAGGGTTATTGTTACCATCTTTCTAAATTCCATATATATGCGTTAGTATACTGTATTGGTGTTTTTCTTTCTGGCCTACCTCACTCTGTATAATAGGCTCCAGTTTCATCCACCTCATTAGAACTGATTCAAATGTATTCTTTTTAATGGCTGAATAATACTCCATTGTGTATATGCACCACAGCTTTCTTATCCATTCATCTGCTGATGGACATCTAGGTTGCTTCCATGTCCTGGCTATTATAAACAGTGCTGCGATGAACATTGGGGTACTTGTGTCTCTTTCCCTTCTGGTTTTCTCAGTGTGTATGCCCAGCAGTGGGATTGCTGGATCATAAGGCATGTCTATTTCCAGTTTTTTAAGGAATCTCCACACTGTTCTCCATAGTGGCTGCACTAGTTTGCATTCCCACCAACAGTGTAAGAGGGTTCCCTTTTCTCCACACCCTCTCCAGCATTTATTACTTGTAGACTTTTGGATTGCAGCCATTCTGACTGGCGTGAAATGGTACCTCATAGTGGTTTTGATTTGCATTTCTCTGATAATGAGTGATGTTGAGCATCTTTTCATGTGTTTGTTAGCCATCTTTATGTCTTCTTTGGAGAAATGTCTATTTAGTTCTTTGGCCCATTTTTTGATTGGGTCATTTATTTTTCTGGAGTTGAGCTGTAGGAGTTGCTTGTATATTCTCGAGATTAGTTGTTTGTCAGTTGCTTCATTTGCTATTATCTTCTCCCATTCTGAAGGCTGTCTTTTCACCTTGCTAATAGTTTCCTTTGATGTGCAGAAGCTTTTAAGGTTAATTAGGTCCCATTTGTTTATTTTTGCTTTTATTTCCAATATTCTGGGAGGTGGGTCATAGAGGATCCTGCTGTGATGTATGTCAGAGAGTGTTTTGCCTATGTTCTCCTCTAGGAGTTTTATAGTTTCTGGTCTTACGTTTAGATCTTTAATCCATTTTGAGTTTATTTTTGTGTATGGTGTTAGAAAGTGTTCTAGTTTCATTCTTTTACAAGTGGTTGACCAGAGTTCCCAGCACCACTTGTTAAAGAGATTGTCTTTAATCCATTGTATATTCTTGCCTCCTTTGTCAAAGATAAGGTGTCCATATGTGCGTGGATTTATCTCTGGGCTTTCTATTTTGTTCCATTGATCTATATTTCTGTCTTTGTGCCAGTACCATACTGTCTTGATAACTGTGGCTTTGTAGTAGAGCCTGAAGTCAGGTAGGTTGATTCCTCCAGTTCCATTCTTCTTTCTCAAGATCGCTTTGGCTATTCGAGGTTTTTTGTTTTTCCATACAAATTGTGAAATTATTTGTTCTAGCTCTGTGAAGAATGCTGTTGGTAGCTTGATAGGGATTGCATTGAATCTATAGATTGCTTTGGGTAGTATACTCATTTTCACTACATTGATTCTTCCAATCCATGAACATGGTATATTTCTCCATCTGTTAGTGTCCTCTTTGATTTCTTTCACCAGTGTTTTATAGTTTTCTATATATAGGTCTTTAGATTCTTTAGGTAGATATATTCCTAAGTATTTTATTCTTTCCGTTGCAATGGTGAATGGAATTGTTTCCTTAATTTCTCTTTCTGTTTTCTCATTATTAGTGTATAGGAATGCAAGGGATTTCTGTGTGTTGATTTTATATCCTGCAACTTTACTATAGTCATTGATTAGTTCTAGTAATTTTCTGGTGGAGTCTTTAGGGTTTTCTATGTAGAGGATCATGTCATCTGCAAACAGTGAGAGCTTTACTTCTTCTTTTCCAATTTGGATTCCTTTTATTTCTTTTTCTGCTCTGATTGCTGTGGCCAAAACTTCCAAAACTATGTTGAATAGTAATGGTGAAAGTGGGCACCCTTGTCTTGTTCCTGACTTTAGAGGAAATGCTTTCAATTTTTCACCATTGAGGATAATGTTTGCTGTGGGTTTGTCATATATAGCTTTGATTATGTTGAGGTAGGTTCCTTCTATTCCTGCTTTCTGGAGAGTTTTGATCATAAATGGATGTTGAATTTTGTCAAAGGCTTTCTCTGCATCTATTGAGATAATCATATGGTTTTTATTTTTCAATTTGTTAATGTGGTGTATTACATTGATTGATTTGCGGATATTGAAGAATCCTTGCATCCCTGGGATAAAGCCCACTTGGTCATGGTGTATGATCTTTTTAATGTGTTGTTGGATTCTGATTGCTAGAATTTTGTTCAGGATTTTTGCATCTATGTTCATCAGTGATATTGGCCTGTAGTTTTCTTTTTTGTGGGATCTTTGTCAGGTTTTGGTATTAGGGTGATGGTGGCCTCATAGAATGAGTTTGGAAGTTTACCATCCTCTGCAATTTTCTGGAAGAGTTTGAGCAGGATAGGTGTTAGCTCTTCTCTAAATTTTTGGTAGAATTCAGCTGTGAAGCCATCTGGACCTGGGCTTTTGTTTGCTGGAAGATTTTTGATTACAGTTTCAATTTCCGTGCTTGTGATGGGTCTGTTAAGATTTTCTATTTCTTCCTGATCGAGTTTTGGAAAGTTGTACTTTTCTAAGAATTTGTCCATTTCTTCCACGTTGTCCATTTTATTGGCATATAATTGTTGATAGTAGTCTCTTATGATCCTTTGTATTTCTGTGTTGTCTGTTGTGATCTCTCCATTTTCATTTCTAATTTTATTGATTTGATTTTTCTCCCTTTGTTTCTTGATGAGTCTGGCTAATGGTTTGTCAATTTTATTTATCCTTTCAAAGAACCAGCTTTTGGTTTTGTTGATTTTTGCTATGGTCTCTTTTGTTTCTTTTGCATTTATTTCTGCTCTAATTTTTAAGATTTCTTTCCTTCTACTAACCCTGGGGTTCTTCATTTCTTCCTTTTCTAGTTGCTTTAGGTGTAGAGTTAGGTTATTTATTTGACTTTTTTCTTGTTTCTTGAGGTGTGCCTGTATTGCTATGAACTTTCCCCTTAGGACTGCTTTTACCGTGTCCCACAAGTTTTGGGTTGTTGTGTTTTCATTTTCATCCGTTTCTATGCAAATTTTGATTTCTTTTTTGATTTCTTCTGTGATTTGTTGGTTATTCAGCAGCGTGTTGTTCAGCCTCCATATGTTGGATTTTTTAATAGTTTTTCTCCTGTAATTGAGATCTAATCTTACTGCATTGTGGTCAGAAAAGATGCTTGGAATGATTTCTATTTTTTTGAATTTACCAAGGCTAGCTTTATGGCCCAGGATGTGATCTATCCTGGAGAAGGTTCCATGTGCACTTGAGAAGAAGGTGAAATTCATTGTTTTGGGATGAAATGTCCTATAGATATCAATTAGGTCTAACTGGTCTATTGTATCGTTTAAAGTTTGTGTTTCCTTGTTAATTTTCTGTTGAGTTGATCTATCCATAGGTGTGAGTGGGGTATTAAAGTCTCCCACTATTATTGTGTTATTGTTAATTTCTTCTTTCATACTTGTTAGCATTTGTCTTACATACTGCGGTGCTCCCGTGTTGGGTGCATATATATTTATAATTGTTATATCTTCTTCTTGGATTGATCCTTTGATCATTATGTAGTGACCATCTTTGTCTCTTTTCACAGTCTTTGTTTTAAAGTCTATTTTATCTGATATGAGTATTGCTACTCCTGCTTTCTTTTGGTCCCTATTCGCATGGAAAATCTTTTTCCAGCCCTTCACTTTCAGTCTGTATGTGTCCCCTGTTTTGAGGTGGGTCTCTTGTAGACAACATATGCAGGGGTCTTGTTTTTGTATCCATTCAGCCAGTCTTTGTCTTTTGGTTGGGGCATTCAACCCATTTACGTTTAAGGTAATTACTGATAAGTATGACCTCGTTGCCATTTACTTTATTGTTTTGGGTTCGAATTTATACACAATTTTTGTGTTTCCTGTCTAGAGAATATCCTTTAGTATTTGTTGGAGAGCTGGTTTGGTGGTGCAGAATTCTCTCAGCTTTTGCTTGTCTGAAAAGCTTTTGATTTCTCCTTCATACTTGAATGAGATCCTTGCTGGGTACAATAATCTGGGCTGTAGATTATTTTCTTTCATCATTTTAAGTATGTCTTGCCATTCCCTCCTGGCTTGAAGAGTTTCTATTGAAAGATCAGCTGTTATCCTTATGGGAATTCCCTTGTGTGTTATTTGTTGTTTTTCCCTTGCTGCTTTTAATATTTGTTCTTTGTGTTTGATCTTTGTTAATTTGATTACTATGTGTCTTGGGGTGTTTCGCCTTGGGTTTATCCTATTTGGGACTCTCTGGGTTTCTTGGACTTGGGTGATTATTTCCTTCCCCATTTTAGGGAAGTTTTCAACTATTATCTCCTCAAGTATTTTCTCATGGTCTTTCTTTTTGTCTTCTTCTTCTGGGACCCCTATGATTCGAATGTTGTAGCGTTTAATATTGTCCTGGAGGTCTCTGAGATTGTCCTCATTTCTTTTAATTCGTTTTTCTTTTATCCTCTCTGATTCATTTATTTCTACCATTCTATCTTCTAATTCACTAATCCTATCTTCTGCCTCTGTTATTCTACTATTTGTTGCCTCCAGAGTGTTTTTAATTTCACTTATTGCATTATTCATTATATATTGACTCTTTTTTATTTCTTCTAAGTCCTTGTTAAACCTTTCTTGCATCTTCTCAATCCTTGCCTCCAGGCTATTTATCTGTGATTCCATTTTAATTTCAAGATTTTGGATCAATTTCACTATCATTATTCGGAATTCTTTATCAGGTAGATTCCCTATCTCTTCCTCTTTGGTTTGGTTTGGTGGGCATTTATCCTGTTCCTTTATCTGCTGGCTATTCCTCTGTCTCTTCATCTTGTTTAAATTGCTGAGTTTGGGGTGTCCTTTCTGTATTCTGGCAGTTTGTGGAGTTCTCTTTATTGTGGCGTTTCCCCGCTGTGTGTGGGTTTGTACAGGTGGCTTGTCAAGGTTTCCTGGTTAGGGAAGCTTGTGTCGATGTTCTGGTGGATGGAGCTGTATTTCTTCTCTCTGGAGTGTAATGAAATGTCCAGTAATGAGTTATGAGATGTCTATGGTTTTGGGGTGATTTTGGGCAGCCTGTATCTTGAAGCTCAGGGCTGTGTTCCTTTGTTGCTGGAGAATTTGCTTGTTATGTCTTTCCCTGGAACTTGTTGGCCCTTGTGTGGTGCTTGGTTTCAGTGTCGGTATGGAGGCGTTTGATGAGCTCCTGTCAATTAATGTTCCTTGGAGTCAGGAGTTCCCTGGAGTCAGGGATTGGACTTAAGCCTCCTACTTCCAGTTATCGGTCTTAATTTTACAGTAGTTTCAAAACTTCTCCTTCTATACAGCACCACTGATAAAACATCTACGTTAAAGATGAAAAGTTTCTCTACTGTGAGGGTCACTCAGAGAGGTTCACAGCGTTACATGGAGAAGAGAAGAGGGAGGAGGGAGTTAGAGGTGACCCAAAGGAGATGAGGTGGAATCAATAGTGGAGAGAGTGGGCTAGCCAGTAGTCACTTCCTTATGTGCACTCCACAACTGGACCACTCAGAGATGTTCACGGAGTTATACAGGGAAGAGAAGAAGGAGGCAGGAGATAGAGGTGGCCAGAAGGATAAAAGGGGGAAATGAAAAGGCGGGAGACAGATCCAGCCAGTAATCAGTTCCTTAAGTGTTCTCCACCGTCTGGAACACACAGAAATTCACAGAGTTGGGTAGAGTAGAGAGGGGTTAGGGAGGAGATACAGGTGACCTGGTGGAGAAAATGGAGAGTCCAAAGGGAGAGAGAGCAGTCAAGCCAGTAATCTCGTACACTAGTGAAAAATGGGTCCTGAAGATTGGGTTCTTAAAGGTACAAAATTGGTAACAAATACATAAAAACAAAAATTAGAAATTAGAGTAGAGTTTGGAATTTCAATAATGCGATGTTAATGAAAAGGAGAAGGAAAAGAAAGAGAGAAAAAACGAACAAAGAAAAACAAACAAGGTCGTGAAAGTAATAAAGAAACTACAGGTACAAAATTGATAACTAATACCAAACAGCAAAAATTAAAAATCCAGAGTAGAGTTTGGAATTTCAAAAATACAACGTTAAAAAAAAAAAAAAAAAAAAAAAAAAAAAAGAAGAAGAAGAAAAATAAAGAGAGAAAACAAACAAACCAACAAAAACAATGTCGCAAAAATTATAAAGAAAATACAGGTACAAAATTGATATCAAATACCAAAAAGCATAAATTAAAAATCTTGAGTAGAGTTTGGAATTGCAGATATACGATGTTATATAAAAGAAGAAGAGAAAGAAACAGAGGAAAAAAAAAAAAAAAAAGTCACAGCAATTATGAAAAAAACTATAGGTACAAAATTGATAACATATATCAAATGGCTAAAATTAAAAATCTAGAGTAGAGTTTGGAATTTCAAAAATGCAATGTTAAAGAAAAGAAGAAAAAGAAAAAAGAAAAAAAAAAAAAAAAACCACGGTCAAAAAATTATAAAATATATATATGAAGTTTGCTGAAGAAGAAAAAAAAAAGAAAAAAAAGAAAAAAAAAAAAAAAATAGGGTCTTTTTTTTTTTTTTTTTTTTTTGCAAAGTAATAGTTATAAAAGTGAAAATTAAAGGACAATAGAGGACTTAAAAAAAATTTTTTTTAATTAAAAAAAAAAAAAAAGAAAGAAAGAAAGATTGATCGTAAAAATAGTAAAAATATATCTAGGTCTTTCTCTGGTTTTGTTGTGAGTATTGTGGGTTCAGTTCATTTTTGGCAGTTCCTTAGTCCGACTTATATTTCTCAAGATCTATAGGCCCCTTCCTATGTAATCCGTAGTAACCACAGGATTTTAATCTATGGCCTGTAGCTTCCAAGGCGTTTCCCTCTGTTATAGCTTCTTCTGTTTGCTGGTCTCTTCAGTGTCTGGTTCCCGCCCTGACACAAAGGGGACGGTGGAGGACCCTATTTTTTTTTTTTTTTTTTTTTTTTTTTTTTTTTTTTTTTTTAATTTAGGCTCACTTGTTCAGCCGCGCTGTGGGGAGGGAGGGAGGGATGCTGCACACAGATAACACTGGCGTGCGCTCGAAGTGCCTCGGCCACACTGGGTCTGCCCCCGCTCACGGCGCGTGTAACCTCCCTGCCCACACTGCTTGGGCTCTAGGTTGTTCCGCCGGGAACAATCAGAGGCCGGCCCTGGACTGAGCTCCCAGGTCCAAGCCGCTCAGGTTCAGGCACTCGGGTAGTCCTCAGAGGCGCAGACTCGGTTGGGCCTGCGTTTTGTGTTCTTCCCAGGTCGAGCAGCTCAGGCGATGAGGTGCTTGGCGGGCGCCAATGCTGCGACTTATCGCCTCCCCGCCACTCGGTTATCTCCTTTCGAAGAGTTGGGCTGCTTTTCTGGGTGCCTGATGTCCTCTGCCGGCATTCGGAAGTTGTTTTGTGGAATTTACTCGATGTTTAAATGCTCTTTTGATGAATTTGTGGGGGAGAAAGTGTTCTCCCCGTCCTACTCCTCCGCCATCTTGGCTCCCTCCTCTGCTTTATATTCTTGTTGAGAGAGCTGGTATGGACCAACTGAAAACCAGTGATACATCTATATCAAGTGAATTAATACTTGTCTTATTTAATTCCTGAACTAAAATGGGCTTATCAAAAAACACTGCCGTTTAATTTTAAAACCAAAGACTGATGTTTTGGTAATACGTTTTCTTGCTGGACTGTGACTGTTTGGTTAACCACGTGATCATCATTAAGAGAAACCTTCAGGTCTGGCTCACTGTCAGTGCTTCATGTACCCCGAACCAACAGAAAGGAAACCTTGCTGCCATGCACGTAATTATTTGCCACTGAATTTGTTCAGTACGTCTGTCCAGAAATAACAGAGAGATCTTTGTTTAAATGGTTATTAGCCAGACCCCCAAGGTAGCTAGTGTGTACCATGATTTCACCAAATAGCTGCAAGTAAGGTACATTTTATATCTTTACTTTTTTAACTCCATGACAGTTGTGCTTTTTCTGGTGCTGAAATCAGTTAAGGAAAGCTGTTATTGCAACAGCACAGTTAATGAGTTAGGCAGATTTTCAACAATAATAAAATCTGCCATCAGGTGAATGATAATGTAAGCATCATCCACCAGCTTCCTTGGATATAAAAAACAAAAGAGATATAAATCTAGGGGTGAGATACAATATAGTCCACATATACATCATATTTATGACCATATATAAAGTCAACAGATGATTGTAAATATGGTCTTCACCCCCTGATCTGAATAATTCATGCATTTAAATGTTTATGTTAGCTTCCCTGGATCTTAAAACTCATATTTCAAACTATTTTAGTTCACCTTTAAAGAAAACAATACAGAACATGCAGAAAAGTAAGTTTTATGTTAATCTTTGCCCAGAAAGATCAGATTAACCCCTTGCTTCCATCACCTAAAATTCTCCACTTCCGCTTGTTCACAGTTGTCTCCCTTCCGGCCTTTTTCCCTTAGAATCTTTGTGCTGCCTTGTCCAGCCCCACAGGCTCTGAAGTAAGACTTCTCAATTCACTCCAGTTCCACTATTGCCACAGTTCCTCCTAAATTTAGTAGGGAACCGCTTTTTACCTACAAAATGATGACTCTTTAATCCAAACCCAAAATAACCTTGTAAAGTTTCTAAAGAAGCCCTTTCACCAGCACCGTTAGACGCTATTCAAAGATCAGTCTTCCTGAAGTCACTCAGTGGTTCACAGAGGGCATAGCTGCTTATGCTGTGTAACTGGGCCATCTGTCCTACAACAGCGATGTGAGAAAGGCCCTCAGTGCCACGTTGCAAGACCGCTTTACATGCAGAGTTTGCAACAAAGTCCTTCAAACGTGACCACCCCAAATCCCACAGAGACGATAAACTCACAAAAACTCACGGGCCATTAAGAATGCATCCTTCTATGTTACACACTGCAATCACTCTATAACATACATGCTCTGGTGCCAGGAACCTCTCTTGAGTGGTGGGTGTCTCTGACAATAAATGTGGGGTCACTTTGGCTTTTTCTGGAGGCAGGTCATGCATCTGGCTCCTTTTGATCCTGGGGTGGCAGAGATCCCTCTGTGATCTTTTACTCTGCCTTGCTTCTTTTCACTTATAATCGTTATTTTGTTTTCTGTACAAGTAGGAAGTTCACATATATCTCTATATAATAGCATCACCGCATTCTGAACCACTTATTCTGGGCCTCTGGAATATAAATGACAGCCTTGTCTTTGACGATATTCCCTCATATCATCACACCATTCATCGCCCATAAATTATATGAAACTACAAAACTGACGGAACATTACTTACATTTGTGTCCACCAGAAGGTGATTGGAAAGCTTCACCTTCACATAGTTTTATACATGCTCACCAGAGCAGCAGATGCAAACCGTTAGCACACGTCGTTCCATAAATAAGTTTGATGGGAGCGTCCGCCAGTCCCCAGTCAGTGCCGAGACGTGGAACACAGTGAGGGAAGGCGAGCAGGACAACCCAAACACGATTTCTGAGTTCCTTTCCACTCAGCCGACAGTTCTCTGAGAGTGACCTGCTGCAAACCTGGGCTTGGGTCATCTTTGAGCGTCTTTCTGGGCAGTGGCCAACTCACCAAGTGCCATCAGGGGTTGATCTCACGGTCCTGACCCAGCTTCCAGGTCCCACGGTGCAGGGTTGTCCCCATAATGAAAGCCTGACTGTGACCCCAAGGACCCCAGTCATCGCCTGTCGAGTGAAGCAGCCACCTGGGGAATCTGGCTGTGAGCTCACTACTGATAGCACACTCCCCAAACATGCTTCATGAGACTTGATGCCACAGTGACGTGAACACCGATCCCACATCTGCAGGCCGAGTCTGGCTTTCAGAACACGTGTTCTGTTAAATTATGGTCATAACTAGACTTTCCATTTTATCTGACTCTGGACTCACTTCCCATCCCCCAAAGATAGAGCCTATGAAACCCTTAAACAAGGCACTTTGCTGAATCACAAAATGTTATTTGCTTCTAGGTTTTTTTTAAATTTCACCACATTAAAATTTTATTTTCAATTTTATGATTGGACATTAAGCATTTTCCAAAGCCTAATAAATGATTTTATCTTGTTTTTGATGCACAATTCACTAGAGAATATTTTATGAAAATTTTTCAAAAACCCATTCTTGTCTTTTGTGTACTTTATAACTGTCTGAATTTAATGTGGTTAATTCAAAAACCATGAAGTGAAACTATGATGCAGGCCGTAATTCCTTGAATTTCACGGTTCTCTTGGATTCTTTTAAATGGTGCAAGGTTTTATTCAGCTCAATAAACACATAATGAAGTTCTCCCTTTGTAAAGTCCTACTCTGGGCTGTGGACACAAAGATGGACATGATGGATTCTTGCCTCCAGACGAAGCCAGTGTGATTCAGGACTCCCCATTCTCATAACCAGAAGCCAGTTACTAATAATTATAACTAATAATTATTAGTAATTCAAGATGTTCTCCCTGCTGAGGTGCTGAAGGGGCTGCAAAAGCGATTCTTAGACTCTGCTTGGAGGGCTGGCTCAGAGCCACCTGCACAGCGAGGAACCACAGATCCGGAGCCCAGGGGAGGAAAGAGCCCCACGCTGATGGCTGCTTCACTCTGAATTCACGTGCCAGTTCCAGGCAGGAAAGTGTGAAGGTGCAGTTCTGCTTCTGAAGGTCAAGGAGAGGGATACAGGCCTGCAGGACTGGGGTCAGAGGTGACTTCCACCCCACACAGATTGGGTACCAGAAAGTTGCACCCTGAAAACAAAAATGAACTGAAAGAACATGTATTTGCAGGGCTTAGAGTTCAGAATTAAAATAGCTCAGATTTTGAAATTAGATCCCAGGTGACTGCTGCTTCCAGGAGTCTGGCTGGATCAATCGTAAAGATCCTTTGATGGGAAAAAGCAGCCAAGTCTTTCATTTGTTTATTCAAACACTTTTGTCTATGAAACATGAGTAGTGTTGCAGTGGACATAAGGGCTAATATGTCCTCGAGATCCTGATATCATCTTTTGCATAAACACCCAGAAATGGAACTGCTGGGTCATATGGTAGTGTTTTGAATATTTTGAAGAATTACAAAATAAAAGTTAAAGAAACACATTCCAGGCTTTTTTGAAATTCTCTAATAAATATCTATCAGAAGGTTGATTATCTTTTTAAAAATCCTTGTCAAGTTATCTCAAAAATTCATCAACATTTTGATTCAATTAGCATATCATGAGAGGAAAGCAATTTGAGCACCTCTTTTGACTTCCCTGGTGGCTCAGACAGTAAAGCATCTGCCTACAATGCAGAAGATCTGGGTTCAATCCCTGGGTTAGGAAGATCTCCTGGAGAAGGAAATGGCAACCCACTCCAGTATTCTTGCCTGGAGAATCCCATGGATGGAGAAGCGTGGTAGGCTGCAGTCCATGGGGTTGCAAAGAGTCGGACATGACTGAGCAACTTCACTTTGAAGGGCTTCCCTGGTGGTGCTGTGGTAAAGAATCTGCCTGCCAATTCAGGAGATGTAGGTTCAATCCCTGGATTGGGAAGGTTCTCTGGAGAAGGAAATGGCAACACATTCTAGTTTTCTTGCCTGGGAAATCCCATGAACAGAGGAACCTGGCGGGCTACAGTCCACGGGGTGGCAGAGTCAGACACGACTGCATGACAACATAACAACAATGCACTTAAGTTAATAATAGTGTGTGTGTTAGCAACGCATCAAGATTGGTTCATCAGTCATAACAACCTCATCTCATCAATGTGAGACGCTAGTAAGAGGAGGAACAGGGTGGGGTGAGGTGAGGTCTATGAAAACTGCACTTTCTGCTCAGCTTTTCCACAAACCTAAAACCACTCTAAGAAATGAAGTTTATTCATTAAAAATAGGCTTTAAGGAGACAAGCAAGGCATATTTTACACATGTGTAAAGAAAACCAAGTGAACAAAGAGCTCGCAGGTCAAATGAGACATCTCAAAGCTGAGCAGGCATCTCTCCAGTCTGCAGGTTCACAACCTGAAAGTGAGATTCAAAAGCTCCAGCCAAAACTTCAAATACAGCCTGAGCTACATGAGGAATGCATAATGCAACGTTGCAGAAAATCCACCAAGAAGGAGAATAGAGGAATAGAGGAGAAACCTGGAAATAGAGGAGAAACTTCCCAGAGAGTGTGGGAGTGTCAGCCCTGCCCATCCCCAGGAAGATGCCCGAGACCGGGAGGAGCCAGGGTCCTGCTGCTCTCCATCGAAACCAGTGTCTCCCGGGAGAAAGGGGCTTTAGCAGGTTGCTTGGCAGCCTGGGGACTGAGAGGAACCCCAGAAAGCTAAGAAAGCTGTCACGACATGGGGAGCATGGGCTCTAGCCACGGTGACATTCCCTCTTCCCCAAGCTACTTCCTTGTGGTCTGGCGACTGAGGGAGCACACCCATAAGGGTGACGGTCACGGGGTCATCAGGGCAGGAGGAGGCAGGCTGAGCCCTCCCACCCACAGCGGGGCACCTCCCAGACTTTTCTCCCTAGAAGGAACCTTGACTGACCTCTTTATATTTTAACTGCTGCCAGTTCATGGATGCCCCATTGGCTCTTAGGATAATAGATCATAATTCCTCAGAGAGTGTTTTTCAAATGCAGATGATATTTATTAACTTCTTACAAACATGTCAATTCCACTTTATTGGACTCCCTTGAATTAGTGTGAGTATCAGATAAAAGGTCGCCTCTTATGTAAACCATGACTGAAGCTTGGCCTGACCAGGTGGAGACATTTGTGTGCTACAGAACATTTTAGAAATCTGTAACCTTGATATTTATGTCACTAAATTCTGGTGGGTTAAAAACAAATCAAGACATCACCCCCAGCTAGGCTTAGTAATATTTTATTGGTTTTGTACTGAATTCATACATTGATTTGGTGGCATTGGAAATATTTCTTTCCTGTTTGGTAATTTTGTTTTGTTGTTGTTGTTTAGTCCCTAAGTCATATCCAACTCTTTGTGACACCATGGACTGCATCACACAGACATCCCTGTCCTTCACTGTGTCCTGGAGTTTGCTCAAACTCATGTCCATTGAGTCGGTGATGCCATCCAACCATCTCATCTTCTGTCTTCCCTTCTGCTCCTGCCTTCAGTCTTTCTCAGCACCAGGATCTTTTCCAGTGAGTCTACTCTTCGTATCAGGTGGCCAAAGTATAAGAGCTTCAGCTTCAGTATAAGACTTTCTAATGAATATTCAGGGTTGATTTCCTTTAGAATTGACTGGTTTGATTTCTTTGTTGTCCAAGGGACTCTCAAGAGTCTTCTCCAGCACCACATTTCAAAAGCATCAATTCTTCTGCACTCAGCCTTCTTTATGGTCCAACTCTCACATCCATACATGACTACTGGAAAAACCATAGCCTTGACCAGACAGACCTTTGTCAGCAAAGTAATGTCTCTGCTTTTTAATATGCTGTCTAGTTTTGTCATAGCTTTCCTTCTAAAGAGCAAGTGTCTTTGAATTTCTTGGCTGCACTCACCATCTGCAGTGATTTTGGAGCCCAAGAAAAGACTGTCACTGTTTCCACTTTTTCCCCATCTATTTGCCATGAAGAGGATTGAGACTGGATGCCATGATCTTAGTTTTCTGAGTGTTGAGTTTTAAGCCAGCTTTTTCACTCTCCTAGTCACCTTCACAAGTGACTATTTAGATCCTCTTCACTTTCTGCCATTATTATATGCAGAGTGGTATCATCTGCATATCTGCTGCTGCTGCTAAGTCACTTCAGTCGTATCCGACTCTGTGTGACCCCATAGACGGCAGCCCACCAGGCTTCCCTGTCCCTGGGATTCTCCAGGCAAGAACACTGGAGTGGGTTGCCATTTCCTTCTCCAGTGCATGAAAGTAAAAAGTTAAAGTGAAGTCGCTCAGTCATGTCTGACTCTTAGCGACCCAATGGACTGCAGCCTACCAGGCTCCTCCATCCATGGATTTTCTAGGCAAGAGTACTGGAGTGGGGTGCCATTTGATATTTCTCCTGGCAACCAAGAGGAAGAAAACAATTTGGTGTGTTGAATCTCATTCATGCAACAAAAAATAGTTTGTCATTATCTCTTGAGAAGTGTGTTAGTCAAATTGAATGCCAGGCTCATACGATAATCAACAAGGACTTAAATTAGCCACATAATTTAGATCTTTGTTTTTTTAATGAGAATAATATAATTCCCACACATAACAATGCTTCATTTAACTGATTTTGGTAACTGAAGAGTTCCACAAAAGTGAAATCTCTAGGTAGCTAAAATATGTGCTTTAACAGCAAAATCTGTGTCACTTTAACCATTTAGTATCTGCTTTCTATTCTGTTACAAGCTTCCCTGTTGTACCATTTAAATCAATAAGCATAAACATAATTCCAGTGTTTCAGGATGACTGAGAACCATTGATGTTAGTATGAAAATGTCTAATGAACTTCAAACAATTCTGACATCCACGATGAGAATATAGAGGACACGGCTCAAAATGGTTGTGCTGCTTTACAAATTCCTATGACTCTGTTCTGATTAAGAGCCTGTTAAGACCCTGTCCCTGTTCTTAACTGTTTCCTCCCCAGGTTTTAACATTTCTTAGTATGCATACCTAGCATGCATGAGTACTAAGTCACTTCAGTCATATCTGACTCTTGGACCCTCTGTACTAGCAGCCATATCTTAATTTGCTAATTCCACTTTACTATGTTATATTGTTTAACATCTAAAAATTGAAACTCCCTGGAAAGCACTTTGCTTGGGTGCGGTGGATTGTGTGCCTCCCCCCACTTGACAAAGGGGTCTTCTGTTCCAACAGCCTGATCCCAGTGCCCTTGCTCCGGAGCCACATGCAGCGTGGGCATCTCCTTGGCTGAGTTACAGCCAATTCTAAAGTGACATGGAGGCACTTACTGAAACCTAAGGACACGATTTCTGAGTGCATGCAACCCCTCCCAGCGGCTCCACCCCACCGTACTCCTCTTCCGGGCGTGCTCCTCTCCCAGGCGTGCTCGTCTCCCCATCGTGCTCCTCTCCCCATTGTGCTCCTCTCCCGGGCGTCCTGATGCTGCTCTCCATCAGCAGAGGCGCGGTCATGCGCCCACAGTGCTGCCTCCCTCCTGCTGTACTTCAGGGAAACACAGGTCCTCGCTTGACCAGTTGACTGACCTGGCTGAAAGCACTGGAAGATGTGCTTTATCTTTCTCAAGATTTTGTTAATCTTTACATAACTGTTCACCACATTGCTGCGTGTCTGTCCTGCCTTCTTGGGCTACTCATCCTGGGAGGGTCCCTTTGACCTTCCCATTGGTGAGTCTCTTCATGAGTAAAATCTGACTTTTCACCAGCATCCCCAAGTCCTGAGTCATTTGGCTTCCCAACCAGTGTTGATGTCTTTGATTTTAAAGCTCAGACTCAGAGACCAGGATTTGAAGATATTTCTTTGGAAGGAATGATGCTAAAGCTGAAACTCCAGTACTTTGCCCACCTCATGCGAAGAGTTGACTCATTGAAAATGACTCTGATGCTGGGGAGGGATTGGGGGCAGGAGGAGAAGGGGACGACAGAGGATGAGATGGCTGGATGGCATCACTGACTCGATGGACGTGAGTCTGAGTGAACTCTGGGAGTTGGTGATGGACAGGGAGGCCTGGCGTGCTGCGATTCATGGGGTCGCAAAGAGTCGGACACGACTGAGCGACTGGACTGAACTGAAATACACTGGAATCACCATTTCCAGAAAGTGACCTCAGCTCTTTGACCTTGGAAATAAGCAAGAAACCTCACCCAGCCTTGAAGGCCAGGCCATGAAGACCCACTCTCTGGGGTCAAAGCATCCCTTCCTCCCATCCTTCCCTCCTCCCCTTCTTCCCTCCTCCCTTCCTTCCCTCCTCCCCTCCTCTCACCACCATAAAAGGTGAGGATTAGGGGGACACAGGACAACTGCACATACTATTATGGGGCCCCCGTTCTTATCCTTCCACCGTCAGTGGATGGGTCATCATTTGCTTCCCTGGTGGTTCAGTGGTAAAGAACCCACGTGCCAGTGCAGGAGACACAGGAAATGCAGGTTCAATCCCAAGGTCTGGAAGATCCCCTGGAGGAGGAAATCCAGTGGGCCATCCACTCCAGAACTCTTGTCTGGGAAATCCCATGGACAGAGGAGCCTGGTGGGCTACATTCCATGGGTTTGCAAAGAATCAGACACAACTAAGCAACTAACACTTTTCCTTTTCTTTAGCTTCTGAAGGCTCAGCCAGCTTGTGCTGCAGCAACAGTGCTGAGTTGTTTGGGAGCAAAAGAGGTTAAGAATCAGCTCCTACAAAACACATTAAACCCAAAGCCTAGAGCTCTGAGGGGGTGCTGACTGCCAGGAGTGGGGATTAGGGCTGGGTCTCAGGGACACTGTGCAAATTAGGTTCACAGTGATCAACTGGGACATCCTGGAATTTATGGCTGTTTAGTATATTAGCATCTAACAGTCCCCGTGCTGCACCACGGAAAAGTATTTCCCCTAGAGAAGTAATTATGAGAAATTGTAACCATAGCTGTACAAGCACAAAAACATTAAAGTATGAATTTAAAAAGTCAGCACAGGTCACCTTCACATTGTGTCATCATTAAAATTGAAACAGCCAGGTACATTTTTTTAAACATAATGAGTCATTCAGTTAGGCAGCATGTATAAATTCTGGAAATCTGCTCTAGAAAGTAGTACCTATAGTTAACGGTGCTGTACTGTACGGGCTTCTGAGGTGGTGAAGTGGTAAAGAAGCCGCCTGCAGTGCAGGAGGCACAGGTTTAATCCCTGGGTCGGAACGACCCCCTGCAGGAGGAATGGCAGTCCACTCCAGTATGCTGACCTGGAGAGTTCCATGGACAGAGGAGCCTGGGGCTGCAGAGTGGGGCACAACTGATGGAGCATGCATGCACACACTTTGATGCACTCACTGTACATTTACATGTTTGTAAAAGGTGGTGAGTGTGAAGTCGTTCAGTCGTGTCCAACTCTTTGCGACCCCGTGGACTGTAGCCCGCCAGGCTCCTCTGTCCATGGGATTCTCCAAGCAAGAATACTGGAGTGGGTTGCCATTTCCTTCTCCAGGGGATCTTCCCAACCCAGGGATCGAACTTGGGTCTCCTGCATTGCAGGCAGACGCTTTATCCTCTGAGCCACCAGGGAAACCTAAAGTTAAAAGGTGGACCTCATGTTAAATGTTCTTATTACATAAATCAAAGCAAAGTGAAACCAAAAACAAAGAAAACCCACCAACTCCACTGGCCAAGTTTTGGTTTCAGTGTTGCTCATAAAAGTTCCTTCATTCACTCAAGTATTTGTTGAGAACCTCTACTTTATATAATTCCCTAAGCTTTTGTGCTTTCACTTGCTTTTCATTCTTATTTCAAGTTGTCAGAAAACATTTATTCTATTCATTCATCCAGCAAATATTTATTAAAATATTTTCTTGTTGCATGCAACTAACCTAATTGGTCATATGCTCTTGTATTTTTTTCATTTCGAATACATTCATTCGGCAAATACTTTTTGAGCCATATTCCATAATATATTGTGTTATAGGGTACAAAAAGCAAAGATAAATCAAACCCTTTCTCTGTTGTAAAGGCTGACTAGTGTAGAAGGGTGACATTTACGTGAAGACCTATGAAGAACATTTGTCTCTGCACAGTTTTATAGATGCACTGAGGCCAGGAGGAACCTGCTCAGGGGTGGTTGTGGGCTATGATCTGCTTGCTCACAGAGCTGAGGGCATTGAGTGATGGGAGATAAGACTGGGGTTGTAGAGGTTTACAATGGAAACAGCCCTGTCCCCGTAGACAGGGAGCACTGCTGGGTGTCTTTATCAGAAAGAGACAGAGTGAGCATTATGCTTCTGCCGCATGATGTCTGTCCCATTGGAGCAGGCTGAGCTCAGGGGGCTGGTTGGGAGGCTGTTGGCGCAGCCCTGGTGGGAGGAGACGGAGCCTAACCTGGGAGGAGAAAGTGGGGGGTGGGGCGGGGCACACAGAGACCCAGATCCTCGGCATAAGTGCCCACCTGTGCTGCTTTGGGGTAGAAAATCTGGGTGAGTAACCTGGGGGGAGGACGATCAATCTAGTTCTGAACATACCGAGACTGTGGCAGGTTAACATGCACATACTACCATATATAAAATAGATAACCAGCAGGGACCTACCGTGTAACACACGGAATTCTACTCAATGTCTTATAGTAACCTATAGAGGAAGAGAATGTAAAATAAAACTATATGTTGTGTGTGTGTGTGTGTGTATATATATATATATATATACACATATATATATATATAGTTGAATCACTTTGCTATATACCTGAAACTTAACACTGTAAATTAACTCCAGTTCACAAATAATATATGTATATGAATATGAAATTTATATACATATGTATGTATGTATATAAAGACTGTAACAGTTGTGAGTCAGCCAGGCAGATACAGCTCACATGTCTTGCTGCACGCAGGAGATAGATGTTGATCGGATGCAGTGGGAAAGATGGAAACCATGTCACTAAATTCTGTGGAAAATCTTTGTGTTGGTGTGACTCTAGTTCAGACAGTCCACAGTATCCTTTATGGCCGACGTACTAGCTCTAGACCTACAGGCACCTGTCAATGGTGTGTTCCTATAAACCAAAGCTTCTTGAATCCCCCACACCTGTTTCTGAATCTTCTCAAAGCCACCACCCAATTGTCGGGACCAGTGTTTAGATGCCACGCCTTCCTTTCCTGCACTCAGCGGACCCAATCCACTCAGAGAAATTTTCTGTTGGTTTTACCGCAGATGTGTGTTGCCTCCACCCAGCGGACTTCGCAAACGAGGTCCCGTCTGCCTCTGCACTCTTCCCTGCCGGGCTCACCGCACTCCTGGCAGTTAGTGATGTTTCCTCTCCTGACATCCGTCCTGAACACAGAAGCCAGGGGTGCCAACTGGTCCTTCAGACCTTCCATCATGCGGTGCCACGCCCCTGCTGAAACTCTTTCACTGTGGGTTTTCCTCACTCTTGGAATAAAATTACCTCCTCTCAGCTCAGGCTCCTCTCCCCCTGCCCCATCCCCAGCTCCCAACTTCCCTCCTTCCCCCGTGTGTCAAGGTCACGTCTCCATGGCAGTGTCATGGCTGGTCTATTATCCACTCTGGTCTTAGTGAGAACGAGTGTTTAGAGAGATTCTCCTTGGGCGCCCTGTCGGCGATCACACCCCACGCCTCCCCAGGACCCCCGTTTGTCGCCCTCCTGTTCCTTTAGAGGACGCGCACCGCTGCCAACTTCTGCTGGAGATGCTCTTCCCCCTCCCTTGTTCGTTCCTGAGCACAGACTCCGGGCATCTAGAAAAATGCGTGAGCTCTAGCCTCCACATGAGTCCTCGCCTGTATGCCTGCGCATATAGAAGTCTGTTTTATACCATACTATATATTATACTTTTGCTAGAGATCAATCTAACAAGCAAATAAAGTAACAGGAGCAAATAAGCTGAACGCTAGATTTGAGTGTTGAATGTTAAACAGTATTAAATATTAAGTAGTAGATTATATAAAAGTGTATGAATATATATACACAAGTGATCAATCTTAAATATACAACTACTTAGCTATTCTAGCATCAGAACTAGCTTGCACTCAGAACAACAGGTCGTCACAGCTTCAGCCCAGCATCTGGGCAGGTGAGGGATAGAGCTGGAGCTTCGGAGTGTGACTTCCACCCACCATGGGATTCTGGGCACAAGGTGGGCTTCTCAGAGGTCACACGTCACGTGGTGTGGATGACACCAGGAGGACTTCATTAGTGTGCCCTCCCAGCGTGGGCCCACCCAGCCTCCAGTCAGAGCGCTAGTCTGTCTTCATCCCTTTGCCACTACTCTTCTTTCTCCATGTAACATAATAAGACTCTCCTTTATATTATCAGGTCACCAACTCTAGATTTAAATATTTAAAATATTATGGTAGAGAAAGCACAATTAAAGAAGGGTGTGACACGGGAACTGAGTTTTTGTCCTTCCTTACAGACAAAGACAAAACCACTCTTCTTGAGCTTTCCTTTGAAACTTTATCCTGTATTTATGTTTTTTGCCTCATCATTTGTGCCTCATCTAGCACACAAAAAAATTTATAAATCCACTCTGTCATGTTGCTTAGTGGCTCATTCGGAGAAGGCAATGGCACCCCACTCCAGTACTCTTGCCTGGAAAATCCCATGGGCGGAGGAGCCTGGTAGGCTGCACGACTTCCCTTTCACTTTTCACATTCATGCATTGGAGAAGGAAATGGCAACCCACTCCAGTGTTCTTGCCTGGAGAATCCCAGGGACGGGGGAGCCTGCTGGGCTGCCGTCTGTGGGGTCGCACAGAGTCGGACACGACTGCAGCGGCGTAGCAGCAGCAGCAGCAGTGGCTCATTAAGTGGCTGCATCAATATTTCCCCTTGGAAAAGGAAAAGTATTTTAAAAACTGAAGCCCACCATTGTACTCCATTGGCCAAAAAGTCTGTTGGGTTTTTTTTTGTAAGCCATTATCATGGTGTGGAGGCCACAAAGTCCCAGGATCTTCCATCTACACGCTGGAGTCAGGAAAGCCAGGGGTGCCATTCAGTCCAAGTTCAAAGGCCTGAGAATCAGAGGCCAGCGGTGTAGGTCATGGCCCAAGTCCAGGAGCCTCCGAACTAGAGCTCTGGTGTCCGAGGGCAGGAGATGGATGGCGCAGCTCATGCAGAGGGAGGGAGTTCACCTCCTTCCTCCGCTTTCTGGCTCTGTGCAGCCCTTAGTGGGCCGGGTGATGCCCACACACATTGGGGAGGATCATCTTCATTAAGTCTACAGATTTAAAGGCTAATCTATTCTGAAAACATCCTCACAGACCCACCCCAAAATAATATTTTCCCAGCCATTTGGGCATCCCAGTCAAATTGACACATAAAATCAACCTTCACACCATCAAAGCAGATGAACTTGATCCGGGTAGCTTCTGCCTGGAGCACCACAGCACAAGGGAAAGCGAGATTATGAGGAGTGCAGTCCTCCTGGGGGCCTCATGCAAAGATTGGGGTCACGAAGAGTCAATAGGCTCAAGTTCCACTTACAAAGCAGAGAATCTGAAGATGCGGTCTGGGTGTGTGAACTTCCCCACAGCGCCCAGTTCTGCCCGCGGACCAGGACTGGCGGCCCCTGTGAGGCTCCAGGAAACAGCAGCTCTGCTGGCTGTCGTGTGTCTTCCAGGACAAGGCCAGACCTCGGAGGAGTGGGTGAAGCTCAGCACATGAACGTGAAACCAGATAAACTGGAAAAGAAACAGAACCTCTCTGCTCCAGGCCCTCAGGTTCTGAGCAAAGGAGACGCAGGAAGGAGGCGGATTAATCTAGCCATGGAGCAAACGCTTTCTTATAGCTAGTTGTCCTGTGAGCTTGTGTGAGGCCTCTCAGCACACAGAATGTCTCTCTTGTCAGTCATACTCTCGTCTCTTCAGTTTTTCAGTTTCTGCCACTGAACATTACAATTATTTTCAATATTTTTCTGTAGAAATTCTTTGTGTGATTCTAGTACTTGTTGTTCAGTCACTATGTCCAACTCTTTGCGACACGATGGACTGCAGCGCACCAGGCTTCCCTGTCCTTCGTTGTCTCCTGGAGTTTGCTCAAACTCACGTCCATTGGGGCGGGGATGCTATCTAACCATCTCATCCTCTGCTTCCCCCTTCTCCTTTTGCCTTCAATCTTCCCAGCATCAGGGTCTTTTCCAGTGAGTCGGTTCATCATATCAGGTGGCCAAAGTAATGGAGCTTTAGCTTCAGCATCAGTTCTTCCAATGAATATTCAGGGTTGGTTTCCTTTAGGATTGACTGGTTTGATCTCCTTGCTGTCCAAGGGACTCTCTAGAGTCTTCTCCAGCACCACAATTCAAAAGCATATTTTTCTATAGAAATTCTTTGTGCAAGTCCAGTACTTATGTCTACAGCTTTATTTGAAGAAGTCAGAGTACTTTTAGTTTCTAGCCTTTTGTGTAAGATATACAAAATATACATTATAATATATAATTTGTACATTGAAAAGGGTAGATATGATGATCACTCAGATTCTTTCACCTCTAAATTTCTGACTAGGGTATTGGAATTATGGGGTGAAAGAATGGAATAAAAAGGAATAGGACATAGAAAACAGATATCCACAATGTTTTCTATCGTTTTCCATACCGTATAGTAATTTATATGCTGTCAGAGTAGCTTTGTTGGGAGAATTGTCTTGAGTCTGCACCATAAATCACCTCTTGGAGATATTTATACCCCCATCATAAATTTCTAAAAACCACCATAATTGACAGCTATTAAAGATACATTATTCATGGAAATTGTCAGACACAGGGAAATGTTTTCTTTCACTAAATTATCCTTAAATTGACTTGACCAGTTTGATTTTGAGCTACTAAAAGCCAGGAAAATTACAATTCCATCAAGTTTTAAGATGCAAAGTAAAAATTGCTTGATTCTGACAAATGAAATATATCACAACCATTAAATTTTGATATTTCAAAGGAAAACAAAGATATAAAGGTTAGCACAATGTGTTTTGCAAATAGCGATTCTGTAGGAACAGAAGTATTTTTCCAAGTGATACAGAAACCCTGTTTCGGTCCCTGCCCTCGCCCATCAGCCGAGGGTCTGGCCTCCATGTGCGGTGAAAGGGAGAAGGGGCACCATCTCTTTTTTTCCACTTATGCAGCACCTTATTTGTTCCAAGTGTGGCCAGGAACCAGAAAACAGATCACCTTAGAATGTTCTGGAGGTGTTGCTTTCTTTTTTACATTTTTCCTGCAGTCAGAGAGAATTCATATGCCTTCACTGCCCACTCAGTTTGACTCCTTAGCAAAATTAAGCCTCATAAGTCCTATTGCAATTGCTGTGTACAGATGTTTCCAGTCCTGGGTAAAATACAATTCCCTACTGAAGGGAAAAAAAAAAAAATCCGAACCACTGGGAATCTTTCTAGACCCCCGCCTAGAGAAATACTGACTTCTAAAACTAAGACCTTGTTCTCCAAGTCGGGGTTGTTGTCACAGTAGAATTTTTATTATTTTTGGTCATCATAAAAATAAACACCACATCATTGCTAATGAATGCTAGGAACCCAGGGTGAAAAGGCAGTTCCTTCCTCAATGAGTTCACAGATTTCTCAAGTAACTAAAAGCAGAATTTGTCCTTCGCAGGTACTAAGTTGCTTTTTATCGTGATTTCGTTAAGCTTACGCCTGATACTCCAATACTGTCTGAGGTTGAATGGGGTGAGAGGGTTCCTGCGTCCCCTCCTGCATGCTGCCTAGCCTTCAGTGTGCGCTGCTCAGAATGGCTTTCTATCCTTGACGATGTGTGAGCCTGAACCTTTCGTGCACTGTTATCTGTGCACTTTAAGTCCAGTCTTTAAGATAATGTTCAGCTGAAAGTTCTATTTGTGGTTTCTCAAAGTTGATTTTCACTCCAAGTCAATTACAATTACCTGAGGACATTGTGTTGGTGGTGGTGGTGGTGTTTAATTGCTCAGTCATGTCTGATTCTTTTGCGACTACCATGGACTGCAGCCTAGCAGGCTTCTCTGTCCATGGGATTCCCCAGGCAAGATACTGGAGTGGATTGCATTTCTTTCTCCGGGGGATCTTCCCAACCCAGGGATCAGATAGAAACCATATTTCCTTCTTGCCAGGCAGATTCTTTACCGCTGAGCCACCTGGACATTTGGAAAACTATAAATTCTCAAACCCATCATCAAAACTCTGATTCATCGGCCTGGGGTGGAGCCATCTCAATAATAACCAGTTTCATTCTCTAAGCAATAATCACATATTTGTTAATTTTTACCGCTTCACATGCTTGTGAAAATACTAAAATTAATAGAGGCTTGAGTCAATTGATGCTGCATGTGGCTACAAATGAGCAGAATCCTGAATAACAGTGGCTTAAATGTGCACAGATTTTTCTCACAGATGGAGAAGTCAAGTGACAGGGTGGTTAGGGCTGCAGATGTTATGTAATATCATCCACTCTCAGACTTCCTTTTGTCTTGTCTACACTGCCTTCTTTAACATAAAGATTTCATCTTCACAGTCCCAAGACGGCTGCTGTACTTCCATGCATCAAGCCTATGTCCCAGGCAGGAGGGAGAGACGGGACTAAGAGCAAAGATAATACGTCATCTATATCTGGTATTTTTTAAAGTTTTTCCAGAAAATTCACAAAGTGGTTTATCCTCATGTCTCATTGGCCAAGAATTGGTCAAATTGTTACCACTGGAGAAGGGAATAGCTACCCACCCCAATATTCCTGCCTGGAGAATCCCATAGACAGAGGAGCCTGGCGGGTTACAGTCCATGGGGTCACAAAGAGACACAACAGAGCGACTAACACTCACACTTTTACGTCTTGATAAGAAAACAGTTAGGAAATAATGGTGTTTGAACTGGGAACATTGGAAACCAGAAGAAAAATTGAGTTTCTGTAGTTAAGATATAAAGGCAGAATGATTGTCAGGTGGACAAATTCCTTCCCAAAGGGATACAAGTTCTTAAAATGTCCAGGCTAAATCCACATGGGACCAAAAGGCATGTGCCTGCCTTTCAGTGGGAGGGCTCGAGAGCCATGAGCTTCACGGAGCCAAAAAATGTCTTCTGCTCTGGACACTGTCTGCAGACCTTCCCAAAATACATAGAAGACCTTCTCTTTGTAGTTATGACCTGCCTCCCACCATAAAATATGCCCTAGATGAGGCATCCAGAGTTAAAATCATCCCATCCTTAGAGCCGGGCAGGGAGGGAGCAGACAGGCCAACACTGACTTGCTCGGAGGATGGAGGTTTATGGGTGAAAAAGCAGCTGTTAATGAGCATTGCACTGCTCATCTGATGTAAGCAAAGACTGTGAAAAGTGAGAAGAACCCATGGTGCAACAGTAAAAAGACTTGATTATATAAACTGTTATAGAAATGTTCCCATGCACCTTTTGTCATTTAAATAGTAATTAAATCCCCATTGGGGTTAATAGGAACGGAAAATGTTATAAAACCACATTGACAACTTGCCATATTCTGACTGATGGTTATTCTAAATAATAGGCTGGATTATTTTTGTAACTTTAACCTCACAGCACCTTTAAATAGCTCCATGATTATGTGTTGACACACCTTTTCTTTTCTAGGACTCTTTCTCAAATTGTAGGTGTGAAAATATGAACTATAATCAATAGTCACATTGTCGGGGGCTTGGCTGCTTCTCCAGCCAGGCTTGTAGAGAAGAGAAAATTCTTTTTCCTGCTTGTAATCCTTTCAGGTAATCCTTTAACACTTAAGGGAAGACAAGGGGTTGGAAAAGTTAGTTTGAAAATCTTCCTATATTCAAAAAAATGTTAAACAATAAAAGAGACTTGGCACCCTCCTCTTCATATAAAGTTATTTCTCAGAGGAGCAAAGCTCATGCAGGCAGGGCAGTTATGGTGATCAAAAGGAAATATAACAAATCTGAAAAATAAACTCAAACAGGGAAATAGGCAAGACCACTTATTTACCAATTTTCCTTCCTGTTGGCAGAAGTAAAAAGCTTTCCATTTGTCATTGTTTACATTCCTCAGAAAGCTCTTGCCAAATGAAGTTAAGTGATCAGCCAAGTCATAGATTCTATTTTGATTCTAAACAACCCACCTGAAGCTTTAAGTCCAGTCCCGTAGAAATCAAACTATGATTCCATGTTGTACAGTGCTCTTCAGGAGCTGCTGATGGTTTAGGGCCCCTTCTTTCTTGCAGCTGATTATTTTGCAGTAGTTTGTGTCTGAGGATGCCAAGCCTTGCAGGTTTCTGTCTCAAAAAATTTAGCAGCCAGAGTGCCTGGCGAGGCCTGAGGACTCGGACTCCTGGACTTGAACGCAGTGGATTTTAACACCTGAAGGAGGGTGACTCATTCAAGAGACTAAGGAGCTGCTGTGGATTAGCCCCGAGAAACCTTGTGCATAAAAATATGAGCTCCTTTTTATGATTATAAATGTAGTGCTCTACAACTTACAAGGTAGCTACAAACTTTGCAAATGGTTTATCCAATCTGGGGCTTTGTTTGCATTTTGACTTTCTTTTGTCACAAAAAGTGTGAAGTTTGGATATAGAAAACACGTCACTTTATCTTTCATCCTTTTTCTCTTTGGCATCTGCACTGTTTTTTGATGGTCTCACCTGGGACTATGACTTTAATGCCATCTGAAAACCAGTGACACCCCCACCAAGGTTATGTCTCTAAGCTCCGACTGCCTGTAACTTTCCTAGGCTTTCAGACCTCTTGTCCCTCGCATTTTTACTGCAGAATCCTATGTCCAACTGCTTCTTTGACATTTTGCTTGAATATCTGATAAGGACCAAAAATTAATACCTGGCAAGCTGATCTTTTCCCCCGACCCTGGTTCTCCCACAGTTCTTTCTCAGCACAGTGTTCAACAGGAATCCTTCTGCCCTTCAAAAGTGACGTTTTTGTTCATTTTAAAGGATCTCTATAGCTGTTTCTAACAAAGTTGCTTTGAGAATTTAGAAATCTCATTTAAGATTAAAGAATATTGGAATCTCATGACTATTACCCTATTTATTTTGTGAATAATGCCTCCTTAAAATTAAGATGCTGTTTTTCTTGGGCTTCATGTTTGATACAACAAATGGTCTCCAGCATCCCTGAGCCTCAAGGGATATTTATTTGAAACTCAGCAGCAGACTAGACCAAGGAGAACTTTAAGCACTTCATAGAAAATGATGTATAAAGCAGAAATAAGACAGTTGTTTTCTGAAAATAGAGAGTTAGCCAACTGGGTAAGTTTCCAAACTTCTTTAGTAAAAGAAAAGCAATTCCCTGTATCATTCTTCTTAAAAATGAAGAGAAACCAGGCAAAGCTTTGTTCTAATTCCCAGATTTCTTTCACTTGTTAACTCAAATGCACAACAGACTTAGTATTTAGGCTTCATTAGAAAACTCTTCCTTTGTTGAATCCCAAGTGCGAGCTTTTAAAAAGAGTCTTGAGTTGGAAGAACTGTTAAAGTTCTCTATTATACAGTATTAGAAAATTTTTCAGTGGGTGAGATACTTTTTCTAATTGCCTTCAAAGTGGGAGTGTAATAATTTATTCATACATTGAGGGAACAGGGTCGTGATAGCATTTGATAAAGCTGAGCTAATTAGCTTCCTCAGAAAGGTCAAAATATGAATACCTTTGTCACGTTTCTCTGACCTCCCTGAGATCCTGGCCTTTTTCAACAATCAAATGATAACCATAGCAATTAAAACTGATAATTAAGTCATAATTCCTTTTGATTGGACAGATCTCATGTTTACTCATTTTATCTACATGGTCTCCTTTAAAGCCATCATTTTAAGTGAAAACCAGTGCAAATGAAAAACCACTTTGGGGAATTTATTTTCTCATTATCATAAAAACTATGAGAGTGACATCACTGTTGATTTAATTTCTAAACAGCAACCTGCTGGTTCACATACTTGTACAGGATTAAAATATTTGAGGATTAACCAATGTGACCCAAAACCTACTTGACAATTTTGTACATATATTTTAATTTGTATGTTTAAGACTTTCAATCTTTATTCACATCCAGGTCTTCCTCTGTTGAAAGGTTGGGGCTGGAATCATTGACCTAAATAGTAGGAGAGGCCACAGGGCAAGGGCAGGTCAGCAGCAGTATAATTCCTGGGAAACAGAGTCTTCCTCTCTAAGTGTCTCATTATGGGGCTAGACTTTCCTACCAAGGAGCAATTTCTTAGCCAAAAGGTCTTCTGTAAGCTTGGGGAGGGGTCCTGCTTGAGTGGGTTAAAAACCCCTGACAGAGCGTACTTGGGGATGCTGGCTGAGATGGACCTGCGGGAACACAAGAAGGACAGGATGGTAGGAATGGGCCGCAGGGGACATCGCCTGGAAGGGACGGGTCAGGAAAGAGGCGCTGTGGCTGAAGGCTTCTCACTGTAACTGCTGACAGCCACTCACCGTCACCTCTGGGAGAAGCAGTTGGTGCACAGCATTCTCAACCAAACACAAATCTGTGGCTGTAGAGGCATTTGTGGACAATGCCTCCTCTCTTCCCTGGATGCCTGTGATAGTTGCCACACAGGGTGACTGTCACCTGGCTCAGCCCTTCGAAGATGACCCTCCTCAGGGTGCCAGACTCACCAGGTGTCTGACAGCCAAGATGGAGCTGTGTCCATAGTTTCCATTTGGGACTGACTGCTCTGACAAGGAGGAAGAATGTTGGAAAAAATCTAACACAACTGGTGATTAAAGCCTCAGAAAGTTTTTTAAAAAGGAAAAATACTTCAACTTGATAAACAGCTTCTATTTTAAAAAGAAACAAAAAATCAGCTAAGATCATACATCATGATAAAAGGCTAAATATTTTCTCTCTAATGTTGGGAACAAGGCAATAACATCTGCTCTTACCATTCATATTCAACATAGTACTAGAAGTCCTAGTTATTGCAATAAAGCAAGAAAAGTCTTTAGATTAAAAAAGAATACCTAAAGCTATCTCTATGTGTAGATGTCATGATTCACATAGAAAATTTCATGGAATCTAAAAAATAAAAAGAAAAATATCCTAAAACTAATAAGTGAGGTCAATAAGGCTGCAGGATATAAGTTCAACATATAAAAATAAGTTGCATTTTTATCTACAAGAAATATGTAGAAGCTGAAATGAAAAAACAGTACAATTTATAATTACTCGAAGAATTGATGCTTTTGAACTGTGGTGTTGGAGAAGACTCTTGAGAGTCCCTTGGACTACAAGGAGATCCAACCAGTCCATCCTAAAGGAGTTCAGTCCTGGGTGTTCACTGGAAAGACTGATGCTGAAGCTGAAACTCCAATACTTTGGCCACCTGATGCGAAGAGCTGACTCATTTGAAAAGACTCTGATGCTGGGAAAGATTGAGGGCAGGAGGAGAAGGGGACGACAGAGGGTGAGATGGTTGGATGGCATCACCGACTCAATGGACATGGGTTTGGGTGGACTCTGGGAGTTGGTGATGGACAGGGAGGCCTGGCATGCTGCGGTTCATGGGGTCACAAAGAGTCGGACACTAGTGAGCGACTGCACTGAATTGAAATAAATTATTAGGTAAAAACTTAAAACATGTAGAGCATCTTATGCTTGAAACTGAAAACAAAATCCATACTAGAAAAATTAATAAATTGGACCCCATAAAAGTTAAAAACTTTTGCTCACAAAAGACATAGAAAAGGAAAGAAAAAACAGACTACAGAAAATATTCACAAACCACTTATGCTACAAAGAACCTGAATACAGATGGCAAACAAGCACACGAAAAGATGTTCCACATCAACTCAAGTGGATTTAATTCTCTTCATTCATAAGCAGATCTCGTCAATGTATCTCATAAATGCATTTTCAATATGTGTCTTTATGTAGTAAAATGTCTGAGACTGTCAGTGCAAAAATATTTATTGCATTCCCACATTTTTGTAACCATCTGTTAGATAAAATTTAAACTCCAAGTCGTACATCTTCATATTTAGAAATATTCTTACTGGCCTCTTCCCCCCAGTGTTACTGTTAAAGACGCCATCGTCAATCTGTTTCATGTCTGCCCACACCTGTTTTCACAAAGCCTCCACCTGGGGAAGGCTTTTGCTGCCCTGGTATCAACCCCAGCTCCACAGACTCTGTAACCACCTCTGAGGTTGCTCTTTCTTCCACAAAGGAGCAGACGGTCGCTTGTCTCAATGCAGCTCAGAAGAGGGAAAAGAGGGAAGCATAAACAAAAAGTTTCTCCTCCAGACTCCCTCAGCTCAATGAGCAACAAAATAGGCTCCAAAATACCCAGAGGTTTCTCACTGTAATTTTTTGGTAACTTGCCAGCATCCCCAAGCTTTCCTTTCTCACCTATTACTACTACTTCTTAACTTTATTTTGAGGAGAACGAAGCCAGCACCTCAAGCTAGCTTGCCATTTTTACAAAGTCTAGAAGCTCCTGATTTTCTTTATTTTGTGTTAAATTATTATGGAGAGAGGTTATTTCAGTTCTTAATAGCTGAGAGCAATCTTTGCATTTCATGGGTATAGTTGGGTAGGAATCTGTTTTGTTTTCAATTATCATCAATCTAGGCAGTTCTTCTGACTTAAAAATGGTCAGTAACTCCTTATAAGCCCTGTACTTCTTTGCATGAGGAGTACCTTGATTAGATGTAGAAGAATGTAGACAAATGAATTAGAATATAGAATTAACACCTCTGGATTATTGACTTCCCCCATCTTTGGGATATGGTAGCTTTAACAGTTTAATAAATTTTATTTATAATAATGAAATTTAATCTCTCTGAGAATAAAGACACTTATGTATAATACATTCCATCTTTACTCTGAAATTCCCACCAGTGTTATTGACAAGGGTGATACATTTCTTTCTAGTTAACATTCACATTTATAAAAAATGAGGTTGATAAACAATTAGGCAAATTACTTTTTATGTGTTGATGTCGGTAGGTGACATGTAGTGATTTAGTTAACATTCCCCCCAAATTATGGAAGTTTCAGACATTTCCTCAGGATAATAGAAAGAAGTAAATGCTGTTCAGCACAAGTGTCATTTTGTGGAATTCAAGTGATAATAGGAGTTTCCCAGGTGGCTCAGCGGTAAGAATCCGCCTGCCAATACAGGAGACACAGGTTCAATCCCTGAGTCAGGAAGATCCCCTGGAGGAGGAAATGGCAACCCACTCGAGTATTCTTGCCTGGGAAATCCCATGGATGGAGGAGCCTGGGGGCTATAGTCTATGGGGGTCTCAAAAGAGTCAGACACAATTTAGTGAATAAACAGCAAGTGATAATAACCACATTGTATTAATAGTAGAAACCAATCTGGAATATTGGCCAAGTTTGAATGTTTTTAAGGTTTTGGGGTGGATGAATAGGGACCACTGGGAACACCTGCCTCTTCTCTGGGCTCAGCCCTCACACAGGCTGGGATGCAGGGCAAATAAACTGGCCTTTCCACACTCCAGATTCCACACACATTCTCACACAGCTTGACACCACTGGTATGAATAGGAACCTCAAAACTATCTGAGACTTTGCATTCCTAGAGGTGGCCCACTTCTGCCTTCTTGGCTTCATATGCTTTCTTGTCAAGGAACAGCATGAAGCTGGGGCCCAGACAGAAAATCTGCTCCAGCTGTCAATCAAGTATATACAGATACACTTTTCAAATTATCAAGAGAAGTGTTTATCAGGAGAAATGTTTTTACACAGACTGGGTTCAGCCAGGTCAGTTCAGTAGCTCAGTCGTATCCGACTCTTTGCAACCCCTAGAACCACAGCACACCAGACCTCCCTGTCCATCACCAACTCCCAGAGTCCACCCAAACCCATGTCCATTGAGTCGGTGATGCCATCCAGCCATCTCATCCTCTGTTGTCAACTTCTTCTCCTGCCGTCAATCTTTCCCAGCATCAGGGTCTTTTCAAATGAGTCAGCTCTTCGCTTCAGGCGGCCAAAGTACTGGAATTTCAGCTTCGGCATCAGTCATTCCAGTGAACACCCAGGACTGATCTCCTTTAGGATGGACTGGTTGGATCTCCTTGCAGTCCAGGGGACTCTCAATAGTTTTCTCCAACACCACAGTTCAAAAGTATCAATTCTTTGGCATTGCCTTTCTTTGGGATCAGAATGAAAACTGACCTTTTCCAGTCCTGTGGCCATTGCTGAGTTTTCCAAATTTGCTGGCATATTGAGTGCAGCACTTTAATAACATAATCTTTCAGGATTTGAAATAGCTCAACTGGAATTCCATCACCTCCACTAGCTTTGTTCGTAGTGATGTTTCCTAAGGCTCACTTGACTTCACATTCCAGGATGTCTGACTCTAGGTCAGTGATCACACCATCGTGATTATCTGGGTCATGAAGTTCTTTCTTGTACAGTTATTCTGTGTATTCTTGCCACCTCTTCTTAATATCTTCTGCTTCTGTTAGGTCCATACCATTTCTATCCTTTATTGAGCCCATCTTTGCATGAAATGTTCCATTGATATCTCTAATTTGCTTGAAGAGATATCTAGTCTTTCCCATTCTGTTGTTTTCCTCTGTTTCTTTGCACTGATTATTGAAGAAGGCTTTCTTATCTCTCCTTGCTATTCTTTGGAACTCTGCGTTCAAATGGGCATACCTTTCCTTTTCTCCTTTGCTTTTTGCTTCTCTTCTTTTCACAGCTATTTGTAAGACCTCCTCAGACAATCATTTTACTTTTTTGCATTTTTTTTCCTTGCTGCTGCTGCTGCTAAGTCACTTCAGTCGTGTCCGACTCTGTGCGACCCCATGGACTGCAGCCTACCAGGCTTCTCCGTCCATGGGATTCTCCAGGCAAGAACACTGGAGTGGGTTGCCATTTCCTTCTCCAATGCATGAAAGTGAAAAGTGAAAGTGAAGTCCCTCAGTCGTGTCTGACTCTTAGCCACCCCATGGACTGCAGCCCACCAGGCTCCTCTGTCCATGGGTTTTCCAGGCAACAGTACTGGAGTGGGGTGCCATTGCTTTCTCCCTTGGGGATGGTCTTAATCCCTGTCTCCTGTGCAGTGTCACAAACCTCTGTCACTCTGTCTATCAGATCTGGTCCCTTAAATCTATTTGTCACTTCCACTGTATAATCATAAGGAATTTGATTTAGGTCATACCTGAACGGTCTAGCGGTTTTCCCCACTCTTCAATTTAAGTCTCAGTTTGGCAATAAGGAGTTCATGATCTGAGCCACAGTCAGCTCCCAGTCTTGTTTCTGCTGACTGTATAGAGCTTCTCTATCTTTGGCTGCAAAGAATATAATCAATCTGATTTCAATGTTGGCCATTTGGTGATGTCCATGTGTGCCGGGAGCTAGCGTGAGCCAGTGTGAGGAACTCCGCCCATGGCAAAGGTCATGAGGAAGGAGGCTCGGCATACGCAAAGGCGGGATCGAGCCTCAGGAGTCCCCCTGGAAATTCTCGAGCATCTACCCCCAAAACCAGAGTCTGCCTACTTTCTGCTTTGTGCTCTCACCTACACCTCTGACTTTACGGGGGGCTGTCCCCCACTACCTCTCTCTGAAAAAAGAGTTAACTTACAGCTCCAGTTAATAATTCCTGGGTGTGACAGTGTTTCAACCTATAAACTCCTTTGGAAGTCCTCTAGCCTGCCTGAATAGGTTTTTCCGGCCACATGTGATTGTTCAGAGCCTCCCAACTGTGAGAGGCATGAGATGTTCTAAACTGTCTAAACACAGATTCCTTTGAGCAGTTAAAAGATTGATTAGAAATTGTATTGGTGAAGGGTTTTTTCACTTGTTGGGCCAATGTTTGCTGCTAAGTCTCCATATCCCTTACCTGCTGTGTCCCTGGCAGTGTATTGATTAATATAATTGGTGTAAGTAGTAGCTTTAATGTTTGTAACCTTAGACCCTTGAGTTAATTCTTTTTCTTATTGTAGCCCACCACACCTTTGCCCTACAGGAATGCAACTTTATCTAATGCTTTTGGAGGGTGGCGCCTGACTAATCACCTTTAGAGAAAAATAAGTTTTCTGAAGAAAGGGTCTTAAAATGTTAACAAGCCTCCAGGCCAGAAGATGATGCAAATCACCTAAACTTTTGCATATGATAAGTTTGCAGGAAGAAAGCCTGGCTTACTGCATGACTCTACCCCTTCCCCCATTATCTTCTATGCATAACTTAAGGTATAAAAGCTACTTTGGAAAATAAAGTGCCGGCCTTATTCACCGAAGCTTGGTCTCCCCATGTCGTTCTTTCTCTCACCTTCTGGCTGAATTATTCAGCCTCTTTTCTCCACTGAATTTCCTCACTAAGCCATCCTTATTTCAGCCTTTCTCCACTGAATTTCCTCACTGAGCTATCCTTATTTCAGCCTTTCTCCACTGAATTTCCTCACTGAGCTATCCTTATTTAACCACTCTTTATATCCTTAATTAACATTTAATTAAGCAATTGTTTCCTGATCCTCGCCCACGCCGTCCCTGCTTCGAATTCCCTGGATCCACTGGGGCTGGACCCGGGCACATGTGTAGAGTCTTCTTTTGTGTTGTTGGAAGAGGGTGTTTGCTATGACCAGTGCATTCTCTTGGCAAAACTCTATTAGCCTTTGCCCTGCTTCATTCTGTACTCCAAGGCCAAACTTGCCTGTTACACAGGTGTTTCTTGACTTCCTACTTTTGCATTCCAGTCCCCTATAGTGAACAGGACATCCTTTTAGGGTGTTAGTCCTGAAAGGTCTTGTAAGTCTTCATAGAACCATTCAACTTCAGCTTCTTCAGCATTACTGGTCAGGGCATAGACTTGGATTACCATGATATTGAATGGTTTGCCTTGGAAACAAACAGAGATCATTCTGGGTTCACCCAACAGGATATCAAATATCCAAATCTTTTTTCTTTTTTTTAGTGGAGATTTGCAGCAATTTCATCCAGCGTTTTATGGTGATTTGGCTTAAATATCTTCAAAAGTCAGGTTCTTTCTAATTAAAGAGATAATGCTGGCTTTCATACAAGAGACATTCTTAATGAGCAAACTAATTTAAAACTTCACTCTGTTTGTGGGTCTGTCTTCCTAGATAAAAGTAATTACAAGGTCCTTTTTACCTGTCAGAGGCTGCTTGTCTTTTTCTAATTTACAGTTCATTTTCCATATAATTTATTATTGAATGTTGCTTTGTCTAGCAGAAATATTTTTAAAGAACTTGTATTGATTACCTTGCTTCTCTGATAAGCAAACCTTAATTTGATTCCAGAATAATAAGAGGAAAAAAACCCATCTTAGAATTGCTTTTTTTTAAATAATTTCTATCTCTCAGGTGGGGCCCAGATAAGATCCTCTGATGGGGCAGGGGACAGGACTTGATCCTACTAGGCTGCCCCTCAGGATGACCCAAAATCCAGAGGGTCAGCTGCCTAATTCTTATCTCTTCATGCAGACACAGAGACCACTTCACAGAGAGGCCACTTAGACTCGTCAGAGTGGGATGTGAACAAAGAACATCTAAGTGGAGGCTTTATTAAAAGCCTTGACTTCCAGGGAGTGGGTGGAGGGGAGGTGAGGGCTGCAGGTGTGGAAGGCCTGAGTCAGGTCTTCAGCTGGTAAATGGAGCAGTAAAAACGAGAACTAGAATCTGCTTGTAAAAACACATACATAGGTGTGTGTAGACATGTGACATGGACTTCCCCACCTGCCATTGCAAGAGGCCTGGGTTCAATCCCTAGGTTGGGAAGATGCCCTGGAGAAGGTAAATGTCAACCCACTCCAGTATTCTTGCCTAAGAAATCCCATGGACAGAGGAGCCTACAAAAGAGGAGGACTCAACTTAGCAACTAAACAACAACAACATACATGTAACATAGATACTATATGTTATATATAACTGTATAGTATATATAGTGTGTGTCTGTGTATGTGTGTGTCCAGTCGCTTTGGTGGTGTCCAGCTCTTCTCAAGCCTATAGACTGTAACCTGTCAGGCTCCTCTGTCCATGGGATTCTCCAGGCAAGAATACTGGAGTAGGTTGCCATGTCCTCCTCCAGGGAATCTCCCTGACCCAATGATTGAATCCTCATCTCCAGTGTTTCCTGCATTTCAAATGGATTCATTACCCACTGAGCCAGCTGGGAAGCCTATATATATATACATATATATAGTGTGTGTGTGTGTGTGTGTGCATGATTATAATATTTAGGACTGTCCTTCTACAGATATAGGCTTCCTTGGCGGCTCAGATGGTAAAGAATCTGCCTGCAATGTGGGAGACCTGGGTTCAATCCCTGGGTTGGGAAGATCCCCTGGAGAAGGGAATGGCTACCCGCTTCAGTATTCTTGACTGGAGAATTCCGTGGACATAGGAGCCTAGCAGGCTACAGTCCATGGGGTCACAAAGAGTCAGACATGACTGAGCGAGTTTCACTTCTACAGATATAAAACTTGAAAAAAGACAATTTACATATTAAAGAACATAAAATCCTATAATGTCAAATCAGCACATATCTTCCATTACCTTTTGTACATTCTGAGGTGATTTGGAAATTTGCACCGTCCCCCAAAAAAGAAATCCAATTGTTTTGCATTCTTGAGTCAGGATTCTGCTGATTTTAATTGCAGTAGCTACAAAAATGAGTATGAAAATATTTTATTTCCTTTGCTTCTTTAGCAAATCAACCCAGCTAATATTTCTTAACGAAGCCACCATTATGAGCCTCTAGTGATAGGTCACAGCAGGAGAAACCGCAAAACGGAAATCACAGTCGATACCCTTTGGATGGAAAATAGGAGAAAACAAACTCTCCAAGCGGAGGACTGCACCACCAGGCAGAGGCTGGCACAGCTCAGGCCCCGGCGTCAGGGCTGATGAGGAGACTGACGTGCCGGAACCTGAACCACGGACGAGCCGCGCCGGGTGTCAGCAGGCCTGTGTCGTCATCATTTCAGGAGAGAAGAGAATCAGGCGGTCCCACCACCCGACTTAGGCCTGAGCAGTCATGCCTGTCAATTAAATAAGAAGAAAACTCGGAGAAAGCTGCAAGCAGGAAGCTAAGCGATAATTGCCACAAACCAGGCAGGAGTGGCCATAGCTTTTTTAAAATTGATTTTTAATTGGCCAGTGGTCACATCTAGATGAGTTGGGTCAGGTACAGTTTTTTTTGTTTTGTTTTGTTTTGTTTTTGAGATGGTAAATGCCTTTTATTTTCTTTTCCATGTTTTACATTAGATCCTCAGACTTTATTCATCTTTTTTTTTTTTTACTTTACAATATTGTATTGGTTTTGCCATACCTCAGTTTAAAGACAAAAGGCTGAAGCAAAAATTATACGTTAGCTTAGCTTACAAAACTAAGAAAGACAAAGACCAAAAGAAAGAAGGAGAGGAGGAATCTCACTGTGGGTTAAGGAAGAAATGACCAGGACACTCCACGCTGCCCCCTCTCAGATGTAATCACTGGCCGTGTCTATTGGTATGGATCAGAGATGTCCAGTGCAGCTTCCATCAGCACCAAGGGGCAATGAAATTCTGCCTCAGGGCTTTGGAGTTTACACTCATCGTTAATTATTTCTGAGACAACAATTAATTTTTTTATTGCCTTTATGCTCTGACTTTAACCAGAACATCTTCTTAACTCTTGGCCGCTGAGATTTCTGCACTGTTTCTGGAGATTTCTCCTCATCTTGTTTGAAAGCCAGACCTAATCTCACCACTGCGTTTAGGGTTTGGAGAGCAGAGCCGCAGGAGAGAAGCGAAAAGATCCAGTATCTTCTGGAACACTGTCACCTCCGGGGCACAGGGTACGCTGCTCTTGGGGACAGCAGACCCTGGGCTGGTTTCCCGCAGGGGCAGCAGCAGAAACCAGAGAGTGATCAAAGAGCAGAGGGCCCCAGCCCTCCCCTGCTCCTTGCTGTGGGATTTCGTCAGACAAAGCAGAGTTCCCTAGGCACTGAGGCAGAGGCTCAGAACTGGATTTAAGTGGGTTTGGGACAATAAATAATTAAATACAATATATTTTGCAGATTAGGCGCTCTTGAATTTGCAGACTAGAATTGCATCCCCCTGTGTGTTTCCAATAATGAAGACAGCGTCTGTCCAGATTAACAATAACCCAAAAAGTTTCACCTACAACTCAAACTCTGTCTCTACCTGCTTCAAATAGAAACAATCCAGGATCAGTGGAAGGCTTTTCAAGTGGAACCATATAATGTGACCAAGGCACTAAGACCTGATTTAAAGAGACAGGAAGGAAATAGGCTGAATTAAAGAGTGTCCATCAGGATGAGCTCTCTTTTGCCTGAGGACAGAATATTTTTTTAATTACACAAAAAGGTATAGTTTGATATTTTGTTACTGATATCAGACTCTGAGCTGTTCTTCCCCATCCCCACCTTCATTGGACAGCCATGTATTATTTGGCTCAACAGAGAGTGGAAAGGTGATGGAGACAGATGGGATGAGTGGATAGATAGATGGATAATAGTAGAGATAACAGATGATACAGATAGGTAAGCACATAGAAAGGGAGATATGTAGATCCTTTACTATCTCAAGAGACCCTTGAAGTCGGGGATAAATCAGACTTATCTCTGTGGCCCCAACCCGATGCACAGTGCCTAACCTACCCAGCTACTTCTCTTGAATAGATGCAAAACCACGTAATCCTGGTCACTTTAGGAAAATTATCTAGCCTTTCATTGCCCCAATCTCCTTAGCTATCTAATGAGGATTTTAAATTTTCTGAGCTCTCTGCATTCTAAAATCACTTTGAAGTCTGAAATAAAGATACTGTAAGCTATTCTTCTTGAAGTGTCACTTCATGGGAAATAGATGGGGAAACAGTGGCAACAGTGTCAGACTTTATTTTGGGGGGCTCCAAAATCACTGCAGATGGTGACTGCAGTCATGAAATTAAAAGACGCTTACTCCTTGGAAGGAAAGTTATGACCAACCTAGATAGCATATTCAAAAGCAGAGACATTACTTTACCAACAAAGGTCCGTCTAGTCAAGGCTATGGTTTTTCCAGTGGTCATGTATGGATGTGAGAGTTGGACTGTGAAGAAAGCTGAGCGCTGAAGAATTGATGCTTTTGAACCGTGGTGTTGGAGAGGACTCTTGAGAGTCCCTTGGACTGCAAGGAGATCCAACCAGTCCATTCTAAAGGAGATCAGTCCTGGATTTCTTTGGAAGGAGTGATGCTAAAGCTGAAACTCCAGTACTTTGGCCACCTCATGCGAAGAGTTGACTCATTGGAAAAGACTCTGATGCTGGGAGGGATTGGGGGCAGGAGGAGAAGGGGACAACAGAGGATGAGATGGCTGGATGGCATGACCGACTCAATGGACGTGAGTTTGAATGAACTCCGGGAGTTGGTGATGGACAGGGAGGCCTGGCATGCTGCAGTTCATGGGGTCGCAAAGAGTTGGACATGACTGAGCGACTGAACTGAACTGAACTGAAGCTATTCTTCTTGAAGTGTATCCCAAGCCAACACGCCCCTTTCCCACCCTCACCCACCACACAGGACTGCTGTTGTAGCCACTCCCTGTGAAGTGTCCTGAGTGGCCAGACCACGTTGGTCCTCTTGACTAAGGTCGGGTACTTGGCTCCTGTCTCCCACAAATACATGATAGGGAGGGAGAGAGGAGGAGAGACGGAGGGACCAGAACCCTCAAAGGCAGCGCTCAGTGTAAGGTTGCTGCTGCTGCTAAGTTGCTTCAGTCGTGTCCAACTCTGTGCGACCCCATAGATGGCAGCCCACCAGGCTCTCCCATCCCTGGGATTCTCCAGGCAAGAACACTGGAGTGGGTTGCCATTTCCTTCTCCACAGTGTAAGGTTAGGGGTCATCCTTCCCCACAGTGTGGGCTGGAAGCTCAGAGGCTTCATCTGCCAGCCAAGGCCAGAATGGGGCAGACAGGCCGGGAAAGCAGGGAGAGGTGTGGGGACCCAGACACTCCCTGCGCTTTCCCCTCTCTGCAGCCAGGAAAACTGCAGCCCAGACACATTCCCAGCTACCGATTAAAGCATTCTTTCAGGTTTGATTATCTCTAGCCTGAAATGTCCCAAACTGCCATCAATCCCCATTGCATTATTTATTATGTATCAGCATTTATTAAATTAACTTATGAAATGAGAAGGGAATGTTAGATTTTTAAAGAAGTAATTAAATGCAGTGGGTAGAATGTTCACATATTTCCATTTAAGTCTCTGATGTTTCTTTGGAGCTCGTGATTGCAGTACAGTCTCCATCTGCCAGCAGCACCTCTGGGTGCCCTCTGCCATCTTTGCCCATCCTGGCCACAAGATGGTGGGGTGAACCGTGCCTCCTGAAAGCTGCACAGAGACAATCCATTTCACTCAGAAACACCAAAGTTCTGATAATGAAAGTGATGAAATAATAGAAGAGGATCCCAAAAAAATTACAAAGAAAAGCCCCAGAGCAGAGACCTTGTTCTATATATCCATGTGTTGGTAACATTGCAGGTGCACAGTACACAGGCCTATGATTTGCCAAGAGGCAAAAATTATGTGTAAAAATGAAACGTACCTCAAAGATATAAGTAGGTAATTATTCTTTCACCACATTATTTATACTAATAACCTAGCTCTTCATGCACTTTCCAAGGTAGCCATCTCTAATCCCAAATGACACACCATAGTGATTCCAGTTTCCCCAGGATACAGCCTGTAGTACTAAAGATGTTCACAATTTTTTTATTGAATGATAATTGCTTTACAGAACTTTATTGTTTTCTGTCAAACCTCCACATGAATCAGCCATAGGTATACGTATATCCCCTCCCTTTTGAACCTCCCTCCCATCTCCCTCCCCATCCCACCCCTCTAGGTTGATAACAGAGCCCCTGTTTGAGTTTCCTGAGCCATACAGCAAATTCCTGTTGGCCATCTATTTTACATATGGTTTGTAAGTTTCCATGTTACTCTTTCCATACATCTCACCCTCTCCTCCCCTCTCCCCATGTCCATAAGTCTATTCTCTATGTCCTTTTCTCCATTGCTGCCCTGTAAATAAATTCTTCAGAACCATTTTTCTAGATTCCGTATATGTGTGGTAGAATGTGATATTTATCTTTCTCTTTCTGACTCACTTCACTCTGTATAATAGGTTCTAGGTTCATCCACCCCATCAGAACTGACTCAAATGTGTTCCATCTTATGGCTGACTAATATTCTTTTCTGTATATGCACCACAACTTCTTTATCCATTCAATGGGCGTCTAGGTGGCTTCCATGCTCTACCTATTGTAAACAGTGCTGCAGTAAACAGTGGGATACATGTGTCTTTTTCAACCCTGGTTTTCTGAGTGTATATACCTAGGAGTGGGATTGCTGGGTCATATGGTGGTTTTATTCCTAGTTTTTTAAGGAATCTCCATACCATCTCCCATAGTGGCCCTGTCAATTTACATTCCCACCAACAGTGCAACAGCATTCCCTTTTCTCCACACCCTCTCGAGCACTCATTGTTTCTAGACTTCTGATGATGGCCGTTCTGACCAGTGTGAGGTGCTATCTCTTTGGAGTCTTGATTTGCAGTTCTCTAATAATGATCGATGCAGAGCATCCCTTCATGTGTTTTGTTAGCCATCTGTATGTCTTCTTTGGAGAAATGTCTGTTTAGGTATTTTCCCCACTTTTTGCTTGGGTTGTTTTCCTGGTATTGAGTTGTATGAGCTGCCTATATATTTTGGAAATTAATCCTTTGTCTGTTGTTTCATTTGCTATTATTTTCTCCCATTCTGAGGGTTGTCTTTTCACCTTGCTTATAGTTTCCTTTGCTTTTAAGTTTGAAAGTGAAAGTGAAGTCGCTTAGTCGTGTCTGACTCTTTGAGACCCCATGGACTATAGCCCACCAGGCTCCTCCGTCCATGGGATTCTCCAGACAAGAATACTGGAGTGGGTTGCCATTTCCTTCTCCAGAGGATCTTCCTGACCCTGGGATCGAACCCAGGTCTCCCACATTGCAGGCAGATGCTTTAACCACTGAGCCACCAGAAAAGCCACCAGGGAAGCTTTGAAGTTCAACTGGGCCCCACTTGTTTAATTTTGTTTTTGTTTCCATTACTCTGGGGGTGGATCATAGAGGATCTTGCTTTGATTTATGTCATCAAGTGTTCTGCCTATGTTTTCCTCTAAGAGTTTTATAGTCTCTGGGCTTACATTTAGGTCTTTAATCCATTTTTAGCTTATCTTTGTGTACGGTGTTAGGAAGTGTGCTAATTTCATTCTTTTACATGTAGTTCTCCAGTTTTCCCAGCACCATTTATTGAAGAAACTGTCTTTTCCCCATTGTATATTCTTGCCTCCTTTGTCAGAATAAGGTACTCATAAGTGCATGGGTTTATTTCTTGGCTTTCTATCTTGTTCCATTGGTCTATATTTCTGTTTTTGCGCCCGAACCATACTGTCTTGATGACTGTAGCTTTGTAGTATAATTTGAAGTCAGGAAGATTGATTCCTCCAGCTTTATTCTTCTTTCTCAAGACTGCTTTGGCTATTCAGGGTCTTTTGTGTTTCCATATGAATCGTGAAATTTTTTGTTCTAATTCTGTGAAAAATCCCATTGCCAATTTGATAGGAATCACATTGAATCCATAGGTTGCATTTGATAGCATAATCATCTTCACAATATTGATTCTTCCTACCCAGGAACATGGAATATGTTTCCATCTGTTTATGTCATTTTTATTTTATTCATCAGTGTCTTATAATTTTCTGTGTATAGTTCTTTTGTTGCCTTAGGTAAGTTTATTCCTAGATATTTAATTCTTTTTGTTGTAATGGTGAAGGGATTGATTCCTTAATTTCTTTTTCTGATTTTTCATTGTTAGTATGTAGAAATGCAAGTGATTTTTGTGTATTGATTTTGTGTACTCCAACTTTGCTAAATTCACTGATTAGCTCTAGTAATTTTCTGATAGTATCTTTAGGGTTTTCTACGTACAGTATCATGTCATTTGCAAACAGTGAGAGCTTTACTTCTTCTTTTCTGATCTGGTTGCCTTTTTTTTTTTTTTTTCTTCTCTGATTGCTGTAGCTAGGACTCCCAGAACTATGCTGAATAATAGTGGTGAAAGAGGACACCCTTGTCTTGTTCCTGATCTAATGGGGAATGCTTTCAGTTTTTCACCATTGAGAATAATGTTTGCTGTAGGCTTATCATATGTGGCCTTTACTATGTTGAGGTAGGTTCCTTCAATGCCCATTTTTTGAAGAGTTTTAATCATAAATGGGTGCTGAATTTTGTCAAAGGCTTTTTCTGGATCTATTGAAAGTATCATGTGGTTTTTGTTTTTCAATTTGTTAATATGGTGTATCACATTGGTTGATTTGCATATACTGAAAAATCCTTGCATTCCTGGAATAAACCCAACTTGATCATGGTGTATGAGCTTTTTGATATGTTGCTGAATTCTGTTTGCTAAAATTTTTTTGAGGATTTTTGAATCTGTGTCCATCAGTAATACTGGCCTGTAGTTTTCTTTCCTTGTCTTGTCTTTGTCTGATTTTGGTATCAGGGTGATGGTGGCCTCATAGAATGAGTTTGGAAGTGTTCCTTCCTCTGCAATTTTTGAAAAGTTTTAGAAAGATAGGCAGTAACTGTTCTCTAAATATTTGGTAGAATTCTCCTATGAAGCCATCTGGTCCTGGGCTTTTGTTTTTTGAGAGAATTTTGCTCACAGCTTCAATTTCAGTACTAGTAATTGGGTTGTTCATAATTGCTATATCTTCCTGGTTCAGTCTTGGAAGATTGAACTTTTCTATGAATCTGTCCATTTCTTCCAGGTTATCCATTTTATTGCCATATAGTTGTTCATAATAGTCTCTTATAATCCTTTGTATTTCTGCATTGCCTGTTGTAACCTCTCCTTTTTCATTTCTAATTTTGTTGATTTGATTCTTCTCTCTTTTTTTCTTGATGAGTCTGGCTAAAAGTTTGTCAGTTTTGTTTATCTTCTCAAAGAAACAGCTTTTAGTTTTATTAATCTTTACTATTGTTTATTTCTTTTTCATTTATTTCTGCTCGGATCTTTATGATTTCTTTCCTTCTACTAATTTTGGGGCGTTTTAATTCTTTTCCCAGTTGTTTTAGGTGTCAAGTTATGTTGTCTTTTTGATGTTTTTCTTGTTTCTTGAGGTAGGATTGTATTGTCATAAACTTCCCTCTTAGAGCTGCTTTTGCTGCATCCCATAGGTTTTGAGTTCTGGTGTTTTCATTATCATTTGTTTCTAGAAAATTTTTATTTCCCTTTTGATTTCTTCAGTAACCTGTTGGCTATTTAGAAATGTGTGGTTTAATCTCCATGTGTTTGTGTTTCTTACAGTTTTTTTCTTGTAATTGATACCTAGTCTCATAGTGTTGTGGTCTGAGAAGGTGCTTGATACAATTTCAATTTTCTTAAATTTACTGAGGTTTGATTTGTGACCCAAGATGTGGTCTATCCTGGAGAATGTTCCATGTGCACTTGAGAAGAAGGTATATTCTTCTGCATTTGAATGGAATGTCCTGAACATATCAATGACATCCATCTCATCTAATGTATCATTTAAGATTTGTGTTTCCTTATTAATTTTCTGTTTTGATGATCTGTCCATTGGTGTGAGTGGGATGTTAAAGTCTCCTACTATTATTGTGTTACTGTCAATTTCTCCTTTTATGTCTGTTAGTGTTTGTCTTATGTATTGAGGTGCTCCTATATTGGGTGACTAGATATTTACAATTGCTAAATCTTCCTCTTGGATTGATCCCTTGATCATTATGTAGTATCCCTCCTTATCTCTTGTAATCTTCTTTATTTTAATGTCTATTTTGTCTGATATGAGGATTGCTACTCCAGCTTTCTTTTGCTTCCCATTTGCATGGAATATATTTTTCCATCCTCTCTCTTTCAGTCTATATGTGTCTTGAGGTCTAAGGTGGGTTTCTTGTAGACAGCATATACATGGGTCTTGTTTTTGTATCCATTCAGCCACTCTGTGTCTTTTGGTTGGAGCATTTAATCCATTTACATTTAAAGTAATTATTGATATATATGTTCCTATTGCCATTTTCTTAATTGTTTGGTGTTGATTTTGTAGATCTTTTTTCTTCTCTTGTATTTCTTGACTATATAAGTCCATTTAACATTTGTTGTAAAGCCAGTTTGGTGATACTGAATTATCTTAACTTTTGCTTGTCTGAAAAGCTTTTGATTTCTCCATCGGTTTTCAATGAGATCCTTGCCAGGTAAAGTAATCTTCATTGTAGATTGTTGCCTTTTAGCACTTAAAATATACCTTGCCATTCCCTATGGCCTGCAGTGTTTCTGCTGAAAGATCAGCTGTTAAGTGTATGGGGTTTCCCTTGTATGTTACTTGTTGCTTCTCCCTTGCTGCTTTTAATTTTCTTTTTTGTGTTTAGTCTTTGTTAGTTTGTTTAGTATGTGGCTTGGCATGTTTCTCCTTGGATTTATTCTGTATGGGACTCTTTGTGCCTCCTGGACTTGATTGACTATTTCCTTTTCCATGTTGGGGGAATTTTCAACTATAATCCCTTCAAAAATTTTCTCATGTCCTTTCATTTCCTCTTCTTCTTCTGGGACCCCTATAATTCAAATGTTGGTGCATTTGATATTGTCTCTGAGGTATCTGAGACTATCCTCCATTCTTTTCATTCTTTTTACTTTATTCTGCTTTTCAGAAGTTATTTCCACCATTTTATCTTCCAGCTCACTGATTCGTTCTTTTGCTTCAGATATTCTGCTATTGATTCATTCTAGAGTACTTTTAATTTCAGTAATTGTGTTGTTTGTCTCTGCATGTTTATTCTTTAATTCTTCTTAGTTTATTAATTGAGTCTTGCATTTTCTCCATTTTGCTTTCAAGGTTTTTGATCATCTTTATTATCATTATTCTGAATTATTTTTCAGGTAGTTTGCCTATTTCCTCTTCATTTATTTGGACTTCTGTGTTTCTAGTTTGTTCCTCTATTTCTGTAGTATTTCTCTGCCTTTTCATTATTTTTTAAACTTATTGTGTTTGAGGTCTCCTTTTCCCAGGCTTAAATGTTGAATTCTTTCTTCCTTTCGGTTTCTGCCCTCTAAGGCTGGTCCAGTGGTTTGTATAAGTGTCTTTAGAGGGTGAAATTTGTGCTGAGTTTTTGTCTGTTTGTTTGTTTTTCCTCTGATGGGCAGGGCTGAGTGAGATGGTAGTCCTGTCTGATGGATTGGGTTTGTATTTTTGTTTTGTTTGTTGTTTAGATGAGCTGTCCTGCACAGGGTGCTATTGGTGGTTGGGTGATGCGGAGTCTTGTATTACAGTGGTTTCCTGTGTGTGCGTTTTCACTATTTGATACCTGCTAGAGTTAGTTCTCTGGTAGCCTAGGGTCTTGGCGTCAGTGCTCCCACTCCAAAGGCTCCAGGCTTGATCTCTTGGCTTCTAGGTTCAGCAGAGCTTCTGGCTGCAGCTTCGCCTCCTTCCCTCACAATGTATTTTTATGCTCTTTTGCAAAAGTATGTGTTTCCGTGTCATGGTATCATACAAGATGCACAGAACAAAGATAATTGCCACGGTGGCGGCAGAGGCTAAGTTGCTTCAGTCGTGTCCGACTCTGTGCTACCCCATAGATGGCAGCCTACCAGGCTCCTCCATCCCTGGGATTCTCCAGGCAAGAGCACTGGAGTGGGTTGCCATTTCCTTCTCCAATGCATGAAAGTTAAAAGTGAAAGTGAAGCCACTCAGTCATGTCTGACTCTTCGTGACCCTATGGATTGCAGCCTACCAGGCTCCTCCATCCATGGGATTCTCCAGGCAAGAATACTGGAGTGGGTTGCCATTGCCTTCTCTGATAATTGCCACATTTCTGTCTAAAACATCTAGAGGATAGAACCTAAAACCTACAAAGAAAGAGTTTAAGTATGCTTGACCTAGGTAAGATAGTGAATAAACAGCATAACTTCGATGGCAGGACTGAAAAAAGTCTCAAATTTGCTGCACTCAGGTGAGAACACTGTCCTGTTTCCTTGGCTTTGTGTCCAGTCAGGTGTACTTGGTGTGGAAACAGAGCATCTGGTGCAGACATGAGTGCTTCACTCATTAATTTGTTTTGTTCAATCAGTGATCACTCCCTGCCCTCCAGATCTGTATGGGCTCTAGTGAGGGAAGGGGACATGGTAGCAAGCTGACATTGACATTTTAGGAATCAGTGAACTAAAATGGACTGGAATCAGATCAGATCAGATCAGTCGCTCAGTCGTGTCCAACTCTGCGACCCCATGAATCGCAGCACACCAGGCCTCCCTGTCCATCACCAACTCCCGGAGTTCACTGAGACTCACGTCCATCAAGTCAGTGATGCCATCCAGCCATCTCATCCTCTGTCATCCCCTTTTCCTCCTGCCCCCAATCCCTCCCAGCATCAGGGTCTTTTCCAATGAATCAACTCTTCGCATGAGGTGGCCAAAGTACTGGAGTTTCAGCTTTAGCATCATTCCTGCCAAAGAAATCCCAGGGCTGATCTTCTTCAGAATGGACTGGAATGGGTGAATTTAATTCAGATGACCATTATATCTACTACTGTGGGCAAGAATACCCTAGACAAAATGGAGTAGCCCTCATAGTCAACAAGAGAGTCTGAAATGCAGTACTTGGGTGCAGTCTCAAAAATGATGGAAAGATCTCTGTTTGTTTCCAGGGCAAACCACTCAATATCATAGCAATCCAAGTCCATGCCCCAACCACTAATACTGAAGAAGCTGAAGTTGAATGGTTCTAGAAAGACCTACAAGACCTTCTGGAACTAACACCAAAAAAAAAAAAAAAAAAAAATGTCCTTTCCATCATAGGGGACTGGAAATCAAAACAGGAAGTCAAGAGATACCTGGAGTAATAGGCAAGTTTGGTCTCAGAGTACAAAATGAAGCAAGGCAGAGGCTAACAGAGCTTTGCCAAGAGAACACACCAGTCATAGCAAACACCCTCTTCCAACAACACAAGAGAAGACTCTAAACATAGACATCACCAAATGGTAAATACCGAAATAAGATTGATTGTATTCTTGGCAGCCAAAGATGGAGAAGCTCTATACAGTCTGCAAAAACAAGACCGAGAGCTGACTGTGGCTCAGATCATGAATTCCTTATTGGAAAATTCTGATTTAAATTGAAGAAAGTGGGGAAAACCACTAGACCATTCAGGTATGACCTAAATCAAATCACTTACAATCATATAGTACAAGTGACAAATAGATTCAAGGGATTAGACTTGACAGACAGAGTGCCTGAAGAACTATGGACAGAGGTTCATGACATTGTATAGAAGGCAGTGATCAAGACTGTTCCCAAGGAAAAGAAAGGCAAAATGGTTGTCTGAGGAAGCCTTACAAATAGCTGAGAAAAGAAGAGAAACTAAAGGCAAAGGAGGAAAGGAAAGATATACTCATCTGCTATTCCAAAGAATAGAAAAGAGAGATAAGAAAGCCTTCCTAAGTGACCAATGCAAAGAAATAGAGGAAAACAATAGAATGGGAAAGACTAGAGATCTCTTCGAGAAAATTAGAGCTACCAAGGGAACATTCATACAGAGATGGGCATAATAAAGGACAGAAACAGTATGGACCTAACAGAAGCAGAAGATATTAAGAAGAGGTGGCAAGAATACACAGAAAAACTTTACAAAAAAGGTCTTAATGACCCAGATAACCAAGATAGTGTGATCACTCACCTAGAGCCAGACATCCTGAAGTCAAGTGGGCCTTAGGAAGCATCACTACAAACAAAGCTAGTGGAGGTGATGGAATTCCAGTTGAGCTATTCAAATCCTAAAAGATGATGGTGTGAAAGTGCTGCACTCAATATGTCAGCAAATTTGGAAAACAGCAGTGGCCACAGAACTGGGAAAGGTCAATTTTCATTCCAATCCCAAAGAAAGGCAATGCCAAAGAATGTTCAAACTACTGCACAATTGCACTCATCTCACATGCTAGCAAAGTAATGCTCAAAATTCTCCAAGCCAGGTTTCAACACTGCGTGAACCAAGAACTTCCAGATGTTCAAGCTGGATTTAGGAAAGGCAGAGGAACTAGAGATCAAATTGCCAACATCCATTGGATCATAGAAAAAGCAAGAGAGTTTCAGAAAAACATCTACTTCTGATTTATTGATCATGCCAAAGACTTTGACTGTGTGGATCACAACAAACTGAAAAATTCTTCAAGAGATTGGAATACCAGACAACCTGACCTGCCTCCTGAGAAATCTGTATGCAGGTCAAGAAGCAACAGTTAGAACAGGACATGGAACAATGGACTGGTTCCAAATTGGGAAAGGAGTATGACAAGACTGTATATTGTCACCCTGCTTATTTAACTTATATGCAGAGTACATCATGTGAAACGCTGAGCTGGATGATGCACAAGCTGGAATCAAGATTGCCGGGAGAAATATCAATAACCTCAGATATGCAGATGACACCACCCTTATGGCAGAAAGTGAAGAACTAAAGAGCCTCTTGATGAAAGTGAAAGAGGAGAGTGAAAAAGCTGGCTTAGAACTCAGCAGTGAAAAAGCTGGCTTAAAACTCAACAGTGAAAAAGCTGGCTTAAAACTCAATAGTGAAAAAGCTGGCTTATAACTCAACAGTGAAAAATCAAAAATCATGGCATCTGGTCCCATCACTTAATGGCAAATAGATGGAGAAACAATGGAAACAGTGACAGACTTTATTTTCCTGGGCTCTAAGATCACTGCAGATGGTGACTGTAGCCATGAAATTAAAGATGCTTGATCCTTGGAAGAAAAGCTATGACCAACCTAGACAGCATATTAAAAAGCAGAGACATAACTTTGCCAACAAAGGTCCATCTAGTCAAGGCTATGGTTTTCCAGTAACTGTGTATGGATGTGAGAGTTGGACTATAAAGAAAGCTGAGCACTGAAGAATTGATTCTTTTGAACTGTGGTGTTGGAGAAGACTCTTGAGAGTCCCTTGGACTGCAAGGAGTTGAAACCAGTCAATCCTAAAGGATATCTGTCCTGAATATTCACTGGAAGGACTGATGCTGAAGCTGAAGCTTCAATACTTTGGCTATCTGATGTGAAGAACTGACTCATTGGAAAAGACCCTGATGCTGGGAAAGATTGAAGGCAAGAGGAGAAGTTGATGACAGGGAATGAGATGGTTGGATGGCATCACTGACTCAATGGACATGAGTTTGAGCATGCTCTGAGTGTCGGTGATGGACAGGGAAACCTGGCATGCTGTAGTCCACGAGGTCGCAAAGAGTCAGACATGACTGAGCAACTGAACTGAGAAAGCTGACCATTCACATCTTCTTGGGGCTGAGTGACTGAAACAGGAAACAGGTGTCCTTCAAATCCCCCCATAAGTACAAAGACAGGTCTCGAAAGAAAATTGTAGTTAGTTAGAGAAGAGTATTGGAGAAGGCAATGGCAACTCACTCCAGTACGCTTGCCTGGAAAATCCAATGGACGGAGGAGGAGCCTGATAGGCTGCAGTCCATGGGGTCGCGAAGAGTCGGACACGACTGAGTGACTTCACTTTCACTTTTCACTCTCATGCATTGGAGAAGGAAATGGCAACCCACTTCAGTGTTCTTGCCTGGAGAATCCCAGGGACGGGGGAGCCTGGTGAGCTGCCGTCTATGGGGTCGCACAGAGTCGGACACGACTGAAGCGACTTAGCAGCAGCAGCAGAGAAGAGTATGTTCCAGAATGGAGTGTTGAAAAGCCTCCTGGGAGCAAACCGCACTTGAGTAGACCAGTCGGTGATGCACAGAACCTAGTGGGAACGGCGTGTGATGAGAGAGAACGCCTGGATAACCACTGGTGCAGAGGACCTGAGGTGGGAGTGGCCTGGTGCCATGATGGCAAGTGCTCGTTGGTGCTAGCAGAATTTTTTTACCATGTTCAGGGTAGGGGCCCCCACAGCTTGGGGATTTGTGAGGAAGCACTAGAAGTGGCACCATAGCTGCCCTTCAGATTAGAGTATAAAAAATAAGGGAATAATTATGTGAAATGTAGAGCTTCCTAGAAGTGCTAAATCCTTCATCAAATACCTCCCATATGCTCCCACACTGATGGATTCTCAGAACCTTAACATCCGCCCCCATCCACACGCCCAGCTCATCTACTGTGCTGGCCTCCTGCCCACAGCTCTGCCACGACTGCTGCTGAGTTCCTCCCCACACACCCGAGGAGGCGATCCCAGAGATAAAGCCTCCACATCACTCCTCTGCTCAAAACCCCAATGCCCTTCCATCATGTTCAGAGTTACAAAGAATAGAACAGTGGTTAGGCTGACCTACAAAGCCCAGAGCAGGATCACCCACAGAAACAGTCAAACAGCAACTCAGTGTCTCCTAGAAGACATGCAAACCATGTAGACAGAAAGAGGTAAAGGTGATTTTTAAAATATATCTTATTTTAGCTAATATGTCCAAAATATTATTTCATTGTGTATTCAACCTAAAAATTTATGAGATATTTTACATTAAATTTGATATTAAATCTTCTTAATCCAGTGTACATGTTACACATACATCAAAAAATGAAGAACACCACTTTCACCATGGCATGTGAATTGTTTTTTAATTATGCATCAGCAACAAGGAAGGAAGTCAGGGGTCATATTTCTAGAAATAAAATGCTCCACCATTCTGGATGATTAAAATATTAAAGAGGCATTTGTGTGCTTTTACTACTTAAAATACTGCTTTCTTTGGCTTATAATAATAATGCCTAATTGTGTGTAAAGGCATCTGTGTAACATCTCACAGATGTTTATGTAAAACAGTAAAATAAAATCAGGAATCATTACTTTTGGAAAAGGTTATTCTATTTAAAAGGACAACTTTAAATTGCAAAAAAATAGAAACAAGAGAGACACATTAAATTTTAAATGTGATGGAAAAATAGATGATCAATCTAGATCTAACTAGACAGCTGTATGTGGGTATTTTCTAAGTATAGATAGATCTGCATGCATGAGCCCATGCTCAGTCCTGTCCATCTCTCTGTGACCCCATGGACTGCAGTCCGCAAGGCTCCTCTTTCCATGGGATTTTCCAGGCAAGAATACTGGAGTGGGTAGACATTCCCTTCTCTAGGGGATTTTCCCGATCCTGGGATAAAACTCGAGTCTCCTGTGTCTCCTGCATTGGCAGGCAGATTCTTTACCACTGCACCACCTGGGAAGCGATAGATAAATCTAGATATAGATAAATATAGGTGGATACAGATCTAGGTAGATGTATTAGAGATCTATAATAAATGTTTATATACATAGATGACTAGATACCTGGATGCACACAAATAGATGTACAAATAGAAACTAGATAGGTGTAAATACAAATAGATCTAATCTGTATCCACCATCTGGATAGCAAAAGAGATAATAGGTAGGTGGTAGATGATAAGTGATGGATAGAAAGGGAGAAAGAAAGGAAGCAAGAACATGAACCCCAGTAACAAAAGCCTCCTGCCCCAAGGAGGAGCCCCCACCCCACGGAGGAAGGACAGCCTGCCTCCAATGAGCAGAGGAAAGGGGAGGGAACCCCCACATATCAGCAGAGGGCAGGCCCACTGTTGACTTAGGAGGAGCACAGTCAGGGAGCAGAACTTAGAGAGACCCCAGGGCAGGCTGTGCGCTGTGGCCTCAGAAAAGGCTGGAAGCCCACCTCCTGGTCCTACAGCCACTGTGATGGGGGTCAGGGATGCTAAGTCCTGGGACACTGTAGGGCAGGGGGAGAATAGGGGTGTCCCCCAGAGGGGATGTGCAGCCACCCCCAATTCCTGGCCATGGGAATCTCTGCTGGGACCTTGTATGGTTTTGTTTTGGTCTCTGTTTTTAAAACAATGTGACAAGTGATTTCATCAATGGTTATGTACATATATACATGTTTATGTGATATATACAATTCTAATTTCAGATTCTAATCCTAATTATAATTATAGTTATATATTATATAATATTCATATATTACATAATCTAATTTTATATAAATATATAATTTATATAATATAATAATTATAATTATTATTCTAATTATAATTCTAATTTCTAAGATACATATAAACAGATACCAATCTCAGTGATTCTCCAATTTATCCTACCCCATGCATCCTTTTTATAGTAAATATTTCATCCAGTCTTCTCTTTAATCCTCTATGGAAATTCACTGATGATTTAACCTATGTACACACGTAATTAAAAGAAAAAGGTAAACTCAGTATAACTCCTTAATACAACATAGATATAAAAGAAAAGAAAAAATGACAATTTATCTCAGAACTGATATGCATCTTCCTTGTAACTGATCACTGAAAGTGAAAGTCGCTCAGTCGTGTGCAACTCTTTGCAACCCCGTGGCCTGTAGCCTGCCAAGCTCCTTCATCCATGTAATGCTCCAGGCCAGAATACTGGAGTGGGTAGCCGTTCCCTTCTCCAGGGGATCTTCCCAACCCAGGGATCGAATCTAGGTCTCCCACATTGCAGGCGGATTCTTTACCATCTGAGCCACCAGGGAAACCCAACTGATCGCTGTGGTCTACATTAAAAATAAAAGACAAAAATACCAAATGTTTGTAGCTTATGTGGGCTCATCAGGAATGGAATGACAGTGATGCAGCCTACAGGGATGGGTTTTGACAAATAAAATACTACAGCCTTGTTCAAATTGGAGGCATGACTTCTGCAAAACATTATCAACATGCACTAAAGTTCTCAATAAAACAGTGTGACATGTTTTCTCAGATTACAGGGTGGGTTCATTCTATGTTAAAACCAGGTGAAATTTACCCATCTCATATGAAAAAAAACATGGAGCTAGCTCTGGGCTCAGGGGGTTCCAAGAAGGCTTCCTGTATTCAGAGGACTCGGGCATCCAGGCCAGGAGTGCTGGACGCCTCCTGCACCTTGTAGGTTGTCCTGCATCCCAGCTTATTTCCCATCCAATCGTGTAAATACCACAACTTGCCCACCAAGTTCCAAAATGCCCTGTAGGAGACAGCGTGGCCTCCTCTACAAAGCACTAATTTACGGAAAATCGTATTTTCCTGTAAGTGGATATCCCTGTGGGTGCATGTGTAGGTAAGACATCTCTCTATGTGAGCAGTGTTGAAGGAACCATCTTTCTCATGGTCGTAACCAACTTTCCATGGTTCTCTGCCCAACCTGGGAAACCTCACAGAAAGCCTGTTCCTTCCTTGCTGCTGCTGCTGTCGTCGCTTCAGTCGTGTCCGACTCTGTGCGACCCCATAGACGGCAGCCCACCAGGCTCCCCCGTCCCTGAGATTCTCCAGGCAAGGACACTGGAGTGCGTTGCCATTTCCTTCTCCAATGTGTGAAAGTGAAAAGTACAAGTGAAGTCACTCAGTCGTGTCCGACTCATAGTGACCCCATGGACTGCAGCCCACCAGGCTCCTCCATCCATGGGATTTTCTAGGCAAGAGTACTGGAGTGGGGTGCCATTGCCTTCTCCAGTTCCTTCCTTACTCGTACTCAGATTCAGTCTGTCTATTCAAGGGGGCTGTTCAAGTCACATGCATTCCTACAAGTCAGTCCCGGCTTTTTGTTCCAAGAACTCCGTGTCCCCCTCTGCATTCTGGAAGGTACCTTACACCCACTTTTTTCCCTTATAGCACGAACGTCTACTTTTCCAGTCATGTTAGTCTTGGCTCTTTAGATGAAGTGTGAGCTTCTTGAGTGGGGGACTGACTCTTCCCTGCCACCCACAAAGCCCTGAAGTATGATAACACGAAGGTTGGACACCTGTCTCCACTTAATGCTTTTCTTTCCCACACAGGCTGTGTGAGATCTGTCTTTCTGCTGGTGGCCGTCCTGCAGAACGCACGCCTGGTCAACATCCATGTCAGGCGGGTTTGAAAACAAAAGAAATACATGGCATCAGTTAAGAGGTAAGAAAGTCATGGAAACGGTCTTTTATTTTCAGATCAATAATAATGCAGCTCAGACACAGCAGCAAATTCCAGAAGCAATTAGACTCAAATGCTTTGGATGATTTATGTGCTTAATTAAAGGTTTATGAGAATTCATTAAGAAGTTACATAAATTGTCTTTATTCCTTACATCTGGATTATTTACACATACAGACTCATATTTATGGAAGAAAATGAAGGCGCTCTTTCACATTTTTAACTACAATCAAAATAAATGCTTGGAAGCCTGCTGATATGAAAATTATACTTTATTTCTAAGTTAACTTTAGGAAATCAGCTATTTGTTTTCCATTTATATGTTACATTTTTACCAGAACTTTGTTTTAACATCATAGTTTGATTCTCAAAATGTGGAACCTTTGCTCACTAAAGGTGGTTGCTATAGATTAAATGTCTGTGTCCCCTCACAATTCATACCTTGAATCTTAACCCCCAAGGTGATGGCATCAGGAGGGAGAGGGGGCCTTTGGGAGGTGAGAGTCACAAGAGTGGGGCCCCCATGATGGGATCAGTGCCCTGACAACAAGCCCCACAAAGCCCCCAACCCACAGAGGACACAGTGAGAAGATGAGAAGATGCCATCTGTGAACCAGGAAGGTCCGAGCCAGACAGTGAATTTTCCAGGCCTTCGTCTTGACTCCCAGCCTCTGGAGCTGGGGGAAAGTAATGTCCATTGTTCCTACACCACCCAGTCTCTGGTAGTCTGTTAGAGCATCCCCAAAAGAGAGTTGTCAGCGCTCACATTTAGTCTATTTTGTGAAAAAGTAAATTTGACATTTTTCATTGAAGTATAGTTGATTTACAATATTATAGTTGTTTCAGGTGTACAACATAGTGATTCAAAATTTTTACAGGTTATACTCCATTTAAAGTAATCATAAAACATTGGTTATATTCTCCATGCTGAGCTTATATATCCTTACAGCTTATTTATACATAGCAGCTTTGTCTCCTAGTCCCCCTCCTTTTCTTGTCACCCCTCCCTTCTCCTCACTAGTAACCACTAGTTTGTTCTCTATTTCTGTGACTATGTTTCTGCATTACTATATACATTCGTTTTGTTTTTTAGATTCCAGATGTAAGTGATAACATAAAATATTTGTCTTTTGAATAAAAGCAAAGTCTTGTCTGGCACTTAATGATATAAAAAACTCTCAACTGCCTCAAAAAGTCACCCTCTCTTTCTCTAAACTGACTGTGGTCCAATGGGTGTGCAGTTACTGATGCCTACAAAGAGCGAGGTCTGGGTCTCTGCAGACCCCACAGCACCTGTGGGGAACAGCACGGTGTCCTGTTCAAGAAACTAAAACAGGGTGGATCTCAAGGTTAAAAATAAAGCCCCCAACAAACAAACAAGGCAACCATGGGAACATGCGAGATCTTTGGAGGCACTGGGTATTGTGTAGCATCTTGACTCTGGTGCTGGCTGGTATGACAAGTGTTTGTGTATTTCCAAACTCATCAGAATGTATACATTGCATATGTGTAGTTTTTTGTATATCTCAATAAAACTGAGAAGAAAAAAATAAATGAAATTTACAATTGGATTTCTTCTTCCTTTTGACTTTTTCAAAATTATGGACCCCCTTTTCCTATTGAAATTAACCAAGAAGGGCATCCATTTAAATGGCACTTGTTATACCTCCATGCTTTTCAGCTAGTTGTTTGTATGTCTGTGTTTCTCACAGGTACACACACGTAATCACCCACACAAGCACCATTAATTACTAGATTTATTAAGTTTACTTTTCCTCCAGAAACCAGTTAGTGCCCTGTGTTGATGAGAAAGCACGTCGACACAGCTTAGCTTCTGCACAGGTTCTGCGGTCCCACGTGCACCGTGCTGAGCCACCACGAGAGTTCCGCACTGAGCAGCTCAGGAGGCGAGACTGCTCCACTCAGGACTTTGCACACATGCATTTATGAACACTGCCGAGCTACACAGTGTCTTTCTTAATCCTAAACTTCCTATTCAAATGTGTTTTCTGTCTAATACAAGCAAGGGTAAGGCACCAAACACTGAAAGAAATGTCTGGCTAAGTTGAAGCAGAGAAGAGAGCACAGAAGCAAATTCTGAAAAATGCAGATGTGGAAGGGAAAGGGAGGAAGATTAAGGAAAAGATGAGTCCAAAAGATAGTATACACATTGTGTGTGTGTGTGAATACAAAACCACAAAAGCAACAATTGTATTTTCCTGTTAGCAAACATGGATACACCTCCATGTAGTTTAATCACTGAAAGAATAAAACAGCATGTGAAGCAATGTGCAATACAGCAAGGAAATGGAAATCAGTTTGCCTTTTACAAATTAAGGAGATGTCCCTCTTCCTTTGGGAAGCTGAGACGTGTGAGCAGGGATGACAAGGTCCACCAGCTCAGTCCTGCTGGGACTCTGGAAATCTAGATGGGAGCTGCCTGGTTAGTCAAGCCTCATAGTAAAACCAGGCTGAGATTAGCAAGTTACTCTACTTTCTGGTTCCGTGGATCTTACACAATCACTAGGCTGTAGGCCATATTAGATGTTTCCGGACAGCTCAGTGGCCCAGCTCATTTGTTGGTTACTGATTTTATTTTAAATATGATTTTAGGGCATGTGATGTATCTAGAATAAGGTCTTCCCCGTCAAGTGGGAAACAATGCAGCCATGGCTCCAGATTCTGTCTCCAGAAGAGTCTTGTGACCTTAACAGGAGGGGATAGTGGCTCATGAAGAGAGCTTAACGGTAGCCCTGCTCTGGATCTGCAGGATCAGCAGCCCAGGGGGGTGCCTGGAATCTAGGACACAAACTTCCAGGTGACTCGCCTATGCTGTGAGTCCGAGAGCCACCACTCTAAGGAAATCTCCCAGCTCGGGGACCCCAAGCACCTGCTTCGGTCACTGAGGCCTCTCCCAGGCAACCAGCATCTTGAGCTGGTCCTGACTCACCCCTGGGTCCTTCCTCTACTTGGGCTTCGCCAAGGAGAGAGCCCGTCCCCTGGCTCACACTACTGAGGATGCAGCGCTGATGGGGTAGTGTGAGGCTGGTGCAGCGAGTGATCACACCTCCAGGCATCACGGGAGGCCGCCCTGCTCAGGGAAGAGGGTGATCACACACCCCTGCTGGAGGTGTGTGCCCAGAACCTTAATGCTGACCTCCGACACACAAGGAACACAAGATTCTATATCTGTGCTAATGATTTCAAGTGTGATCCTTCTTAACCACCTGGCATTCACTGGGAAACTGCTCCTGCCTCACAGTGACGGCTCTTAACTCACATACTAGGATGTACAGCCTTTTATAAATGCTCCACAATGGAGCACGTGCCTGGCATGTCACATTTTACAACAGATGTCAATACCCAAACTCCATCCCAGCTTCAGGACGATGACATCGCTGGTTCTCACAGTCACCTTCTCAGCTCCCCCCAGGAGGGACGATAACCCCTCCTTCCCAGGAGGAGGGCAAGGCTCCTAGCCACGTGATGTGAGCTTGGCTGGTCTGGGGTGTAGCAGTCCCAGAAGAGATCGGAGTGAAACACTACTGACCTTTTGCAAGCGAAACAGTGGAAAGCAAGAACGGATTATAAAACAGATCTTTCAAAAACAATTTTCTCAGTAGATGAGCTGTCTTTATTCTTCCCTATGGATTTTATGACTTTGTTAACAATACTGTATCATGTACTTAAAATTTGCCAAGAGTAGATCTTAAGTGTTTTCATTTAAAAAAAAATCATAACATTGTCACCAATGACAATGAGTGAGAGTGAGAGTGTTGATTGGCTTGACTGTGGCAATAATCTCACATTATCTATGTATATCAAATTGTCATGCTATACACCTTTCAGATCAGATCAGATCAGTCGCTCAGTCGTGTCTGACTCTTTGCAACCCCATGAATTGCAGCACGCCAGGCCTCCCTGTCCATTACCAACTCCCAGAGTTCACTCAGACTCACGTCCATCGAGTCAGTGATGCCATCCAGCCATCTCATCCTCTGTCGTCCCCTTCTCCTCCTGCCCCCAATGCCTCCCAGCATCAGAGTCTTTTCCAGTGAGTCAACTCTTCGCATGAGGTGGCCAAAGTACTGGAGTTTCAGCTTTAGCATCATTCCTTCCAAAGAAATCCCAGGGCTGATCTCCTATACACCTTAAATATGTGCAATTTTACTGGTCAATTATATCTCAATAAAGTTGGGGGAAAGTTGTCTACAAAGAGATCTATAAGAATAACTTTGCTAATTTTATGGTTAATTGCAACAAAGAGAAAACATTTTGCTCTGCTAAACCATTTAATACTAATTTCTAAATCATCATCCGTTAGGAACATGTTTTTTACCTTTCTGTGTCTGAGTTATATATGTGGATAGGATACTTAATTCTGACTGAAGGAATGTTATGTAGTATCCTTGGAAAGTCAAGCTATCTAGGAAAATTATAGCCAAGAACATCATCTACTCAGAAATTTATTTAATGGAGCACTCAAAATTACTTTTAGTGCACATATGAGGTAATATTTCTTTTAGCGAAAATTGTACATATTTTATGTTACAGAAAGAAATGTGCCCTGTTGAAGTGTCCTACCAGTACAGCAATGACAAGAACCAGAAACTATGGACACAGCAGTTGGGTAACACATGGTGAGTAAGGAGACTGTGCTACCCAGGGAGGCGCAGGGACCTTGACATACAGAGAGGAATGTCACGTGCTCTCAGTGCCTGTCCCTCAAACCCCAGGTGATGGTACCAGGGGGAGGGGCCTCTGGGAGGTGACGGTTTAGGGGCATGAGGTTATGAGGGTGGAGCCCCGGAATGGGGGTGGTGCCCTAATGAGAAGAGGCAGAGACCGGGGCACTCCGTCCGCCCCTCCTGTAGGGGCGCAGCGAGAGAGCCTCGCCGGGCAGCGACCCCACTGGCACTCTCGTCCTGGACTTCCAGACTCCAGAGCCCTGAGAAGTGAGCTTCTGTTGCGTAAGTCTCCATCTGGGCATTCTGTTTCGGCTGCCTAGCAGAGTGATGCGTCGCGTTTAAGATAGAAGGTGCCAGAGCAAGTCCCGATAGTCCCCAGAAGGAGTTTGTCTCAACGGCGTGTTGTAAAGGTGCCTAGAGAGGTGGTGCCGGCTTGGGCAGACAAGCTGGATGCTGGCTGGAGGCCCTTGGCTGCTGGATACCGGATCTCAGTTCACAGGCTGAGTGCACGTTCAGGTGCGAGACCCCGCCTTCCCACACATGGCCCGTGCAGGGCAGTGCTGGCAGGTTATGTGTTTTCTGATGTTCTCTGGCTGTTTGAGCCCTTGCTCACCGTAGGTGTCTTTTCTGAAAATAGATGTCTGGGACAACTTGAGCTATAGCCTTCACATACTCTCTGCTTTTGTTCTAATTGCTACTTGATGGAAGTTGTCTGCATAAAAACGTATTTTCTCTCATGTGAGAAAAGCACAGTAATTACATGTTAAATGAGGTCTTTTAAATACAGGAGCTTGGGAGAAGCAACTGACAATGGAGTAGTGTTTCAGAAAATTGTGTTCTCCTTTTTCTTTCTATAAATGGCACTGCATGTTTTAAGTACTTAGGAAGCATATCTGATTTCATATGTGATATAATATCTGGGCTAAATTTTTGAAGGAAGGCCTAATTGTGCTGTCCTATCATATCTGTTCCAAGACTGAGTTTGGGTCATTGGTCACTGGTAGCAGTAAACTGAGAGCTATTCTTGAGGTAGAAATAGACCTATATATCAGAAGTGAAGTTTTTGTCACTGCAACCAGAAGGGAATTTGGAATTAAATCCGAGTATTAAGTGATTTATTTACCGGGACCCATCATGTTACTATCAAGATTACATAACACATAATGCGAGAGCAGCGCGCCTTCACCACGGCAGCCAGAGGCTTAGCGGCAGCGTCTGCGGCGTCAGCGTGAGTCATTGGAGGACAGACGTCACGTTCCAAGTGTCAGTTTGAAAGATTTAATAATAAACTGAGAGCTTAGGAGAGGAAGGAGCAAAATAATACTGACGGAAGGGACAAAGAAGAACCGTACTTGACTTTTGAGAATCCACTTATTTAAGGGGGACTTGAGCAATAAGTCTGATTAACAAACCTCGCATTCTCTCGGTGAGAGGAGCGCTGGACGCTGGGGCCGTGGGGCCCTGAGACCCCAGTGCTGTTCACAGGACGAAGTCTCAGTGGGTTTCAGACCTGTGGGTGGTCACAATGCCCTGAACAAAGCACAGAGACTCCATTTCACTTGCATTCAGACTACAATTTGCTTTAAAATTTTTTGAATGTAGAATCCCAAAGAAACCTTTGCTGTAATACGCTGAGTAAGACGGCACTTCCGTGTCCTCCTCTAAGTAAGTAAGGGTGAGCGATTGTTATATCCTCCCCAGAAGGCTGATTCCATCGACTTCCTCGACAGTAAAGGTCAGTGTGTCTGACGCTCGGGCTGTGACAGGCATGCGTGTCCCAGCGCCTCACATGTGATGTTCAGCGACAGGGTCACAGGGAGGAGCAGGTGGGGAGGTTGACGAGGGCTGGTTCAGGCTCTGCCGGCCGCTGTCACTAGCACCTCGATTCTGCCGAGGCATCCAGGCCCCGCGCTGCCCGAGGCGTACACAGGAAATGAGCACCACACCTTGACTCAGATGGTCCATAAGTAGCATCTGCAACCACGGCTTCTTTAACAACACCGCTTTGTTGTTTATTAAGTGTCAGAGCCAGAGCTAAAGCTGACAATAAACGCAGTATTGGTAAACCAGGTCACCACCCCAACACCTAACAAATTCCATTGCTTATTGTGAAATAAGAATGATGGCTGATTCAAATAGAATCTGCTCCTGAAATAAATGAGGTTTAGTTTAAAAAAAAAAATTGAATAGGTTTCTTGGCAAACCTTGACTTAGAAAGTGCAGTATTACAAAAAGCCTCTTGGATTGAATTTGATTTTTCTGCTTTATATGGAAATTTGTGTTACTTTATATGAATATTTCAAGGCAGGCTTCTTAAAATATTAAATTTTACTTCATAAAAAGAGAAGAAAATAGGAAAAGACCATGAGTCATTTCGCTTAGTCCTCTCCTCTAGTTTAGGAAGAATCACATGAAATAGGTTCTCTACAAAATAAACCCAATTTATTCAAATCAGGCCATAACAGACCTAGATCAGCCAGCTACTCAAATATTTTTAAAGATCCACTTCACTCTCTGTGGTTGGGGGTTGGTCCTGAGTATTTGAGTAACTGAAGCAGTGACAGGAGGGAGGGGAGGGTGCCAGGGTTGGGGATTGGTCCCCCCAGGAGCTCCAGGAGAAATAAGCGAAGGGCCTGGTGGGCCTGCTGGACTTCAGATCAAGTGCCCTTCAGCGGGAGATTCTAAATCTCTCAGAACAGCTGGCAACCAGCTGAGATTAGTACAGACAGTCTGTGGAAAAGAGAGAAACGTGAAAATCCAAGATTCTCGGACACACATTCCCTTGTCCCAGGTTCCCTGTTATGTCTCGGTGCGTATTCTGGAGAAGGAAATGGCAACCCAATCCAGTACTCTTGCCTGGAAAACCCCATGGACCAAGGAGCCTGGGAGGCTGCAGTCCATGGGGTCGCAAAAAGTTGGACATGACTGAGCGACTACACTTAATTCTGTTCATTGTTTACGGTGGCCAAATTGCAGCTGACAGTATGTAGACTCTAGAATTCAGAATCACATTTTACAGGGCTCTAAACGTAGAAGACGGCTTCCAAACTGTCTCTCCACTGAAATGTGGGGCATCTGATATCACCGGTACTTCATGTGGTCACAGTCAGTGTGGATCAGGTCATCAGTCAGTCAGAGCCAGAAGCTATGTTCTGTCCCTTTGCCAGGGCCCTGGGGCTCCTGTCCTGAGCACATGGGGGGAAAGCAAGGAAACAGTGCTTAGGAGACAAAGCAGCAAGGGGAGCTGGGGAAGCAGGGATGGGAAATCTGAACAAACGGTTGGCTGTTTTCCTGCCGAGTTGAGGTATAATCGACAAATAAAAATTGGATATGTTCAAAGTATACAACTTGGTGCTTTGATATATGAATACATTATGAAGTAATCACCACAGTCAATTTAAAATGATCAAACTCATTGAGCAGAGAGCAGAGTGGTGGTCGTGGGGGGTGGAGTAGAGAGATGGAAATCCAGGATGTTGGTCCAAGGGTGCAGACCCTCAGGTGCTGGAGACGGGAGATGAGTGGGTTCTGGAGATTGGACCGACAGCCTGTGACAGGGCTGACAGCACTGTGCTGTACACTGGAAATGCTGAGTGTTCTCAGACAAACCTCAGTTGGCCTCTGGGCAGGTCCGCGAGGAATGGTGCAGCCAGCGCACATGCATGGCTTCAGACAGAGTCACAGGTGTGAAGTGCTGGGTGTGAAGCTTGCACAGCAGAGTGGACACAGGCTCCTCAAGCTGCTGGGGCTTCCTCACGTACGAGGTCTTTGTTTGCGTTTTAGAACATGTGGACTTGACTTTAGTTTCATGGAAAGCATTTAAGCCTGAAACAGTACCCTCAGACTTCTGGAGAAGGATGGTGAAAAGGTCCAAGAGGAGAGGAGGAAGCTATGAGAGGCTTCAGCCAGATGACAGACTGGCAGGACGGTCAGTGGGAGGTGATCCCAGGATGAAAGGAGGGGTTGTGGCAGGAGAGGAAGCCGCTCAGAGTGAATCAGCAGGCTTTCGGTGCTGGCAGGGATCTTTGCTGCATCATGCAGGACCTTCCGTGGCGGTGTGGGCTCTCTAGTTGCAGTGCGCCAGCTGAGTTGCCCAACAACACGTAGGACTTAGTTCCCTGACCAGGGGTCAAACCCGCACCCCCTGTATGCTGGAAGGCGGATTTTTAACCACCAGAGTATTCCCTAATTAAGATATTCTGCATTATCTTAATTTAGATAATTTAGAGATTAACATATTCTGCATTATCTTAATTGCTCCTCCAAAGTAGCATTGAATTGCTAGACTAGTGAATTCACACCTGAGGAAGGTAAGAACTCCAGTTTCCTGACTAAGGTCACAGAGCTGGAAAATGCTGAGCCAGCCCTGGACCCAGTTCTGGTGGTTGCAAATCCGTGGCCTGTTCACACTGCACGATATTCTCTGATGTGAATGTGTGACTGACTTGCTGGTGGTCAAACCAACACAGGGAGGAGAGAAGATGCTGGAAGTGAGAGTCTTGTGAAAATGCCGTCTGAACAGCCATGTCCTATGGGACAGGGAGTCGTTGGGATCAGAACCAGGTAAATGAACAAGGTAAGGTTAGGAAATCTTCAACGTGAGGTCCTCGAGGGCCGTGGATGTCCCAGATGTGGTTGGAAGGACCTGCCTGCCCAGGATACGCAGACGTTGTCAGTGTGTAGGCTGGTGACCCTGGGGGAGTAAAACTCAGTGTGTGATTTAAACAGCACACCTGTCAGGACGGCTGGCACCCAGGTCTGACAGCAGTGAATGCAAACAAGGAGGTGGAGCAGCGGGAGCACACGTTCCCCACTGGTGCAGATGGAGAGTGTTCCCATCACTGTGCACGTCAGCGTGGGGGTTTCTTACAAAACTAAGTGTACTCTGACCAGACCATTCAGCAGTCTTGCTCTTTGGTATTTACCCAAAGAAGTTGAGAACTTATGTCCACACAAAAACCTGCACAAGGGTGTTTACAGAGCTTTATTCATAATTGCCCAAAGTTGGAAGTAACCCACTTGTCCTTTAGTAAGTGAATAGAAAAACAAACCGTGGTCCATTCATACAATGGGCTAAAGTAGAAGAGCTGTCAAGTGAAAAGGCCCAGAGAAGCTTCAGTACATCCTGCCCAGTGTACAAAAACTAAATACTGTGTGATCCCAGCCATACGACCTTCTGGAAAAATCAAAACTGTAGACACAGCGTAGAAATAAGTGGTTGCCAGGGGTGCCCTCAGTGAGAGGGCAGGTGAGGTGAGGAGGAGGAGTCCCGGGGGTTTTCAGGGCTGTGAAACCATCTGTGTGCTGCGGTAATGGTGAATGCATGTCCTGTTGTTATATTAAATACATTTGTCCAGGCCCATACGATGTATAACACAAGAGTGAACCCAGTGTAGTTAATAATGTATCAGTCATGACCTATAAATTATAACAAACATAATACCGTCATGCAAGATGTTCACAGGAGAGGTGACTGTGAGGGGAGATGGAGGTGGTATGTGGGAACTCTGTTACTCTCTCCTCAATATTTTATATAAATTTCAAACTGCTATAAAAATCAGTCGATCATTTTTTTTAATGTTTGTGGAGACAGTGGATGATGATACTTGGAAAACATCAGCAGTTAAGAACTGGCTGGAGGAGGAGGAGGTGATTTTTTTTTAAAGGAGAATAAACACTGAGCTGCTGAGCTGGCCATCACGCCCGACGTGCGCTCAGTGTTACTGCAGCTGTTTCACGGGTGACGGTCCTGGCAGTCCTCGGTCCTGTAAGATAGGGTGTTTCCAATGCCGATTTACAACTGTACACAAGCAGATCTGCTTCTTACGCACACACGTGTGCACACACACACATGCACACACGTGCATGCGCACACTGACACACATACACACAGACACACACATGCACGCACACATACACACATGTGTGCACATTACACATGCACGTGTGCACACGCATGTACACATGAACACACATACACACATGCACCCACATGCACATACACACATATGCACTCATACACATGCACACACAGACACGCACGCACGCACACAGCATTTCCTGCTCATCCATCTCCATCCTCTGAGAGAGTCCTTCCTCACAGCCACACAGCTCCCACCCACTCCATCATCCTCCTGCCCCTGGAGGTGGGGGTCAGGACCACTTGATGCTGCCTGGGGACTTTCCAGAAGCTTCCACCACTGTCCCCGACCTCCTCAAACCACCCCCACCCTCCAGCTCCACCACCCACAGCTCCCGTTCTGCTGCTGCTGGCTGCATCCTGTCTCTGTAATAACCACTGCCTCTGCAGCCTGTGTGCTTGGGGCTTATTTGTTGGTCATCTCCCTCATGACTGCCTTTTCTGTTTTGTTTTGTTTTCGGAAAAATGCATAAGACAAAACTTACCAATGTAATGATAATCATGCTATTTTCTTATCAAATTGATAGTGAATTATTTTTAATGAAATTTGAATTTAAAATTGAAATATAGGCATGTTGTGTACTACTGAAAATAAAACTCCCCCCAAAGAAAATATCACATTTCATATACATATGTACACTCACTGAGCCGTAAAATATTCCTAATGGAGCAACAAGATGGTGCAGGAGTAGATGAGCTTGGAGTACATGTCTCTCCATGGAAACATCAGGAATACATCTTCAGACACAGAAGTGCTTGCAGAACACCAACTGACAGGAGTACCTGACCACCAGGAAAGAACATATAGAACTACGCAAAACTCAGGAGGATGAAGGAATTCCGGGGGAAAACAGGAGTGTCAGTAGGCCTGGACCTGCCCTCAGCAGGTGGGGGAACTGAAGCAGGGGTCCGAGCCCCACATCAGGGCAATTGTCTGAGTCAGAGGAGAAACATTTAAGGCTGAGAGTGAAACAGCTGATCTGGGGAAGCCTCAATGGGATGAGAATCAGACAGTCCTTGCCACAGCCATACATACCCTCGACAGGGATGCAGGTCCCCTAGAAGGCACAGAGGCTGGGAGCTGGAGTTTAGGGGTTGTGGAGCAATCCCAGGGTGAGGGCTGGTGTTGACTGCAGAGGGACTAATCTAGAGGAGGTGAGGGAGGAGATTGTGGTGGAAAATGCCAGTGGAGGAAAGGCAGGCAGCCACGGAAGCAAGGCAATGCTGCTGAGTCACACATAGCGGGTGCAGCCATCACCATAGCCTCTCTCCCCAGACATGACAGCATCAGCTGAACAATAGAGAGGCTGGCCCAAGAAACGCCTGACACACTGAACTACAGAGCAGGACCCCACCCAGGGAGCTCCTTTAGTGAATGACACACTGATCTACAGAGTAGGACACCAGTCGGGGGGCCCCTCTATGTGCCTGACATGCTGAACAATAGAGAAGGACCCCAGGCCAGGGAGCCCTCTAAGTGCCTGAATGAGCGGAGCTACGGAAAAGACTGGCCAAACAGGCTTTCTGATCACCAGCTACCAGAGGCTCAAAAAAAGACTCTGAGAGGGCCATAACTCTTATGGTGGAGGCAGTCAGTGTCCCTGCACACTTGACACCATCAGAGTCCCCACGACCCAAGCAGCTGCATCTCCTTCATGCTGAACCCTCACTGGGGTGGAGCTGCCACAGGGAAAAAAGTCTTGCGTCTGTGCACATAGGGTTGCCTCCACTGTGTTCAACTGTTTGCGACCCTATGGACTGTGGCCTGCCAGGCTCCTCTGTCAGGGAGGGCAGTTCTCCAGGCAAGAACACTGTAGCGAATTGGCCCATACTGGTTGCCGTACCCTTCTAGAGTGCTACATTTCCTGCTGCCCTAGCCACCAACCCCCCTGAGTACCTGGTGCTTCCAGGGCTCCTGCAACCCAAGCACCACCTCCACACCTGGCCCTCACAGGGACAAACCCAAGTCCTCCAGAGCAGCCTCAGGAGCAAACCCCAGTGGATGCCCCACATGCAGAAGTGTAGTTCAATTTCAACCACAATTGAAACCCAGGGGCAATGTGGCTAAGGAAGAAGACCCAAGACCTTCCCACTAGCTGTACAAGTTGCAGATTAAATCCACATGATCAACTAGGCAGACTCTGTGTCTATGGAATATGCATATAAGGCCATTGAGAGCTCCCACAAAACAAAATGCATCAGTTCTGATAGCTATGGACATTGGAGGCAAGAACACATAGGAGTAGGACCAGATTAGAGTCTGAGCTGCTCCCAAAGCAGGTCCAGAGACCAGCACAGTGTTGGAGGGCATCCTAGGGAGGTGAGGTGGACTGTGACTCCCAGCGAGGGAAAGGACTCTGACAGCAGTGACTCAAGAAAAACATTTATTATTCCTAAGTTCTGACTTGTTCTATGGTTCCTTTGGATTTTATTTCTTTTTTTGTTCCTTCTCTGTTGTAGTTGTCGATTTTATTAGCACTGTGAAATCTAATTAAGTTTTTGAGTGTTTTTTTTTTTTAATCACACTTTTTATCACTGTTAAAAACCTATGCCTCTATGTTGGCCTTTTGCAGTTCTGTGCAGTTTCCTTTTTCTTTTTTCTTCTTTTTTTTCTAATTTTTAATTTTTTAGACCTATTATTACTTTTTCTACATTTGTTACCTTGCTTGCTTTTCTTCTGTTCTTTTCCCCTTGCTTAAACTTTTATATATATGTCTTCTTTATCTACCTCTATTTAACTTTGCATTTCTTTTTTCTCTTCTTTCTTTATTTTCTTTCTTCTTTTTCTCACCATATTTTTTAGTTTTGTTTTCATTGCTTTCTTCCCCAGTTTGGCACCTTACTTTTGCTTTCCAGTTTCTGCTTTAGTTAGTTTTGTTCTTAACTGATGGATCATTTTTGGTTTCCTTTGTGTGCTGGGTCAATCTATTGTACTTTATTTTTGTTGACTGTTTTGATTTTGCTTATGGGTGTATATGTATATGTGTATATTCCATTATTTTAACTATTATTTGCCTGATTTTGTAACAGCCATTTGTCTGGGGTTTATCTTTTGTTTCTCACTTTTGGGTATTCATTTTAATCTCATTTAATGCCCTAACAAACCACCTGTGGAAGCTCCATTGCTGGCCAGTCTTGAGCCTTTGGAGTGGGAGTGCTGACTCCAAGATACAAAATACCAGAGAACTCCTAAACATAGAAAGTATCAAATAGTGAGAACTCCCACAAAGGAAACCACTTGAATACAAGACCCTGCATCACCCAACTGCCAGTAGTACCCTGTGCCAGCCACCTCATCCAAACAACAAACAAGACAAAAATACAAACCCAATTATTGACAGAGAGGATTACCACCTCACTCAGCCCTGCCCATCACAGGAAGAAAAAAAACTCAGCACAAATCTCACCCTACACGAAGCTTACACAAGCCACTGCACCAATCTTAGGAGGGCAGAAACCAAAAGGAAAAAAGAATTCAACCTTGAAGCCAGGAAAAGGGAGACCTCAAACACAATAAGTTTAAAAAAAAAAAAGAAAGAAAAGGCAGAGCAATACTGCACAAATGAAGGAACAAACTACAAACACACACATCCAAATAAATAAAAAGGAAATAGGCAAACTGCCTGAAAAAGTATTCAGAATAATGATAGTAAAGATGATCAAAAATCTTGAAAGTAGAATGGAGAAAATGCAAGAATCAATTAACAAAGACGTAGAAGAATTAAAGAATAAACATACAGAGACAAACAAACACAATTACTGAAATTTAAAATGCTCTAGAGGGAATCAATAGCAGAATATCTGAAGCAGAAGAACAAATCAGTGAGCTGGAAGATAAAATGGTAGAAATAACTTCTGAAGAGCAAATAAAGTAAAAAGAATAAAAAGAACTGAGGATAGTCTCAGATGCCTCTGGGACAATATTAAATGCACCAACATTTGAATTATAGGGGTCCCAGAAGAAGAAGAGAAAAAGAAAGGACATGAGAAAATTTTTAAAGAGGTGAACTTCCAGATGTTCAAGCTGGTTTTAGAAAAGGCAGAGGAACCAGAGATCAAATTGCCAACATCCGCTGGATCATGGAAAAAGCAAGAGAGTTCCAGAAAAACATCTCTTTCTGCTTTATTGACTATGCCAAAGCCTTTGACTGTGTGGATCAAAATAAACTGTGGAAAATTCTGAAAGAGATGGGAATACCAGACCACATGGCCTGCCTCTTGAGAAACCTATATACAGATCAGGAAGCAACAGTTAGAACTGGACATGCAACAACAGACTGGTTCCAAATAGGAAAAGGAGTACATCAAGGCTGCATATTGTCACCCTGATCATTTAATTTATATGCAGAGTACATCATGAGAAACACTGGACTGGAAGAAACAGAAGCTGGAATCAAGATTTCCAGGAGAAATATCAATAACCTCAGATATGCAGATAACACCACCCTTATAGCTGAAAGTGAAGAAGAACTAAAGAGCCTCTTGATGAAAGTGAAAGAGGAGAGTGAAAAAGTTGGCTTAAAGCTCACCATTCAGAAAACTAAGATCATGGCATCCAGTCCCATCACTTCATGGCAAATAGATGGGGAAACAGTGGAAACAGTGGCTGACTTTATTTTGGAGGGCTCCAAAATCACTGCAGATGGTGATTGCAGCCATGAAATTAAAAGACCCTTACTCCTTGGAAGGAAAGTTATGACCAACCTAGACAGCATATTAAAAAGCAGAGACATTACTTTGTCCACAAAGGTCCATCTAGTCAAGGCTATGGTTTTTCCAGTGGTCATGTATGGATGTGAGAGTTGGACTGTGAAGAAAGCTGAACACCAAAGAACTGATCCTTTTGAACTGTGGTGTTGGAGAAGACTCTTGAGAGTCCCTTGGACTTCAAGGAGATCCAACCAGTCCATTCTAAAGGATATCAGTCCTGTTTGTTCATTGGTAGGACAGATGCTGAAGCTGAAACTCCAATACTTTGGCCACCTGATGTGAAGAGCTGACTCATTGGAAAAGACCCTGATAGTGGAAAAGATTGAGGACAGGAGGAGAAGTTGATGACAGAGGATGAGATGGTTGGATGGCATCACCGACTCAATGGACATGGGTTTGGGTGGACTCCAGGAACTGGTGATGGACAGGGAGGCCTGGCATGCTGCGACTCATGGGGTTGCAAAGAGTCGGAAACAACTGAGCAATTGAACTGAACTGATCCCCAACATGGAAAAAGAAATACTCAATAAAGTCCAAGAGGTACAAAGAGTCCCATACAGGATAAACCAAAGGAGCAACACATCAAGACACATACTAATCAAACTAGCAAAGATCAACCACAAAGAAAGAATATTAAAAGCAAGGGAGAAGCAGCAAGTAACATACAAGGGAAACCCCATAGAGTTTAACAGCTGATCTTTCAGCAGAAACTCTGCAGGCCAGAAGGGAATTGCAGGATATATTTAAAGTACTGAAAGGGGAAAATCTACAGTGAAGATTACTCTACCTGGCAAGGATCTCATTCAAAACTGATAGAGAAATCAAAAGGTTTTCAGACAAGCAAAAGTTAAGAGACTTCAGTACCACCAAACCAGCTATATAACAAAAGTTAAAGGGACTTATGTAATCAGGAAATACAAGAGAAGAAAAGATCTACAAAAACAAACCCCAAATAATTAAGAAAATGGCTATAGGAACATATATATCAATAATATATATCAATAATTGTAAATGAATTAAAGGCTCCAACCAAAACACACAGACTGGCTGAATGGATACAAAAACAAGACCCATATATATGCTGTCTACAAGAAACCCACTTCAGAAACCCACTAAAGACACATATAGATGGAAAATGAGAGGATGGAAAAATATATTCCATGCAAATGGGAAGCAAAAGAAAGCTGGACTAGCAATTTTCATATTAGACAAAATAGACCTTAAAATAAAGAATATTACAAGAGATAACGAAGAACACTACATAATGATCAAGGGGTCAATCCAGGAGGAAGACATAACAATTGTAAATATATAGTCACCCAACATAGGAGCACCTCAAGACATAAGACAAACACTAAAGACATAAAAGGAGACATTGACAGTAACATAGTAATGGTAGGAGACTTTAACACCCCTCTCACACTGAAGGACAGATCGTCAAAATAGAAAACTAATAAGGAAACACAAGTCTTGTATGACACATTAGATGAGATGGATCTCATTGATATCTTCAGAACATTCCATCCAAATGCAGAAGAATACACCTTCTTCTCAAGTGCACATGGAACATTCTCCAAGATAGACCACATCTCGGGTCACATATTAAACCTCAGTAAATTTAAGAAAGTTGAAATTGTATCAAGCATCTTTTCTGACCACAATGCTATGAGACTAGATATCAGTTACAATAAAAAAACTAAAAAACACAAACACATGGAGATTAAACAGTACGTTTCTAAATAATGAACAGGTTACTGAAGAAATAAAAAGGGAAATCAAAAAATTCTTAGAAACAAATGACAGTGAAAACACAACAACCCAAAACCTATGGAATGCAGCAAATGCAGTCCTAAGAGGGAAGTTTATAGCAACAATCCTACCTTAAGAAACAAGAGCAACATCAAATAGACAACATAACTTTACATCTAAAACAACTGGAAAAAGAAGAACCAAGAAAAAAAGTTAGCAGAAGGAAAGAAATCATAAAGACCAGAGTAGAAATAATGAAAAATAAATGAAAGAAACAATAGTAAGATTAATAAAGCTAAAAGCTGGCTCTTTTAGAAGATAAACAAAATTGACAAACCTTTAGCCAGACTCATCAAGAAAAAAAGAAGACACAAATCAACAAAATTAGAAATGAAAAAGGAGAGGTTACAACAGACAATTCAGAAATACAAAGGATTATAAGAAACTATTAGGAACAACTATATATGGCAATAAAATGGATAACCTGGAAGAAATGGACAGATTCATAGCAAAGTTCAATCTTCCAAGACTGAACCAGGAAGAAATAGCAATTATGAACAACCCAATTACAAGCACTGAAATCGAAACTGTGATCAAAAATCTCAAAAAACATAAGCCCAGGACCAGATGGCTTTACAGGTGGATTCAATCAAACATTTGCTGCTGCTGCTGCTGCTAAGTCACTTCAGTCGTGTCTGACTCTGTGCGACCCCATAGACGGCAGCCCACCAGGCTTCCCCATCCCTGGGATTCTCCAGGCAAGAACACTGGAGTGGGTTGCCATTTCCTTCTCCAATGCATGAAAGTGAAAAGTGAAAGTGAAGTCGCTCAGTCGTGTCCGACTCTCAGCGACCCCATGGACTGCAGCCTACCAGGCTCCTCCATCCATGGGATTTTCTAGGCAAAAGTACTGGAGTGGGGTGCCATTGCCTTCTCTGAATCAAACATTTAGAGAAGAGCTAATGCCTGTCCTTCTAAAACTGTTTCAAAAAATTTCAGAGGAAGGAATACTTCCAAACTCATTCTACGAGGCCACCATCAATTACCCTGATACCAAAACCAGACAAAGACAACACAAAAAAGAAAACTAGAGGCCAATATCACTGTTGAGAATAGATGCAAAAATCCTCAACAAAATTCCAGCACACAGAATTCAACAACACATTAAAAAGCTCATACACCATGATCAAGTTGGTTTTATTCCAGGGATGCAAGATATATGCAAATATATGCAAATCAATCAATGTGATACACCATATTAATAAACTGAAAGGTAAAAACCATATGATAATCTCAGTAGATGCAGAAAAAGCCTTTGACAAAATTCAGTACCCATTTATGATTAAAATTCTTCAAAAAATGGGCATCGAAGGAACCTACCTCAACAGAGTAAAGGCCATATATGATAAGCCCACAGTAAACATTATTCTCAGTGGTGAAAAGCTACAAGCACTTCCCCCTAAGATCAGGAACAAGACAAGGGTGTCCACTCTCACCACTGTTATTCAGCATAGTTTTGGAAGTCCTAGCTACAGCAATCAGAGAAGAAAAAGAAATAAAAGGAATCCAGATTGGAAAAGAAGTAAAGCTCTCACTGTTTGCAGATGACACAATACTATACATAGAAAACTCTAAAGATACTATCAGAAAATTACTAGAGCAAATCAGTGAATTTAGCAAAGTTGCAGGATACAAAATCAATACACAGAAATCACTTACGTTCCTATATACTAACAGTGAAAAATCAGAAAAAGAAATTAAGGAATCAATCCAATTCACCATTGCAACAAAAAGAATAAAATATCTAGGCATAAACATACCTGAGGAGACAAAAGAACTGTATACAGAAAATTATAAGACACTGATGAAAGAAATCAAAGACAACATATACAGATGGAGTGATATCCCATGTTCCTGGGTAGGAAGAATCAGTATTGTGAGAATGACTGTACTACCAAATGCAATCTACAGATTCTTTGCAAAACTAGAACAAAGTTCAGAACTAGAACAAAAAAACTCACAATTCATATAGAAACACAAAAGATCCTGAATAGCCAAATCTGTCTTGAGAAAGAAGAAAGCTGGAGGAATCAACCTTCCTGACTTCAGATTATGCTACAAAGCTACAGTCATCAAGACAGTATTGTACTGGCACAAAAACGGAAATATAGGCCAATGGAATGAGATAGAAAGCCCAGAAATAAACCCACGCACCTATGGGTACCTTATTTCTGAAGAAGGAGGCAAGAATATACAATGGGGTAAAGATAACCTCTTCAATAAGTGGTACTGGGAAAACTGAACAGTAAGTCACAAAGAGAAAGATAAATATTGTATACTAATGCATATATGTGGAATCTAGAAAGGTGGTATGGAGAATTTATTTGCAGGAAAGTAATGGAGAAACAGACATAGAGAACAGACCCATGGACACAGGCAGAGGGTAGGAGAGGGTGAGATGTATGGACAGAGTAAATGGAAACTTACCATATGTAAAATATATAGCCAACAGGAATTTGCTGTATGTCTCAGGGAACTCAAACAGGATCTCTGTACCAACCTAGAGGGGTGGGATGAGGAGGGAGATGGGAGGGAGGTTCAGGAGGGAGGGAACATATGTTTACCTGTGGCTGATTCATGTTGAGGTTTGACAGAAAACAACAGAACTCTGTAAAGCAATTATCCTTTAATTGAAAATTAAATAAATTTTTTAAAAAATTAAAAAAGAAACAAAACAACCACACAAAAAAAGGAAATTCCATCACCATTCAGCAGGCATACCCATTTTTCCCTCCCTCTAGCCTCTAATCTAGCTTGTTTCTATAAGTTTGTCTATACTGGATATTTTGCATAAATGGAATCATAAAATACTGTACATGGAAAAAAATTCCTAATAACTATGTATGAATATTCAGGCCATGTGTCTGTGTGAGGTAAGAGACCACAGAACATAGCACTGGACCAGCTGGTTTTGGAGGCATGAGGTCTAGAGTTGAGTTGAGTTCAGTTCAGTTCAGTCGCTCAGTCGTGTCCGACTCTCTGCGACCCCATGAATCGCAGCACTCCAGGCCTCTCTGTCCATCACCAACTCCCGGAGTTCACTCAGACTCACATCCATCGAGTCGGTGATGCCATCCACCCATCTTATACTCTGTCGTCCCCTTCTCCTGCCCCCAATCCCTCCCAGCATCAGAGTCTTTTCCAAGAGTTGAATTGCAGTTTCATTATTTACCAACATATATAACCTTTCTGAGTGTGAGATGCCCACCTGAAAAAAATGGATACAATCTTTACTGCCTATCTTATAGTAACACAAAATTTTTTCAAAAGATAATGTATATAAATGTCTTTTGCAAATGATTCTATGGGAATCATATCATATTTACCAATCACTATATTTATTGGTGAATGAAGTACGTGTTCAAACTTTATTGAGTTTCTCTCTCCCTCACACTTAATTCTAACTTCTTTTAGTCATTTTATGCTGTCATCATGTAAGTGATTAAATCTTTCCCTGACTTTGAATAATATGATGAGTCATTTATACAAACGTTTGCAAGATTCATCACCGAGGTCGATCATAAATAATTTTTGGCTTACATTCCATTTGTCTAGTCATTATTTATGGACAATTTAAAACATCACAGGCCAATTTAGCCCTTATTAAATGACCCACAGCCTTATCATTAACCTTGAATGAGAATGGTGTAACCTTTTCCATAGAAACATTAGGAATATCTGGACCCGTTGTTCTTATTTTATTATCTCATTAAGAAAGTTTGGGAAATTTTAGTTGCTTTAAAGCATCTTATAATTTTATTTTACAATAGCATTAAGAAGGCATCACAGATTTATTGAAGAGACGGCAAATGAGACAAAGAAATGGAAAGATTATTTTTGAGGCCTTTGACCATTATAAAATCAGATGCCAAAAAAGTAGTCACGGAAAATCATCATTTAAACTTGTCTTTTAGAATGTGCCCTTCCCATGTGACTTCATAATTGCCTATTCCAACCAAATGACTACTTTGCTTAGGGCTGCAGAGCTAAGATGCTTTCAAAAGGGCCATATCAATCATCCACAGAATTGTCAACCAAATTCAGAATGCACAATCAGTATCATCAGTTTTGAAACCCAAAAGCATAACACAGCTTGAGTTTCAGGGGAAAAAAATCTTCTAATATATAAGCTAATCTTTGAAATGAAATTCAAGTTCAGTGTATGAATACATTTGCACATGAATACACTCAGTGTTTTAGTTACTTTTCCTGATTTCCACCTGCAAGCTACCGGAGACCTCTGCTTTGCAAGGCCAGTGTCTGCTGTCATGAGAAACAGCCATTCTGAGCCGGACTGGCGTTTCCTACAGCAGATAGCCTGTGGCCAGAAAGCGGTAAGAAAGAATAAGCCAGGGTTTGCCACGTAAAGGAAGGTTTCCTTTTTTGTGCACTTGACAAATCCTTGCCTCTCATAAGCTTGGAATAAACACTCATGACGCTTTCCTGCATATGTTTTCCTCTCCAGTATGAATATATATTTTTAATCTGATTTCACCCCTACTCTGTTTTGTTCACAACTCCCATAGACTTCAAACATACCCCATATCTTCTTTCTCTTTACTCTTCGCCATTGCCTCCCAGGGCCCCTGGTGATGCTTCCGTTGGAGCCTCCTGGAGGTTGTGTCCTGGGTCCCCGTGGTCCCCAGCTGCCCATCTCTGTGCTGTTGGGGCCTGTCTTATAGGTGCAGCACTTCCCCTCCTTCCTCTGACCATGTTAGTTCTAGTTCTTGGTGTCGCCGTATTTCCTTAGAATTCTGCTTTTAGTTGTTCTGTATTTCTGTTACTCAGCGTCCTTTTTTGTGTCATAGGTGTCCGGTTACCCTCAGGGCTTGGTTTATGCTTAAGAATGAGACTTCATATCATATATTCACATATATATGGAATCTAGAAAGACGGTACTGATGAGCCTATTTGGAGGGCAGCAATGGAGACGCAGATGTAGAGAACAAGCTTGTGAACATGGGAAAGGAGAGGCTGGGATGAGTTGAGAGAGTGGCATTGAAATGTATATGTTACCATATGTGAAATAGACAGCCAGTGGGAACTTGCTGTATTTCATAGGGGGCTCAGCTCAGCGCTCTGTGATGACCTAGGTGGGTGGGAGGGGTGGGAGGTGGCAGGGAGATTCAAGAGGGAGGTGACATATGTATACCTATGGCTGATTCATGTTGATGGATGGCAGAAACCAACACAATATTGTAAAGCAATCATCCTTCAATTAAAAATAAATAAATTTTTAAAAAGAATGATACTTTATCCAAAGAAGATATACAGATGGCTAACAAACACATGAAAAGGTACTCAGCATCACTCATTATCAGAGAAATGCAAATCAAAACCACAATGAGGTACCATCTCACACTGGTCAGAATGGCTGCTATCAAAAAGTCTACAAACAATAAATGTTGGAGAGGGAGTGGAGAAAAGGGAACCCTCTTACACTGTTGGTGGGAATGCAAACTAGTACACCCACTATGGAGAACAGTGTGGAGATTCCTTTAAAAACTGCAAATAGATCTGCCATATGGCCCAGCAATCCCACTGCTGGGCACACACACCAAGGAAACCAGAATTGAAAGAGACACGTGTACCCCAGTGTTCATTGCAGCACTGTTTATAATAGCTGGGACATGGAAGCAACCTAGATGTCCATCGGCAGATGAATGGATAAGAAAGCTGTGGTACATATACACAATGGAATATTACTCAGCTATTAAAAAGAATGCATTTGAATTAGTTCTAATGAAGTGGATGAAAATGGAGCCTATTATACAGACTGAAGTAAGTCAAACAGAAAAATACCAATATAGTATATTAACGCATATATATGGAATTTAGAAAGATGGTAGTGACAACCCTATATGCAAGACAACAAAAGGGATACAGATATAAAGAACAGACTTTTGGACTCTGTGGGAGAAGGTGAGGGTGGGATGATTTGAGAAAATAGCATTGAAACATGTATATTCAGTTCAGTTCAGTTCAGTCACTCAGTCGAGTCCAACTCTTTGTGACCCCATGAAGGGCTGCTTGAGGGTGATTCCCACCACGAGGTTACAGACATTCAGCCAACCTGCCTGGCTCCCGTCTCTTGACCCCTGCCTCCTGCCACTGGCCTGCCTGGAGAGTCTGTTTTCATTTTGTTAGACCACTGACTCTTGTGTGTGCCGCATGTGAAACGGAACATTGGGGGAGGCACCACCAGGCGGCATGAGGCACAGGTAGGGTCTCGGGCTCTCTCTTCTCTCTCGGCCACTTACAACCACTTGTGTGGGGTTGGACAGCCCGGGGCCCCCCAGCTGCGTGACTGGGAGTCTGGGTTCAGCAGGACCTGCTCACACCCCTCCATCCATTTCTAATCGTTTTGGGAACATGGAAACTGCATTGTCTGTTCGTCTCCCTGTCTAGTTGCTGTTGTCATCATTACTATTTTTTTTTTTTTTGCATTTTTTTTAACAAAAATGACTAACGATATAATTCAGTTGGCATGTCCTAAAACGTCAAATTTAGATTGAGAAAGGGCATGATATCAAATTTTGGGTGGTAAGTGCACAATACACATGCTCATACATAATGCCATCCTTTACTTTCTACTTTTTCTATTCTTAAGGTGTTCAGTTATTAATGGCAATATGTCACTTTTTTCTACCAAATCTTTTTTCAGTAATTTATATAATGACATACTGTAGGTAACACAAGGTGAAACAAAAGAAAATTCTTACCAAGTAGATGGTCTGCAGTCAGTCCAAGGTCAGTCGTCAGGTTGATTTGCAGATTGCATTTCTAGGTGAGGCCAGTATACAGCTTCCCAAGGTCTTCAGGGTGGCATTCTGGAGCTAATGGGTCAAAATCCTTAGATGCTTAAGGCTTAATGAAGCTAAGGAAGAAATGAGGTTAGCAGCTGAGAAAAGCGTCTTTACCATCAGAGGAGTAATAATTTTACAGTTTTGCAGTTGATGAGGGCATTGCCGAGAAGAAATGATCTGATGGACAGAACTCATGCTGTTGCCCAACTGATGCATAAAATTCGCCATCACAGCTCTAAAAAGAGTTCCATGCTGCTCCCACATGAGGGGACTTTTGGGGCTGGGGGGGTTCCCTTCCTTTGGAAGATGCAGAATATTATTTGTCATGACCACAGGGACACTTAAGTCATATGAAGTCTCAACATCTTCAAATCCAGCACTTGTTACGTGAAACATGCTCTAAGTCATTGTGTAGCAAGTAGAGTTCTTATTTTAATTTGATTCATGTGTCTCCATGCAAGTAGATAAACTTATTCTGTGATCCTTTCCCCCAGAGACAGAAAGAAAGGAAAACAGAAGGACAAACACACAGCTAGGTAACGAGAGGACAGGGCAGGACAGGGCAGTGTCTGCGGCACAGTTCTGCGGCGGTGTCTCTGCTTTGAATCCCTGCAGACAACCCAGCTTCTAGCAGAGACTCTGAAGCTCACCTTCTGCGTGGTCAAATCACATAATTTGTTCCTATCTTAGATCCCTAAGTGTAGAAAATAGCCTTCTTTCTTTTCTTGCCAAATTCCCCCAAATACATAGAGAAATCATCTACCAACTTCAAAGATCCTGGAATGAGATGGGAAGGGCCAACAATGAGATGGTAAGCCTCTTTGGGAATTCACATCCAAAATGTTGATTGACATCATCCGCACAGAGGAGAGAATTATGTCCTTATTATGGAGCAGCTTATTTTATGGTTCCTTGTCCAGTGTGAGGGAATTAGATTCTGACTTGCCTTTATATTGCGTATCAGTGAAACACATAAAAAACTCCTTACTTAACCATACTTAGGAACAAATAGGATTTCGTTCCTTTGAAATTATATATTTGATTCTTAAAAATTTATGTATCTTCACTTGCACATTTTAGTAGATTGCTTTTTCGGTTGTATTTTATAGGTTTGTTGTTTCATGGTGGGAAAAGGATTATTGCTATCGGTGCTGAAACGGGAAGTACCCCTTTGCCATACATTTGCAGGGAATGCTATGGACTTGATATTTCTAGTTCCGTCTATTAAAATAAACTGTTATTTATCATCTGAGATTTTCAAATTTACATTAACAGTTCATGTTATTTATGAAGTTTTTGAGCTCTGTCTGGAGTGTGATCCAGCTTTGGGGCAGAAAATGGACAAAGGCCAGTTGCCTCCAGCCATCAGGAGCCAGTGGGCCCCAGGCAGACCTGAGTCAGGCTCCACACGGTTAGCGATGATGGTCCTTGTCTTTCTGATCAGTTATAAATGATATGACTTCTCCCTGCGACAGCTGCCTTCAATGGCCCCTTGGTTTTTCATCTTCAGTTAGAGGTAAATGTAGTGAGCAGCCGTTTTGAGAGGGACATGCTGCCCTTTCTTTGCACCAGTGGTCTGCAGGCGCCACGTCCTGCTCAGGATGGCGTTTCTCAAGCAGTGATGTGCATGAGAATCTCACAGAGGCACCGACTTGGAGTCAGCGTGCCTGCAGTTGGCTGCCATTTCTGCATTTTTGTGCTCTGTTCGTGGCTACACAAACCAGAATAAAAATTCCACGAGCTTCCAGGACATCCATATGTACTCCATATGTCAGAAACGTTTATGTTGTGGATTAATGAGTGAACAGATCTCTGGAAAAGTGAACAGGTGTTACAGCTGCACGTGATTCTCCCTGTATGTGCAGGATCCAGTGGCCCAGCCCCAGGGCCACGAGGAGAATGAGGGGCTCCGGTGGCTGCAGAGCTGACAGTGCGGTGCCTACGGCTGACAAGTGTGTGATGAGAACACCTCAGAGGCGCCCTGGGACCCGCTCCTACACCGGTGAAGAAAGTTACACAGAGCCCCCAAAGCAGCTCAGGATCCGAGGGGGTGGTCGTTGATTTAACCCATCCTGACTTGTTCACATGGCCTCAGTGTGTGTCCACTGAGATTTGAGGCTCCCCCAGCTCACACTGCACAAGCCCTGAAAGGAGCAAACACACAAGACCTCCATGCCTTTCCACGCAGCCTTGTGGTTCCATGGAGGCTGGGGCTCCCAAGTGCACCCAGATACAGTGAACACAGTCCCTGGGCTGTCAAGGGACTGTTTTGTAGGAAGAATGTGAGATTTTGCTTAGTACTTACATTCACTACAGACTTCAACTGTATTCCTTTTATGATTTTTTTCCAGACCAAAGCACTATAATAAACTGTTTCAGTAAGTTTCCTATTATAAAACTTATATTTAACCAAAGAACAGATGATTTAAATATGTGCCAGAGAGATATTTAATCGAAGTCATTACAAGAAAAGAATGGAAACCAGTATTAAAAATACATTTCAGTCACTTGAAGTTTATAGGAAAGTGAAGTTGCTCAGTCATGTCCAACTCTTTGCGACCCCATGGACTGTAGCCTATCAGGCTCCTCCGTCCATGGGATTTTCCAGGCAAGAGTGCTGGAGTGGATTGCCATTTCCTTCTCCAGGGGATCTTCCCAACCCAGGAATCGAACCCGGATCTCCCTCATGGCAGGCAGACGCTTTTACCGTCTGAGCCACCAGGGAAGCCCCTAGTGAAGTTTTTATGCTGCTGCTGCTAAGTCGCTTCAGTCGTGTCTGACTCTGTGCGACCCCATAGACGGCAGCCTACCAGGCTCCCCCATCCCTGGGATTCTCCAGGCAAGAACACTGGGGTGGGTTGCCATTTCCTTCTCCAATGCATGAAAGTGAAAAGTGAAAGTGAAGTCGCTCAGTCGTGTCCAACTCTTAGCGACCCCATGGACTACAGCCCACCAGGCTCCTCCATCCATGGGATTCTCCAGGCAAGAGTACGGAGTGGGGTGCCATTGCCTTCTCCAGAAGTTTTATAGGCAATGCTTATAATGATCTGAAAGCCAAGTTCCTATCTCCAGTTTAGCGATTTTTATAAATTTACATCTTTAAGCACTATAACATATTTTTATACACCTAGAATCACACATAATAGACTCTACTAACCATGTTTTACCAGTATTCGAAAGGATAACAAGGTAAACAGAGGCAAAATTTTTAAATTTTCCCAGCCTTGTTGAGGTAAAGTTGGCAGGGACTGTATATACTCACATTACACATTGTGATGCTGGTTTGTGTTGTAAGGGGCCCAACACGAAAAGGTTTAATGTGCTATCCAGATCAGAGCCCCCAGGACCAGAGGGGTCCAGAGATATCCAGGACCTTCAGGGCCAACCGCCCCCCTCCAGGGTTTCCATGATTCTTGGGCTTTGAACCATGAGCCTAGGAGTTCAAGTACCTTGAGCTGCATAGTGACTGAGCTACCTTAAATATCAAGGTTTTAAAAATTAACAAAATGTCAAAAATTACCCAAAAATATAAAAGTTTCCTGTTTGTTATAAAGGAATTTGCTCTGCCCATCAGTATTCTCACAGCATCACCTAGTGGAGCTTTGATATAAGAGCACTCTAGAAAATTTAAAAGATGGAGATTAAGATTATGAAACAAGCCACCACATTCTAAAGGCACTTTTTTCTCCATGTTTTTGTTGTTTTTCGAGCAATTGATGATGCACGTCTTCACATGATTATAATTTCAATGTGTTAAGTCACTAAGTAATGTCCAGCTCTGCGACCCCGTGGGCTGCAGCATGCCAGGTTTCCCTGTCCACTATTTCCCAGAGTTTGCTCAAACTCACGTCCATTCAGTGACGGACATCCAACCATCTCATCCTCTGTTGCCTCCTTCTCCTCTTGCCCCCAATCTTTCCCAGCATCAGGGTCTTTTCCAGTGAAACTGGATAAAAATAAGTGTGGGAGTCATTCACAAAATCATTCTTTTATATTAGCATGAAAATAAAGATACTCTGAATTTTTACTTTTTTGCTGTTTTGTAAAAAAGTAAACACAGAGATTAATTTTTTCTTCATATTTTTAGAAAGACTAGAAGTGAAACAATGTAGTATTTTGAGACAATGTTAATATTGTAGTATTTCTTTGGGGATTATCGCAATTTAGTGTAAAATAGCGTAGTGACCAACCTAGACAGCATATTAAAAAGCAAAGACATTGCTTTGCCAACAAAGGTCTGTCTAGTCAAGCTATGGTTTTTCCAATAGTCATGTATGGATGTGAGAGTTGGACTATAAAGATAGTTGAGCACCAAAGAATTGATGCTTTTGAACTGTGCTAATGGAGAAAAACTCTTGAGAGTCTCTTGGACTGCAAGGAAATCAAACCAGTCAATCCTAAAGGAAATCAGTTCTGAATATTCATTGGAAGGACTGATGGTGAGGCTGAAACTCCAATTCTTTGCCCACCTGATGTGAAGAGCTGACTCATTGGAAAAGTCCTTGATGCTGGGAAAGATTGAAGGCAGGAGGAGAAGGGGACGACAGAGGATGAGATGGTTGGATGGCATCACCGACTCAATGGACATGAGTTTGAGTAAACTTCGGGAGTTGGTGATGGACAGGGAGGCCTGGCGTGCTGCAATCCATGGGGTCGCAGAGAGTCGGACACGACTGAGCAACTGAACTGAACTGAGCATAGTCATGTGAAGTTTTAAACTGAAGTTTTATAAGAAGTAGATCTTCGGAGACATTGCTCCAGATAAGGAATGTATTCAGGAGGACCCTTCTGTCTCAGTTGCTATGTGGGTGGCTGTTTCCAGTTGAATGTTATGAAGGTCATTGCCCACAGATGTTCACAAGCTCCACACAGTACTCCTGTGTGCTCCATGCCTTGTGAACCTCCAGGGAGACTCTGTAACTTCAAATAAAATACATAGCTTTCTGTTGTGCTCTTTGTAATTTCGCCATTTCCTTTTCATCACAGTGGTCATTCTCAGATTGCTTTTGAATCTGAATTTTTCAAGTAGCTATTAATATAATTACTTGTTCATGTGTCTCTCTTATGCTTTTACACTTCTCTCTCTCTTTCCAGACAAGAGCTCTGTGTCAACTCTCTATGTGCCTGGACTTCTTACAGAAATGAAACAGTCTATCAAATCATTGTGAGGTGATGTGGAAACAGCTGTCACTAGGCCACTTCAGGTGCATAAACAGTGTACATTTATAAAGCGTGTTGGACATGAAGTCTGTATATGACTGAAGATGAAACTTTACAATTAAGCTACTGCTGCATTCCAATTTTAAAGTGGCATTATATTAATTGTTTAGATTGCTGTTTAAAAAAAATGAAAATCCCAAGTCCTATGTTGGTATCTAAACTCATGTTCATTAACTCACCCAACACATCCATTTAACATCACTGTACACAGATGAGACCAGTAGGATAACGTGCCTTCAAGGACTTCAGTGGAACAGTAGGAACATTAAGATTGCAAAAGGAAAGAAAAAAAGGCTAATTATTTCAATGATGTAATCATGAAAAACCCAGTATGACAACAAACGGAAAGGTTTCCGAGACCCGGATAACCTACCGGAAGCCTAGGAAGACGTTAGGGAAGTGAAGGGGCTGCCATCCCTACTGCCGACACAGGCTGGAGCTCGCCAGTGTCCAAGTCAGGCAGCCAAGGAAGTCGAGGCCTCAAAACCAATGTGTTTAAACAGCCTTGCTGATTCTACCAATTTTCAAGAAGGTAACTTGAGTATATCTTAAATCCTCTTGGCTGTGAAAGTCAAAGTCAAGTCGCTCAGTCGTGCCCGACTCTTAGCGACCCCATGGACTGCAGCCTACCAGGCTCCTCCGTCCATGGGATTTTCCAGGCAAGAATACTGGAGTGGGGTGCCATTGCCTTCTCCATGGCTGTGAACTTCTTCCTATTTCATGGAAAATGACATTTCTTGACTAAAAGTGATGCAGAGGTGTTGAGGAAAACCAAGAGAACAGTGTGTAAAAAAATGTACTTACATAGCAAGATCACAAATAAGTAGTCACTAGCAGAACGTTTCTATAAAATGTACTGTTTTTGTTCTGAAAATCTGCCCCTGAATCTCAGTTAAGTATGCTCTTCTAGGAAATAAAGATCATCCAAATAATCTTGAAAGAAAACTGAGGAATTTGAGAAGCCAAATAAAAATATAAACATTAAGGATAGGAAAAGTTTCACATCTAGGAAAAATGCAAAAGATAGCTCTAGATGGTTTTCATTAATATAATAAATGTTTAAAATATGACAGGGTGGGGAGGAAGGTGGAAGGGAGGCTCAGGATGGAGGGGACACATATATACCTATGGCCGATTCATACTGACGTGTGGCAGAAACCATCACAATATCATAAAGTAATTATCCTCCAGTTAAAATATATAAACTTTTTAAAATATACCTTGAATTCAACATCTTAAATTCATGATGAACATCATATTGAATAAACTGACAACAGAGATTCTTGGGTTTATTTAATAGAAATAAGGTGTTACATCACAAAATTCAGAATAAAAGGCTCCAAAGAGAAGTTAAGCTCTGGGGGATGGGTGAGGAAAGGAACGGTTAGCATTGGCCTTCTGAGACTCCGGGACCCTGGGCTCTAAAATCTTGAGTGCCCATCAAAAGATGACAGATGCATGTACTGTCGTTTTAAACTTTATATATGTCAAGACTATTGTCAGCATTAGAATGCAAATTTGAGATTATTCTGGATTTCCAGTGGGATGTTTTTAGGGTGACGTGACATGCCTAACCTCTATTCTCTGTTTTGGACTTCAAGTCAATTGTATGTCATAAGCTTATAATATACATATATCCTTGTATAAAAAAGATGATGACTGGGTAAGTGGACATAGCATGTGCACATAGTGGAATGTTATTCAGCCCTAAAAAGGAAGAGCACTGGTGAATATCAGAATTTTCTTCTGTTGCTGGGCACTTGGGTTGCTTCCATGTTCCAGCTGTTGTGAAAGCATTGCTGTGAATAAGCTGGGGCTTTCAAGAGAGCTGCTGTCTGAATCATGTCCACAGACCAAGTAATCACTATAGAAATGAACCTGGAAACATGAAATCACGCATACACATCCCAGAAGGATTTCTAGTCAAGCCTACCATGTCCTTGGGATTCCCAGAGGGAAATAAAAAGATACCCAGAGTGAGCACAAGGCTGGTGAGGTTGAGAAGACAGTAACAGAGCTATGTCAGGAGCAGTTAAATGTATTCTCAGGCGACCACTCTCAGGATCCTACGGGAGAAGCACCTGACCTCACCTTGGGGGGTGTGGACAGGGTGCTGTGATGGCCAGTGCAGACATGCATAAGGGCTGACCTTCCATGACCTTTCTGGACAAGCCCCCAGCACACTGAGGGTGCAGGATGAACACACACGTGTCTCAAGTCCAGAACGAACGATCTGGATGAGACAGAAGCACGTGTGTGAACCACACCAGTCATGCTGTTGGAGGCCTGTGCTGTGGAGAGGACACATTCCAGTAAGGAGGGCTTCCTGGAGGAAGTGCTGTTTTTAAGCTGAATTCTGAAGATTGAGTAGGCATTTCCCAGAGGTCAAGAAAGGCAAATCCTATTTCACGCAGAAATGGAATGTTTCAAGCTCTTGCCATCAAGGAGAGCAAAGTAAACTTAAGAAATCCCAGGTGAAACGTGGCTGCAGCAGATCATGGAGTGGGGAGGGAGGACACCAACAGAGGAAGTAGGGGAGGAGGCTCCTGCAGAGCGTTGTTCCCATGCAGACGAGATCTATCCTGGTGGCTGTGGGGTCACCAGAGGGTTTTAAGCACAGAAGGGTTATCATGAGATATAAAATCTAGAAGTATCATTCTGGCTATAGGAAAGAACATTGCTTAAGGTTTGCAGAGTTGTGAGCAGGACAGAGCTTTTGACACTGGGGGTGGAGCAGAGGTCAGGGATGATCAAGGCCAGACTGCCAATGGAGGGGCGTGAATCCCCCCAAGGACCCAGGCACTACTGGACAAGTTAATACAGAAGAGTAAGGCAGGGGGGCATTGCCATCTCTTTGGTTCTGGATGGAGAAACTGGACCACAGATGAGGCCATGCATTCAGCGGGGAAGCCCAGAGGGGTCGACCAGAAGGACCGGAGGTGATTGCATTTGCATTTGTGGGTTTTCCCATCCTCATACCCTGAATGCTCTTAGATGGGCAAGAAACAGTGCTGGGGCAGTCTACTCAGATAAAATGTCCTCAGATTTCCCAGGCAATGATGAGTAATCCACCAAAAAAATAGGGAATCCGCATATAAGCAGGAAGCTCTCACATCTCAAACTATAGTTTTCTCCCTTCCTGACCTTATGCCTTGGTCCTCAGCCCCATTCCATCACCAGTGTCTGATTTCCCTGCCAGGAGTTAGACCAAATGCATCATTATACTGGGATCTAAGCTCACTCTATCTGTGTTTTCTCACAGTACATCACATGGGAAGAGAGTATGTTGGTCCACATGCCTTCCACCAAGGGGGGATTTTTTAAATTACAATCATAAGTCTTTTTTCCTCAAATCCATACTTAACAATTAAATATTTTTCCCTTTTAGTGGTTTGTTTTTGTTGTTCATGCCATTTTCAACTCTTCCAAGTTTTGTTTTAAAAAGTATTTCTTGTTAAGTTAGGGGACAACTCCTTTCACTGGCCCATGTAGATTTTAATAAGCAAACCACAAAGGTACAGGATTTTTTTCTGGAGAGGTTTTGGAGTTTGAGGAGACTAATCATGAAATATGCATTGTAGCGGAGGTTTCAAAGCAATGCCCAATCTGTATGCAAAATCCCAGTCTGCATCAGATACAAAGTAATTCAGGGGAAAAAATAGGACATTGCAACCACAGAGATCTCTCCCAGGTAGCCTTCTGGGACCCATGAATCAGCTCTGAAACTGTGCTCTGGGCTACAACTTGGCATACCCAGCCGAAGATTCTGAGCATTCCTTTTACCAAATGTGAAAAAATACAGCCAAGTTTTTTAAGTGAGAAAGGGAAGAAAAAGAACGGATTGCTTTGAAATGCTTTTTGACTCAGTTATAATTCAAAACCAGCCTCAATAGTTACTCTCTTGATAGCATAGCTTGTAGCTCAATCTTCAAATCCTCATTTTTTTGGACAAAAGTCACAGAACTGGCCATCACTTACCGCAAACACATAAAGCAATGCATGTCCCTGTGGAGCATGTGTGCTTAGCTTTAAAACTAAACTCTGCAGCAAATTACCTTTCTTTAAGGTTAATGACAACTTTCTTAGCCTGAAAATAGAAATGTCTTCTTGATGTTACTAAAGCATGTACCACATTGTTTCGCCTTCAATCACAGAAGTTCTGGGGTCCCCTCGGCCTGCCATGGGCACCATCAACCTCAGGAAAGCCAACAACAGCATCTGGTGGGTAGGCTCCATGTCCAGCCACTGGAATCCGAATTTCCACATGATTGGCCCAGACCTGTTTCAAAAAATGCTCGTTCCTGTGATGCTGTGAGGTAGAAGATGGCACCTTCCAAACCCCACCAGTTATCAGATTTCTCTTTAGAGATTAAAATAAAGACACAGATCCTAGTGCTCACTGCAGCCTGAATCACAACCTCTGGTGTTGTGGCCCTGAATGAGCGTTTATTAAGACTGATGCTTTGGGATCATCCCTGAAGACAGGCGAGTGGATAGTTATGGTCAGTCTTTACTCGGATGAACTTAGAAGTTAATGGCAAAGGAGGTGTTTTCATACAAATAAGCAGGTCAGTACAATTCCCTGTGTCTCACGAGTGTCTAAGAGGGGCACCTAACCCGCACCGGAGGGATGGGGAAGTCAGTGACGCCCCTCATGACAGCAGGGACTGTGGGGGAGGGACAGCGAGGTGGTGCTGACCTGCCTGCTCCCCCCGGTGGGGTCGTCTCCCTGTCTCTGCATGTCCACTCTGTGAACAGCAGCAGAGGGCTTATAACAGGCCTATGATGTCTTCTGTCATTTCTTTGTCTCTTGTTAAAAATCACAAAATTAGTATCTATAATATAGTTCCTTTTAATATCAGCAAACCTGTCTTTCACATTCTACCTGTATATATATTTTATATGATGACAATCAATAATTATCTAATAATAATAAAGTTTACTTCTGGGTGATAAAGGGGCTTCCCTGGTTGTTCATATGGTAAAGAATCTGTTTGCAATGGGGGAGACCAAGGTTCAATCCCTGGGTTGGGAAGATCCCCTGGAGAAGGGAAAGTCTACTGACTCCAGTACTCTTGCTGGAGAATTCCGTGGACAGAGGAGCCTGGTGGGCTGCGGTCCATGGGGCCGCAAAGAGTCAGACACGACTGAGAGACCGTCCCTGTCACTTGTCTGGGTGATAAAAGGCTGCCAGTACCAGGGAAGTAACCTGATGAGTAGTCAGGAGGGTGGGTGTTGGGGCCTCCTTGTGTGGGCACCTGCTGCTTCAGGCAGAAGTGATTTCCATCCCTTCCTGCCTTTGGTGCTGGCCTCCTTTCAGTTCCTTGGGTTAATTGCTGGTATTGTGTTAATGAGACTCCTGTAACTGCATTCGTCACCGATGAACCGACTCTGACAGTTGCTTTAACCAGGTCGGCCTGTTCAGCCTCAGCTACTGCTGTTCTCATGCTGACTTGTCAAGGGGCTCGCAGTCTGACCCCAGTGTTTTCAGATTTTAAAGTTCAAGAGCTAAAGGTACATTCATCAGATTTGATAAATGAAGGCAAAACTGGCCCTCTCCTTTGCTGTTACAAACTTTTGAGATCTCTGCACCATATGAAGTAATGAAGTATTTGTCAACACGTAAAATGCTGGAGGAAAGAACCCTTCTTTCTCTTCTGGGGAGCCCTCCGCTGTTGTCTTCCCACCTGCAGTGACTGCAGGAAGGAAGTTTCGAGTAGATGTTGATGATCTCCAGCGTCTCTGTGCAGCTTCTGGTGAGTCTCCTTGGACCGAGAGATGTAGAGCTATTGACAGCAGGTGAACAGGGAACAAGGCGACCTGGGTCCTGGGAGCCGGCGCTCGGGAGCTGTCCGTGGTCCTGAATCCACGTTGCTGCCAAGTCTCCCAAGACTGGTTGATTGGCCGCTTTGCTGTTTCTGCTGCTGGGAAGGCCTCTTTATGTCCTCCTTGCTCTAGTTCTCCATCCAGATTAAAGCCTTAAAGCCAGGCATCCACACTCCACAGAGCCGCTCCACCCCACCTAGGAGCCCAGACGTGCAGGAGCCTGTGTACCTGTGAGTGCTTGGTCTACCCGTGGCACCTGGGCTGAGAATGTGGGCTTGCATTTCAAGGTGATTGGCGCTCAAGCCCAGTCTCCACCCTGTGAGAGATACACAGCAGACAGGTGGGTGGACTCACTCTCCTTTTGTGAGTGTGTTTCTGCAGGCGGAGCCAGAGAAGATGCTGGCCCCACGTGACTTCCCTGTCCTGGGGGAAGGGGAGAGGCAGAGGCAGAGAGACAAAGAGTCAGAAGAGCAGTAAGAAGGAGCAGAGAGAAGCAGAGAGAGAAGAGACAGAGACAGAGGGCAGAGAGCCAGAGGAAGGGAAGGACAGAGAGATAGTGAAAGGAGGGAGGGAAGGAGAGGAGGCAGAGGAGCAAGCCTGTAACTGTGGAAATCCTGTGATGTGGAAACCATGCTAAATGCTGTATGTGAGCACAGGAGCACCTCCGCCTGGAAAGAAGCTGGCCTAAAGCACCCCCGAAATATGCCTCTTTGACTTAAAAGCTATTGTGAGCCCTTTTCTTCCTGGGAGCAGAGAGAAGCCCAAGGGAGGCCATGCACTCTTCCAGAAAAAAGGAAGGCTCCATCACCAGGACACAGCTGAGATCTAGGGGACCCTGTGCCTGACCATGTTGACCCTCCCTCTCTTCCCTGTCCCCAGTTCAGTGGCTGCTTCCCCGCCTGTCTCCTCATCACCCCAACATGAAGCTCACAGCTTCAATTAGAGCCATGGTTTTCAAAGTCTTCTGTGAAACCAAGACATGCTTCTGTGCATTGTGAGATTTGGCAGCTGTCTTGATGGGCTTCAGCTGCACGCACAGTCATCCCACCCTGCCTTGTCCATCCTTCAGAGCTGAATTGTGTAAAGAGAACTATTTCCCCTCAGCTCCCCTCTTTTGCACGTGGGAGTCCAGGTTCTTTGCAGTCTGTGAATGAGCAGTACTCTGGGGCTGTCTGTTGGCATCTTAGGCCCCTTTTCTTTCCCCAAGGCAAGTGCCACTGCTCTGCCCCAGGATGGAGTCCCTACCGCTCAGCCAGGCTGACACCACCATGAGCCTGAGGACCCTTGGTTCTTTAAAAAATTAACTGCCTGTAGATGGAACCTGACAGCTGTGACCTGCCTGGGGTCTGTGAAATGCCAGCCAAGAACCCACCACCTCTGACAGCTTATGGAGGGGCCACGAGTGGGGAGTCCTAAGGATTCTGATCTGGGTCCAGATTCTCTGGTGAATCTCCCAGCTTTCCTAAGCCTCTGAAGGGATGGCTCAGGTGGCATGCATGAAGCCAACAGAGCATCAGGCAGCTCATAAGCATGAAAGAAATCACACCTATGTATCTGCACATTGTATCTATTCTCTGGCTAATGGCAGATACCTCATGGTCCATGTTACTATGTAGGCTCATCAGGATGTGCTCAGTGGGCTGAAATGGATAATACATGTTCACATTTGACGGTTCTCCTCACAGAGCAGAAGTTGGGGGCAGGCAGATGCTGCTAAGATCCTGGACTCATGCAGCTATTGTCATCATTTACAAGTAACATTTTATCTTTATTAGAAGTTTTTACACAGTAGTTTGGGAAACTTCAGGAAAAAATAAAGCAGATGAATTAGAAAGGGCAGCTCTAAGAATTGAAGGTCACTCAGTTGTGTCTGACTCTTTGCAACCCCATGGACTATACAGTCCATGGAATTCTCCAGGCCAGAATACTGGAGTGGGTAGCCAGTCCCTTCTCCAGGGGATCTTTGCAACCCAGGGATCGAACCCAGGTCTCCCCCATTGCAGGTGGATTCTTTACCAGCTGAGCCAAGAAGGAAGCCAGCAAGGGCAGCTAACTAATACCAAGGATAACAGCTGGTTTGGGGGGAGATTAACATCTGTTTCAGTGCCATACACACCCAGAGTGCTTATTCACATCCTAAAAACTGCACAGAAAGCATCCTGGACTGTGAAGGCCAGTGTGCAGCAGCTGCACATCCCAGGCTATGGGGCGGCTGCCAACCAGGAACCCAGGTGTGTCTGTCCCTGCAGCGCTGACCCTGACACCCGGGCCGTGATGCTCTTGAACCACCTTCACTGAAATCACAAATGGAACTGTCTGGTGATTCTAATAAAAAAAAACCATAAAATAAAAATATCAAGAGAAAAATTGACTTAACAACAGAATTGGTCAGAACCGTTTAAAAAGCCAGCACAGGGAGAAACTGGGAGGAAACATTACCCCACGTGGCACTGGGCCCAAAACAGGCTTAATAAACATCATCTGATGCAGGTGCTGATAAGAGAAAATTTCATAAAACATAGAACACAATATCCAGCTAGCGCTGTGATCTGACTTCCTGATGGAGCTCCATTATCTTTTGTTTTCCTGGAACTTTGACTTGAGCTGAGGAGTTTAGGGCAGAAACAGCAACAACAGATCCCAAGATGGAGCCTCCTGTACATGAACCGAGAACGTCCAGATGTTCAGGCTGGATTAGAAAAGGCAGAGGAACCAGAGACCAAACTGTCAACATCCGCTGGATCATCGAAAAAGCAAGAGAGTTCCAGAAAAACATCTATTTCTGCTTTATTGACTATGCCAAAGCCTTTGACTGTGTGGATCACAACAAACTGTGAAAAATTCTGAAAGAGATGGGAATACCAGACCACCTGACCTGTCTCTTGAGAAATCAGTATGCAGGTCAAGAAGCAACAGTTAGAACTGGACATGGACCAATAGACGGGTTCCAAATCAGGAAAGGAGTATGTCAAGGCTATATACTGTCACCCTGCTTATTTAACTTATATACAGAGTACATCATGAGAAATGCTGGACTGGATGAAGCACAAGCTGGAATCAAGATTGCAGAGAGAAATATCAATAACCTCAGATATGCAGATGACACCACCATTATGGCAGAAAGCAAAGAACTAAAAAGCCTCTTGATGAAAGTGAAAGAGGAGAGAGAAAAAGTTGACTTAAAACTCAACATTCAGAAAACTAAGATCATGGCATCTATTCATGGCAAATAGATGGGGAAACAGTGACAGACTTTATTTTCTTGGACTCCAAAATCACTGCAGATGGTGACTGCAGCCATGAAATTCAAAGACACTTGCTCCTTGGAAGGAAAGTTATGACCAACCTAGACAGCATATTAAAAAGCAGAGACATTACTTTGTCCACAAAGGTCCGTCTAGTCAAGGCTATGGATTTTCCAGTGGTCATGTATGGATGTGAGAGTTGGACTATAAAGAAGCTGAGTGCCGAAAAATTGATGCTTTTGAACTGTATAGTGTTGGAGAAGACTCTTGAGAGTCCCTTGGACTTCAAGAAGATCCAACCAGTCCATCCTAAAGGAAATCAGTCCTGAATATTCATTGGAAGGACTGATGCTGAAGCTGAAACTCCAATACTTTGGCCACCTGATGGAAAGAGCTGACTCATTGGAAAAGACCCTGATGCTGGGAAAGATTGAAGGTGGGAAGAGAAGAGGGCGAAAGAGGATGAGATGGTTGGATGGCATCACCAACTCGATGGACATGAGTTTGAGTGGACTCCGGGAGTTGGTGATGGACAGGGAGGCCTGGCGTGTTGCAGTTCATGGGGTTGCAAAGAATCAGACATGACTGAGCGACTGGACTGAACTGGAGATGGAGCCTGACATGTGGTATGAGTTTCTGTGCTTGTGTGTAGTCACTCAATCATGTCCTACTCTTTGTGACCCCATGGACCATATCCCGCTGGGCTCCCCCATCCCTGGGATTCTTCAGGCAAGAACATTGGAGTGGCCTGCCATCTCCTCCTCCAGGAGCTCTTGTCAACCTCCAGGAGCTCTGGTCTCCTGCATTGGCAGGCAGATTCTTCACCACTGAGCCAATGGGGAAGGCCAGGTGCTGTGTGAGGTGGGTCATTAAAGGCACCTGTAGGAAGGGACATCTCAGAGCACTGGAGAGCCATGGCTGCGGGCAGGGATGCTGCGTCAGACATCTTGGTGAATCCGAAGTTCTACCCAAGTGGAAACATCTGCAGGGCCAGACCCAAAACACCAAGCAGCCTCAGCAGTCAGGCCTGGATCAGGGGCGACCTCGTGGCCAGGCACTGCAGGGACAGACACTTCTGACCTGGCCGCTGCCCTCAGACATTAGGACGCTGAGTGACGGCCCCCCACCGGTCCCCACCTGCTCTCCCCCACTCACCACACGGTCCCCTGCAGGGTGTTTCATGAAAATGAGCTTGAAGGCTTGAGTGTCTTTAGGCTGAAAGCAGAAGGCCTGACCTTCCATGACTGGACCACAAGGGCACAGGGTCTGAGGTCTCCTTGATGTCTGGTTTGCCGTAAATGAAAATTCTGGTATTTTCAAAAATAAATGAATGCTGGTTTGGTGGAACCATATTTTAGTCTCTGAAGAAATAAAGCTTCAGGCACAATAGGCAAAACTCTTGAATGGATTGAACTCAATCACCTTTAAAGTCAGTTCTGTAAGTTGGTGCTTATCCAGAGACCATAGTCATCAGCCTTTCTGCTGGATGAATATGGATCATGTGTCTCCTTCTCGACTCTGATAATGTCCTGGTCACATCAGGATGATTTGTGGAGATAAGTTTTAAATACTCTTTTGGGTATTAGAAGTATTGACTTAGAATTTATGATAATATCGGAATCAGCTTATAAAAATATATGAGAAATGACATACCCAGGAATTAAATGAATCCACTGATAAATAAAAAGTTATTGACATCCACTGCTCAAAAGAGTCACTTGGGCCCTTTCTTATCAACACAGAATCCAGACAGGTGCTAATAAAAACATCTTCTGTAGTCAACATACTAGGCTTTGGGGAAGAGGGAAAACAAACCTGTTTTAGACCTAATATTTCATGATTGATTACTAGAAAGGTTGATACAGTTCTCTTTCCCATTTCTTTAAATACTGGAGTTATGCTTTAAGGTGATGAGTTCAGTACTTTATTTCTTCAGATTGTTCGGCATGTGACACAGTTCTCGAGTTAAACTATTTAATAGCACTTCACATAAAACGTCAACACTGGTGTCCAGCTCTGAACAAAGCTGTGGACAGGGAGTTTCTCCCTAGCATCAGGGCTGTGTCCTTTCTTTGGCCAAGACTCCTGTCCTTAAGGCCCCCATGGGCCCTCCTGCCCACGTGTCCACTTGGATCCCCTCACCAGGACGTTCCTGACCTGACTCGGGGACCCTGCCAGCTTAGCCTGTGATGATGGTTTGGTTTCTAAGTAACCCACATGCATTTCTCTTCCCAAGAGGAACATGTCTGTCTTTTCACAGCCCTTCTGAACCATCTACGTCATCAGGACTCCAGAGTTCTCACAGATCTTCAATTTAAACTATGCAGTGCTCTGCCTACCCTAAACTTATTAGAAATGATTGAGAGTTCTATTCAATTTTCTAATTTGCTCTGGTCTCAGGCCTCTGGAATTTCATTTACTATCCAAAAAAAAAAAACATTTCTAAGATCAAACAACCTTTTCCTAGAGCACCATGTCTATATATGTAAATGACAAATTTCTTCTGCCCTTGCAAATTGACCCTTCAGAAATACTTACCATTCCAATCAATAACAAGCTTGTGCAGTGGAACTAAGTATAACAATTTATATCACTTGTCAAAAATGGGCTGGTATAACCTGGTTCGAATGTAAAAGAGTATAACCATTGTGTACCAGAGTATGGAGATTCCTCAAAAAACTTAGAATTACCATGTGACCCAGCAGTTTCATTTCTGGATATTTATCCAAAAGGATTCAGAGCAGGCCCTGGAGGAGACACCTGTGCCCCAGATTCATGGTGCTCACAACAGCCGGAGATGGACGCAACACAAGCCCACGGACAGACACACAGCCCTCCACATCAGAGAATATCGTGAAGCCTTAAGAAAAAGGGAGCTCACGTGACATGATGCAACATGTATGAGACTCGGGAACATTGCTCAGAGAAATAAGCCAGTCCCCAGAGAGCCAACCCTTCAGGTTTCCCCTTCTGAGAGGTTAACCCTGGAGGAGTCCATTTCTTAAAGACAGAAGGATGCCGCATGCCAGGGCTAGGGAGGGATGGAAGAGCATCTGTGTTTAGTGGGAAGAAAGTGTCACTCTTGCGAGATGGAAAAGATGTGGAAATCTGTTTCCCAACAATAAGAATGTACTTGATTAACATGACTGAATTGTGCACTTAAAAATGGTCACGTTGGTAAACTGAATGTGTGTTTTTCACCATAGTTTTAAACATGTGCTCCTGTACCCTTATCCACAGGAGTGAACAATTAAAATTTAGAGACCTACTTGTAGGTATTTGGAGTCTGGCGGATTTAGAGTTAAAAAGTTGGAAGTTTGGGAGAGCTAGCAGTTTATCAGAACCTCTTTCTTAAATAAGCCACATAAGCTGTCATTCTTTATGGGACCTTTTTTTTTTATTCCCTTTAAGCATGGCCTTGAGTTTTGGTGTGGGGGAGAATATGTGAATGTTGAATCAAAGATGCATTACTGGCATATTTTATGAAGATTCCCTACAACCCTATAAAGCACCACCGGGTTGGGGGGGAGTTTACTTTTATTCTGCTTGACAGGGAGCTAGGCAGCAAGGTTTCCAGTCAAAACAGACATTGTTAGAAAAAGTAATCATCTTGGTCCAACACTCCCTCCTGCTTTCAGAGTTGGGCAAAGATGTCCCTTCAGAAGGCGCAGTACTGGTCCACCTCCCAAACGCAATGAGCTGAGGCACCGGTGAGTAACGATGACAGATGATGAAATCGCGTGGAGACCATACAGCCGCCCGGGCCTGGTGATGGAGATGCTGTGATGGGGTGCCTCCACCTTCGGGCGGAGCTGTGACGGAGCTGGGGGAAGCCGGCAGCCTGGGGGACAGCGCACGTAGGAACCCCGCTGACTGCAGCCGGTTGTCCTTGGACCACAGCCCGCAAACTCAAGCCCCGCCCGCCCGCGCTGCGAGCTGCCGGTGACTCTGCTGTTTTCCCCCTCGCTGACCAGCCCCAACGCGCTGGCCTGCCGGCACCCAGGGTCTCCGTGTGAGGACCCTGTGTCAACTCTCCAGACGTCATGGCCAGCCCACCTGGCCCAGGGAAGCCCCCCCACCCAGAGAGCAGTCGGCATCCTCACCTTCCTCCACCCGGAAGACCACAGGTACTCACGGCCCGGGGAGAAGCCGGGAGGTCTCTGTGAGGGCCGGGTGCTCACCGCCAGGCTGCTCTGCTACTCCCGCCGCGTGCCTGGTGGGAGCCTGCAGCCTCGGTCCCCGAGGAGGGAGACGACCACCTCCCTCCTGCCCCGTCCCTGGACAGGAAGGAGCACACCCGGGCCAAGAGAATAGGGCCAGCTCCTGGCGGGGACAGGGCCAGCAGCGGCCGCATCAGGGTCCAAAGGGCACGTCTGTACCCGGTGATCCCGAAACCAAGGCAGAAAGAATCTCACATGCACCTTCCGGACAACGTCCCTGCCTGTGTTGCATTGCTTAATTAGCCAAGCAACTTAGAGAAGCGTGTTCACAGCAGTTATGATGAAGGGCAATGCTGGATGACAGTTTTGGTCCAGTTAACTGCCCCCATCCCATTTGCCCTGCTGACATCCTGGGAGACCTCTCCTCCCGGAAGCACTGAGCTGACGGCCCTCCTTTCCTCGCTCCTCTCACAAACAGGAAGGACTCTGCGTTCAGTGTCTGAGGAATGAACGGCTCCAGAATGAAGCCTCGCGGGTTCCCCCAGGCTCTGAAGGCTGATGACACAGTACCGCTTCCAAGAGGGCTCCTCTGGGATGAGCAGGGAGCTCTCTCTTCAGCATCCATTAATGCCCAATACCCTGAAATGCTTATTTTTGCTTAAATTTCATCAAAGAAAGTGCTCTTTTCCAAAGATCCATTTAAAAAAAATAAAGGGGAGAAACACTTTATTCCTTTATATGCAGAAAACAAAACCTTACCCTATATGCTTCACCTTCCTAAACACCCAAGTACTTCAGAATACAGTCATCTGGACACCTGGGTGTTCACAGTTGAAGTCCATCAGCTGCTAACCCAACAAAACAAGTTTCTCCCTCTGAAACTCCCTGGCCAGACTTGCAGGGGTAAAAATACGCCGCCTGATTCAAGCAGAGCACTGTGGACAGAAAGTCTTTGAATTCCGCAGAGGAAGTCCTGGCCTGCAGTGGGGCCCTTCCGCTGCGAAACACAGGGCAAGAGCGTCACCTGGTGGTTGGATCAGGTGTTGCGTGCTTGTTGTCGAGGCTCCGTTCCCATCCTCACTCTGTCGGGTGTTTGGTTTAGTCACTCAGTCGTGTCAGACTCTGCAACCCCATGGACTCCTCTGTCCATGGGATTCTCCAGGCAAGAATACTGGAGTGGGTTGCCATTCCCTTCTCCAGAGGATCTTCTCTTTCTATTAAATAGCTGGAGGAGGAAATGGCAACCCACTCCAATATTCTTGCCTGGAGAATCCCATGGACAGAGGAGCCTGGTGGGCTCTGGTCCATGGGGTCTGCTGCAGCGCCCAAGCCGCAGAGGACGGGGTCCCTCGACCACCTGGGAAGACATGGTGCAGAGATGGCACTGCAGCCTGGCCTCACCAGCCCTGTGCACTCACCACCTCCCACATTGCACTCCTGATTCTTAGGCGACAACAAGCAAGGCCCCGTCTTCTGGACCAGTTCAGTGGATGGCATCTCGTGTATGTCTCCTGGGGTGCGGGGGCGGTGGGGCGGGGGAGATGGACTGACTGGCACTGGTCGATACGTTCGCATCTTATTTTCTCCAACTCTTCTCATAGCACTGGTCCTGTTGTATTCTAGGCATCTATGCATTTGTTTTTTAGGTATTTATATGCCTGTTTCTCCCAGTGAACTGTGACCTCCTTCTGGCCATATATCAAGGCTGTATAATTTTTTGAGCCTAAAAATAACGTCAGAGTAACAAGCAGCCACCATCCATTAACTGTGCGCTCTGTGCCCAGAGCTGTGCCATTTTGTTTTGGTTTTCTGGGCCCCGAGCTGCAGCACAGCTGTGGGCCTCAGTTTGCAGGTTTGGATCAGAAACCCAGGGCCTGACTCACTACCCAAGACCCCAGCTGAGCCAGGGCTGGACGGCCAGCCTGCCCACCGGCCAGTGGAGTCAGTTCCAGTGGCTGTTTGTCTGCCCAGTCTCCTGAATTTGAATAATTCAAAGGGCTCTTACACAGAAGGGCAGTTATGGTATTGTGTTTTTCCAGAAGCAGAACAAGACCAAGGGGTGGGAATTACAGAAAAGCAGCTTTCATGTGGATGTGAGAAGCCAGTCCAAAACAATGGCACTTCCCTCTAATCATCAGACTCTTCCACGTTCCAGACTCAGCTTCCAAGCTGTGACCCCACGAGTGCACACTGGTGCACCCGTGTTCCAGATAAAGCCTCGCCAGCCCAGAGGCCAGGGGGTCACGTGTTCAGTCCCATGACAGAAACAAACCTACAAAGCCCCAGAGAAAACAGTCGGGTCAGGGTACCCCATAGCTATCAGTGGGTGAGCGGTCCCCAAACATAGCAGGGGGCGATAGGGTCCATTGACTACAAGAAACACGGTGACCCCAACATAACGGCAGTGTGGGGGAAACTGTCTTACACTCGGGTTCTGTGCGTCCATCGAACATGTATGTCACCGTCTGTTTTGCAACCTCGTGTTACAAGTCTTGGTGTGTGTGCTAAACACACTGTTGCTTTTCTAGTTAAAAAGAAAAAAATGTAGTTAACGCCTGCTTCAGATCTTCTGACATGCTATTGTTTTTTTGTTAAAATTATTAAACTATTTCATAAATGCTGCTGCTGCTAAGTCACTTAAGTCGTGTCCGACTCTGTGCGACCCCAGAGATGGCAGGCTCCCCCGCCTCTGGGACTCTCCAGGCAAGAACACTGGAGTGGGTTGCCATTTCCTTCTCCAATGCATGAAAGTGAAAAGTGAAAGTGAAGTCACTCAGTCGTGTCCGACTCTTAGCGACCCCATGGACTGCAGCCTTCCAGGCTCCTCCATCCTTGGGGCTGGTGCACTGGGACAAACCAGAGGGATGGTACGGGGAGGGAGGAGGGAAGAGGGTTCAGGGTGGGGAACACGTGTTGATATATGGCAAAACCAATACAATATTGTAAAGTTAAAAAATAAAATATAAAAAAAAAACTGTAAGCTTGTTTCATCGCTTATTTTATATTTTGCCTGATCATGTTTCACTTGAGTAACCACACTTATTAGGAAAGAAAAATACAGTAACTGTCCAATCATGCATATACTTTTGTCAAAGATGGCCATGCCAGGACTCATATTAATGAAAATGTCCTAAGGCTGTAAAGTTCCCCTGGGCTGGATTGTATTGAAGCCGAGGAGAAGGTTGCTCCCAGAGGAAGTTCACGGGTGCCCGTGATCGGTGCTCATGGGCACCTACTTCCCGGCAGCCTCTCCTGAGAGGGTGCCCCTCCCTCAGTGTGGCCCTCAGCATGGCAGTGGGTTGTATTTTCCGAGACCTGGATTTAAATGCAAAGATACATCAGTCTGTCTGCCCATCTCAGAAGGAATTTATGAGATTACCTGAATGACTGAATCCTCTCAGAAAAATAAACAGGCCTCGGTTCTCCCGCTTGGGCTGGTGGTGGGGAGAGGGACAGGGTGCTGGAACTGCACACCCCCTTAATTGGATTCTCACGTCACTTAACCTGATTTCCAGGCATCAAGTTCCTGGAGACCAGCTGTCCTTCACGTTCCCATATTGACTTTGATCACTTTTACTTTGTTTTATGAAGTTAAATTCTATCAAGTTTGATAAATGAACATTGTAGAAAAGCCAGGAGCCTCAGTGGCTCTGGAGGCTGGCGGGGCGGGGGGCGCTATATCCATTTCCCCCTTCAGTCCCGGAGTCCCTGTCGTCGGATTTAAGGGAATGTCTGTAGACTCCGCAGTGACCAGGCAGCTCCTGCTTCCTAGGAAGAACGCTTTCACACCCAGGCTGGAAGGGAGGGACTGGCCTGATTCCCTCAGGCGTCCCGGAAGTGTGCAGAGCGCCCCCCACCCCCCGCACCCAACCCCCGGAAGCCTCGCCACTGCAGGGGAGGCGGACAGGGGCCTGCTGCATGGATGGGCCCCGAGGGCTGAGTGTTCACAGGAGGTCACACTGGACTGTCCAGGACCCAAGGGACAGCGACGAGCACCTGTATGGTGTTGCAGTGAAGCACATGGGCAGGGGTTAGGGAGCTGGGTCACCCACACCTGCTCCACGTCCTGCTGATGCACAGCAGCAGCCCTTCGGTGACCTGCGCCCGCCGTGGTCAGGAGCACAGGGGGCTCAGCTGGGGCCCGTGACACGGAGGAGAGCAGCCAGGCACACTCAGACCCCACCAGTGTCCACCCTGCCAGGCCTGGGCCTGGCCCCACCCTCATGGTCAAGCCCCACGGTCAGGGGAGGACCTGTTATTCACCAGCATTTGCTTGAGGAGTTAATACTGCACCCGGTTCATCAGAGTGTCCCCTGCTCGAGAGAACACCCGCTTCCTTCTCGCTCGCTGCAGGGGCTGTCACTGCTGCATAACAATCCTCCCCACACGGAGGGCATCCGGGACTCACGGAGGTCCCACCAGCCACGCTGTGCTGCCCCCAGCGGGGCCCCTGCAGGCGTCTGTGGTCACCGGGCAGCATGTGTTAACAAGTGCTAATCATTACAAATGATAAAATGCACTTCGCTTCACTAAACTGCACTTCTGTTCATCAAAACAATAAATTTAGGGAAAAAAATAAGACAGTTAGCCTAGAAAAAAGAGTCCCAACATACATATCTTGGGCTTCCCTAGTAGCTCAGTCAGTGAGGAACCCACCTGCCAATACAGAAGACTAGGGTTCAATCCCAAGGTCGGGAAGATCCACTGGAAAAGGAAATGGCCACCCACGCCAGTCTTCTTGTCTGGAAAATCCCATGGACAGAGGAGCCTGGTGGGCTACAGTCGATGGGGTCACAAGGAGTCAGACATGACTTAATAATGTTCATCAAAAAATCCATTTGGAAAAAATAAGACAGTAAGCCTAGAAAAAAAGAATCCCAACACATAGCTTTAAAAAGACATATATACAGAATGTAAAAAGTACTGGAAATCAGTAATAAACATAACAATCAGTTTAAAAAGTTGTGCTTATTAACCCAAAGTTTACTTTAAAGTCAGTCAGTGATCGCAAGAGGTCACACGTGGGTTTAAGATGCCCACATCCTGCAATGACAAGCATGAGCATCAAGGACCTATTTCTTAAAAGCAGCTGCTACTCCTGAGAAGCATCTCTGCATCCTCAGAAGAAGTAGACAGAGCAGAGAGTGTCCACAAAGGAGTCTCAGACCCGCCTGAGACACAGGCATCGGTGGAAACAGCACTCGCCCCTCTCGGGCAGGGAATCCAGAAGCCTTGTTCACAGTCTCGCCGAGGGAGCAGCAGCTGGCAGAGCAGCTCATCCCCGAGCGCCACTGCTGGTCCCGGTCTGCCTGCTCCCCTTCAGCCGAGTCGCTGCTGGCGCGATGTCCCCAGTGAGGCAGGGGCTGATCACCGGAGCACCGAGGCAGCCTCCAGCCTCGCGCCTCGGGACACCCCACAGTCTGCACTCTTGTGGCTACGTAAACAGGCTGCTGGATCTGGTGGGGTGGGCACCGTAGGGGGACACCTCAATGTCATGGAGTGTGGAGAGACATACAGGCCACAGTAGGAATGTGTGAACAGTATCTGACGTGCCTGTGCGTATATCCAGAGAAAACTCCCGACTCCAGAAGCTACACGCACCCCTGTGCTCACCACAGCACTATTCACAACAGCCAAGACGCGGAAGCAACCTCGGTGTCCATCAGCACAGGGACGGGTAAAGGAGATGGGGTACGTGTATGCAGTGGAGTACTACTCAGGCATAAAAAGGAATGAAATAATGCCATTTGCAGCAACATAGATGGACCTAGAGATTATCATACTAAATGAAATACAGTAAAAAGTGAAAGTGAAGTCACTCAGTCATGTCCGACTCTTTGCGACCCCGTGGACTGTAGCCCACCAGGATCCTCCATCCATGGCATTCTCCAGGCAAGACTCCTGGAGTGGGTTGCCATTTCCTTCTCCAGGGGATCTTTCCGACCCAGGGATCGAACCCAGGTCTCCTGCATTACAGGCAGACGCTTTAACCGCTGAGCCACCCGGGAAGCCCCATAAGTCAAACACAAATACCATATGATATCACTTATATGTGGAGTCTAAAATATGACACAACTGAATTTATTTACAGAACAGAAAGAGACTCACAGACATAGAAAACAAACTTGGATTGCCAAGGTGGGGAGTTGGGGGAAGGATGGTTTGGGAGTTTAGAATTAGCAGATGCAAACTATTACATAGAGAATGAATAAACAAGGTCCTACGGTATAGCACAGGGAATGATATTCAGTATCCATGATAAACCTGTTTAATAGGTTAAAAGTTTAACCCTGAAGCCAGGCTTCTGATCCTGGCTCTGCCACTGACTGGTTCTTTTTCTTGGGCAAAATAATCTGGTTTTGGCTCAGCTTCCGCATCTATAAAGTAAGATGCTTTCAGCACCACCTCTTACAGGAAGTCCTTAGCTTGGGACTAAAAAAGCTAACGCAGTGAGTGGCTGACACGCAAGTTACTGAAGTAGTGTTAAAATATGATTTGGGAGAAGAGCAAGCAGACAGCATCCTCACAGTAAAGCACAACTGGAGAAAAGCTTTTTTCTTTAGCACGATTGTGCGAATTCCACTTAGACTGGGCCAGGGCCTTCCTGCGGGCTGCACATACCTCTACAAGTTTCAAATAGTTTTGTAGAATGTAGTGAACACAAATGGGCTTGTAATAAACTTTACTACAGATACACTGTAAAACTGGGTAAAATTGGTTTTCATTTAAAAATCTGTAGAAAAGTGAAAAGTGACTCCCATGACAAGGAGTAAATCCTTGTCCAAGCAAATAGTATTGAATAGGAAACTGTAACACTTGCTGTTGGCAGATGGCAGATGGTCACACACACACACACACACACACACCTATTTATTAAAGAGCTAACATTTTAAATGCCTGCGCATGTAACCTTAGATGCAATAATAATTAAAATACAAGTCACAGATGACAACTCCATAGGTTTAAGAAATAAAGTCTGACACTAATTTATCACTTTCTCACTTAAACTACCTAATAATGAAGGCCGCCTCTGTCATGTCTGAGCCTTGCTGTTTCCATAACGTAGTGGAAAGGAGGAGAGCTTTTTTAAAGGAGTGCTTTGTATCCTCATTCAGAGTCAGTTAAGGAGAGTGAATCCATTCTCGATTTGCCAAAATCTTTTGATATTCAGACCCTGGTGAACCCCTTCAAGCGGCTAAACAATATAATTTAAAAGTGAAACAATGAATCTGTGATGTGGTTTTTATTTAACGGCTGAGATCACACCATGTTGTCTCATTCAATCTGTGATGCAGAGATCACCCTCGCCCAGCAGGCACACCTCTCAAAACACACATGTGTGCGCACACACACACACATAACCATATACAGACACATGCTCATAGGTACACACTCACACAGGCACACTCATACATACACACATATACACTCATATACACACACTCACGCACACACACATACACACTCACTCACATGCACACACACACACACAAGCACTGACACGCCATCCAGACCGTGGGACGTGTCTCCCACCTGCATGTTCTTCCAGCAGGCACAGGGAGCTTCTGCACAGCCGCCTGAAGGCTCTGGCAGCTGCTCTAATGGACCCACAGGAAGCTGACACTGCCCGCGCGTGACAGCAAGCCTTCTCTCCCACACAGAAGGTGGTCACGATCTCTCACGTCTCTACATAAACGTGTGGAAGACAGCGCGCGGTAACTCACCTCACTTGTGCATCACTGCCACAGCCCTGGGTAGGTGGAACCTATTCTAAACAGTCCAGCCCGTGTGAGAGTGAGACCGAGATTCTGGTTGAGTCAGACCTGGGCTTTCACCACTCACGTGGAGCTTCATTTTCTGATAGCACAGATTCCTTTTAAAAGTGAGTAAAACAAGCTTCCTAGAACATAGCACAAAGGTAATCACAGTGATTTAGTTGCCTTTTCATATGTTTATAGACAGAAATGGGAATAAATAATTTTCTAATTTAGAGTATGGTCACACAGACATTTACTCAGTGCATGAGTATAATGAGTTAATTATGCAAAGGGATATTCCAAAGCCTATTTGTTGTGTTTCTTATAAAGTACATTCTAACCTCACTTCGATGTTCACATCTGCCTCCTGCCAAGTGTGATGTTCCCTGTGGGTGACGAAGGGCTGTGATCAGATATGACCTCACAGTGCAGCTTTTACGTCGTCTCCGGGGTGCAGGCCAGGACTCTGCGGTGTGCCCCAGTCCACCGCGTTCTGTGTGGGGCCTCGGGGATCAGAGAGCAGCCCTGGCCCCTCTCACACTGCCCCCCTCAGGGTACATGGCATCTTACTTACCGAGCATCTGTTAGGTACCAGGCAGGTTCCTGGTCAGGGTGGATACAAAGACATAGTTGTCAGCAGAAACAGAAACAGTCACTCACCACCCCAGACCTTCAGTCTAGAGGAGAAAAATACTTTAATCACAGTACCTATACCAGAAAAAAGTCACGAGTCCTCACTCTTGACTGTGAATCGGTGAGGGCACAGCCCGGAGAGATGACGCTTGGGGATTTGCCAGGTCCAGGGCAGATGAAAAAGAAGAAAAGCGTTTGTGCAGAGCAGTTACAGGAGCACAAAGCCCTGTCAGGAACAGAAGCCAGGATGGGGGCCTCAGAGCTGCCCACACCCAGGATGGAGCCGCAAGCAGGCTGGGCACAGACCGCGCTCCAGGAGGCCGGGTCGGAGGGCAGCTCGGCCGGCACGGGTCAGGGAAGCTGGCTTCTCCTTGAGCCCCGGGACAGCGGGACTAGGGAGATGGTGAATCTTGCCCGTCAAATGATGGCCCACGGGTGAGACCCTACTCTGGTGTGTCCATGAGGACGAACTTGGACGAGTTCCACGTCTGATTTGGTACATCTAGAAAAGCGCTGGCCCAGCGGTGCCAGCCCACCAGCACCACAGCCGGGGGAGCCTCCACCATAGGTTAGGGACTCCTGGCCCCAGGAGCACCCAGGAGGCCTCCAGTCAGGCCCTGCTTCTCCGCTGTCAGGGTGGTGAGTGAAGAAGATGCGGTAGCAGGGCCAGGTGAGAGGTGCAGAGACAAGAGGAAAACTGTGGCCGTGACGGGTCGGGGCCTGCCGGCCTCCCAGGGCCCCCTGGGCCTTGGGGATAGACCAGGGCACAGACGGCCCCCAAGGCACACGCCTGCTGTCTGCTCCCCTTCGCTGGGTTGAGTCTCCCTTTCTCTTCCAACCATCGCACACTTTAGTTCCTGAGCACATCCTAGTGGGCGGTGACTGCTGCGTGGTCGTGCTGGGCTGTGACGGGCTGTGATGCGATCGTCCAGGACTGCGGGCCCTGGGACTGTCAGGAGCCATCCTGGTGTCCAGAGCCTCACTGTGCCTCCACCTTTAATTAAAGTCCACATTCCCCTAAGCTCGCTGTGCGTGTTCCTTTCCCCAGCCCCGCAGGGATCACTGGGATCGCCCACGGCCATGCGTCGGGTCTCTTCCAGGTCGCTACGTGCAGGGCTGTTTATAATCCCCCGCCCCTCCCACAGCTGCAGCCAACGTTAACACCAACTCAGGCCTGAGCATCAGCTCCCAAGACCTAAGCTCTAAATTGATGGGGCTTCGTGTGTTTTCCCACAATGATGACCAAAGAAAAGGCAGTGATAACCGACGTATCTCTAGCCCCTCTTAAAATATAAACACGTGTGCATTCAGTTCTCATTAAAATCAAACAGGGGCTCTGTATCAACCTAGAGGGATGGGATGGGGAGGGAGAAGGGAGGGAGGTTCAAAAGGGGGGGATATATGTCTTCCTATGGCTGATTCATGTTGAGGTTTGACAGAAAACAACAGAATTCTGTAAAGCAATCATCCTTCCAAAAATAATTATTTAAAAAAATATACAAGAACCTAAAAACAAATCTCATAAAGGGCTGGAAGCAACGACGCTGCAGAAACAGGGATTCATGAAATTCTGGCAATATATCAGGATACGGCTCTGGAGTTGGGGTGACTCAGGGCCAGAAAGCTGAAGTTCCCCACCCCAAGTCACAAGCTAAAGGCCGGCATCACCGCGCGGGTCAGTCTAACGTCTTGTCTACAAAAAGACAGTAAGTACAGTATCGCACAAATGAGAAGTGTCACTGCATCGTATATGCAGAGGAAATCTCAGTCTACAAGCTCTGAAACCACATCTGAAAGCATTTTTCAGCTTTGTTTCCAGAAGTCCATAGAGTTCGAAGTGCAGTAGTCAGAGCCCATGTTTTCATTCCTGGAGCCTTTGAGGCGCAGCCCGCGAAAGGGACTGTGTCTGAGCAGCCCATGCACCCTGTCCTGTCGCACAGGAAGGCAGAGGCCTGAGCATCAGCCCCCATGACGCCGGCTTCAGCGCAGATCCCAGCCGCTTCTCTCCTCCGTTCACAGCTCACTTGGTTCAGCTCCAGTGTTGCCTGGAGCGCTGGGGAGACGAACCGGGTCCTCCCGGCTCCCGAGAGAAGGCTGGGGTCTCAGACCACGCTTCCTACACCACCTCCAGGGCTGAGCCAGGCCACCGCTTTATAACCTCCCTGCAGCAGGCATTGGACTCGCTGATTAAACAGAGACTCTGAACTTGACAGAGGAGGAAAGTGAGGGCAGGAAGCCCAGCCAGTTCCCCCAGAACGTCCCAGGAGCTGGTTTACCGCCGGGGCCAGCAGCACCTGCTCTTCGCGGTCCCACCGTCCCTGTGACCAGGGGTGGCCGCCCGGCAGACGGAGAACTAAGGCCTGGACGGGACACCGGGAGGGCGGTGGAGATGCAGGACGCCCCACCCCGCCCGGCGCCGCGGGCTGCCTGTGTCTGGAGCACCCGCAGCCCCGAAAGGGGAGGCCAGGCCCCCAGGCCCGGAGCGCCGGAGGACAGCACCACCCCTGAATGGAAGGCGGTCAGTGCGGGACCCTCCCCGTGGCGAGGGCTCCGCGGGCGCTGCCGTGTCCTGTCCGGCCACAGAAATCTACTGCCTTGGCGCAGCCACACTGGAGGCGGGAAGCGCATCTGTTTCCTGGCTGTCCTAGAGAAGAACCAGGACGCATCCTCCTCGGAGCCTTTTCATCAGCCAGCTTTGAGGACTGCAAAAGGAAGGATTAGTGCAGGAAGAAACTTTGTGATGTAGAATAATTATTAATTAAAAACAAATAAAACCTCTATTGTCTCTTGGACATCCTCAGTATATTAAAGAAATTGCTCACTTTATCAGCCAAATGATTCAGAGTCATCACCAGTTAATGTGAAGTCTAGAAAACATGTCAGAGTAGACCGATTAAGAAAGGAAGAAAAATGAAAGAAAATGCATAAAAACAATAAACTCTCAAAGATGTTCAGCTCAAGTATAAACAAGTTTTTGTTTCATTACATAATTGCTGGAGTAACTCCCTTTTTAATAAACACAGGAAACACACCTTATAAATCACACAGCAAGTTGTTATATAATTGTTATATAATTGAGTCATTCTTAAGCAGCCAAATAATTAATACCGTGCCTTTCTTTCTGTTGTTCCCTGCACAGAAGGTTTTTTCAGATTCCAGAATGTAAAAGTTAGTAACTTGCTCTTAAAACTCAAGGAATTAAATGCCACATATGACAGGTAAGTTTTGACAGGTGATGCTCCACCATCTGAGGGAAAGGAAACGTCCCACCAAAATGTAGCGTTACAGCACCTACCTCTGAGGGACACTGTGGGAGCCGCCTTCTCCCGTCAGAAGTCGGTTCTTGAATTCCAGGAACTGCACGCTCACCGTACAGTCTAAGCAGCCCAACTGCCACGTGGCTCCCCGCTAAGAACTGCAGTAGAAATGGGGACCTAATCTAGGAGGCACCTGTCTTTTGGGAAATAGCTTAAGATAAAAAGCTGGATTTCTTGGGATGTTCCCTAGCAGTCGGCGGTTAGCACTCAGCACTTTCACTGCAGTGGCCCTGGGTTCGACCCCTGGCATGGCCAAAATAATAAATAAACTGATTTCTTTTTCTAATTAGAATTCTGCTCAAACTGGGATCAGAACCTCATAAAGTAGAGGAATTAAGAGTATTTGTAGATTCTTCCTTTCAATATCTGTTGATTTTTAATACAGAAAAAGAGATTGCCTAGCCTAAACAAAGATGCAGGAACAATGATTAAACTTGCATTTAAGGGAACAAACTGTTTTCAAACACTCTCATTTTAAAGTTGTGATTTGCATAAAAGCAATTAATATGTTAATTATAAACAAATCCCATCTATGTATTAACTCAAACCTCTTATGCATATAACCTACTTGAACTTCCTCTGTGTAGGAAAGTGTATAAAACCTCCTCTCTGACTCCCCTCTGCGCTGACCAGCCCCTGTTAGTGATACGGCAGAGGGGGTGGTACCTGCACTCGTCAAATCCGGGCTCTCTGTTACCACCTCGCTACGACTCTGTGGGGCCCTGCGTCCGACAGACAGATGCTGAGGTCCTGACTCTGCTTTAAGTGCTGGCCAGAAAATAGCAACCTGAGCCAGTGTGGCCCCGCCTTCATGGGGCTCAAGCACTAGTTGGTCAGAAGGGAGATCAGCATGCTAAGAAACATAAAATGCGCGTGTGACAGGTGTAGTATGTGACGTACGTGCATATACCTGAAGGCAAAGAGGGAAGAGGGCGGCAGAGGAGGAGCTGGTTGGATGGCGTCACCGCCTCAATGGACATGAGTTTGAGCAAACTCCAGGAGATTGTGGGGGACAGAGGAGCCTTGTGTGCTGCAGTCCACAAGGTCGCAAAGAGTCTAACATGACTTAGAGACTGAACAACAAGCCTGCATAAGCAAGGGGCAGCTATTATGTCCATTTTAGAAACTAGGATCTGGGATTCAATAACTTGTTCCAGGACCGAGTGAATGTGCTGCTGACCCAGAACTGAACTCGAACTCATTAAACTCGCAGTTTGTCAAATCCTGCAGCCCACACTCTGAATCACTACACTTTATTACTTTACCATGACTCAGGCAGGATAAGGGCTTCCTGGGTGGCTCAGTGGGAGAAAACCCGCCTGCAATGCAGGAGCCACAGGAGACATAGGTTCAATCCCTGGGTCAGGAAGATCCCCTCGAGGAGAGCATGGCAACCCAGTCCAGTATTCTTGTCTGAAGAATCCCCATGGACAGAGGGACCTGGTGGGCTACAAGTTCATGGGGTCACAAAGAGTCAGACACGACTGAGCAACTTAGCATGTACATGCAGGATAAATGTATGTGTGTGTGTGTATATATATATGTATATATATATATATATATATATATATATCTGGGTTCAATTTCTATTGATTGGGATAAATTACTAATCAACTCATTCAAAACCTACACTGAGCACCTTCCATGGGTCATACATCAGGAATCCTGTAATGGATAGACATATGAGCTTTGCCTTCTTGGGGCTCAGCCATGAGACTTCAGGGCCAAAAAGAGAGAAAGACTTCTCAGTTATCTTGTGGACATGGGAGGGACCTGTGAACAAAGACAGGAGTCAGGGTCCTGCCCCAGCCCTGGTCTGACCAACACCACCTCAACCCAGCACCACAGCTGCTCAAACCGCTGATGAGCAGGCGCAAACAGCTTTGCTAGAGGAAGCAGAAGAGATGTTGGTCAGTTACCAAAGAATGCTCTGGGCACTGAGCATATTATTACACGTGGTGTTAGTTCCTCGTCCCCGGAGTAAGGATGTAGCGATGGGAGAGGGCTGGGCTGGAGGCACGTCTCTGTGATGTGCAGGCCCCCCACGTTACTTGAGTCTCAGGCCTTCTGCCACCCAGCTCCACGGCCACCAAGTTCACGGTCGTAAGAATACCCCGAAACTCCTGCCGCAGCCCCCAAGGGCACAGCATGGTTTTCAGGTCTGCCTGTAAATAAAGATTCTTTTTACAAAGATGAGGGCAAACATCTCATTCATCCTTTCATCCTCATTGCCTGCTAATAAGTTTTTTAAAAAAGAAAACACCGTCGTTTGCAGACGCACCTTGGTCGCCCCATCCCAGCCCAGTTCCACTGACCGTCCCCCTCCCAGGCATCCACCCTCACCCGCAGCTCTGTCTCGTGAGCTGCATCTGCTCAGCCCCGTTTCTAATGCAGGGACATCCTGCTTGTTTTAATCTCCCTTCCTCCCAGCTCTTCCCTCGCACTGTCTGGGTAAATAACTTCAGCTCAGAGAAGATGATACACATGGATCAAAAATAACAAAGAAAGCAAATCTCCTACCACCTGCAAGGCAGCTGACAACCCTCAAGACACCACCTGAGCTACAGGCCCAGAAACCACCCATCCAGGACTCGTCCCTCCTGAACGTGCAGGGACACGGAGGGGAAAGGAAAGGAACTCGGTGTCTGGACTTTTAATGATGATGTTTAAAATGCAGTGCACCCCTGGGGGAGGAGTGTGATGGGCAGAAAAGTGACCTGGAGTGTCCCGGGGGGGCCCAGGGCAGCTTGGGGGGCTAGGCAGGGGTGCCACGCTCCAGGAGGAGAACCTCCGCTGGGTACTGACAGCAGCACTGGACCCCGTGTCATCGGCTCTTAAGGGAACTCGGGAGGCTGCTTCCCTAACCCCCCGTCACCGTGATGTGGACAACGACATTCGGATGTGAAAGTGACTCTGGGTCTTCTCCCGGAGCGTCCCCAAACCTTGAGTTAGGTGGCACCTCCCTCCTGTCTCCAGGGCAGCCAACACCCGAGCCTGACCATGGCCCCCACCGTCCACAGGGAAGAGGCCTGAACTATGGCCTCCCGGGCCCCAGGGCCTGCTCCCCGCTCACCCACCTCCCACCCCTCGCCCGCAGCCTCCCTGCCTTTGAATCTTTTGCTCAACCTTAAAGAATGTGTCAATCAGAATCCAAAAGGGTAAGAGAAGGTGTCAGGAAGCCAAAGGGGAGATAAAGATAAGAGGGGTGCAGGGGGAGCTGAGTCCTTGGGCTCGCAGACCCCGGGAAAGAGCAAGATCGCAAGGAGCAGAGCCGCTCAGACCACCCTGCGTGGACACAGGCCCTCAGAGGGCCGACTGACGGCAGGACAGTCCAGCAGTGTTTGGGCACGCTACTGCTTCCAAGCGTGAGGCTTCGCCGCAGACGTAAATCCTCCTGCAGCCTGAAACAAGATAAAGGGACGTGCAAAGTTACCCGGTGCTCATACAGATGAAACAACAAAAGGCCAAGAGCAAAAATACAAAATGTTTATTTTCTGTTCAAATTTCAAAAGGAAAAATATACTAAAATATTATGGAATCCCGGGCCTAGGGAGACAGGAAAATCCCCACCACCAGGCAAAATGGGGAGTTAGTTATCTGACACAGAGGAACTGAGATGTGACCGGTTTTATACGATACATTTGCCATGGAAGGAGGGAGACTTTCTGGCAGGAAGAATGAAAATAAGTGGATTTCTGTTTATCCCAACACAACGCCAGCCCTTGTGGCTGCATCTCCCTGACAGGTTAGAGCCCAGCTTGTGTGTGTCCCTGAGATGGCGGTTCCTCCAGGGGGCGCTCCGCGTGGGGGTCCTCCCAGCATCTCGAGTCTTCCTCCTGCTTGTGATCTGGATGCTCATTCACACACTTTGGAAGGAGGAAGGGACGAAAGGCAGAAATAGATGGTGGGGCGGGGGGAGGGAGGGCTTCTGAGCACTGGGGATTTCATCTTCTCAAGTCATCTCTGCTCCCTTTAGCGCAGACAGTTCAGAACCGCCTGCTTGGGCTCCTCTGTAAGCACAAGTCTGCGGGGAAATGAGAAGTCAACTCCCGAATGCCTCTGTGCAAATGCCCAGAAATGGCCTCCTCCTCCAAAGCGTCACATTGTTTGATTCCTAATGAACCAGGAGTGGAAGGAAAGGTGCTGATGAAGATACTTGTTAGTTCATTACAGGGAGACTCTCAGTTATCAGAGGATTGAAAGCAGGCAGTTTTCCTGGTCTCAGGGAGACCCCAGGAGAAAGCAGAATGCATTTACACACAACTAAAGAAGCGTTGAAGGCATAGATCAAGTATGAGATGCGTTTCCAACCTATTTAGTAGCGTTTACTAAGAAAGGGCTCCCATTCTCCTCACCTCCTAGGAGCCACATGGAGACAGAGAGCCTGGTGGATGAGGATGGTCTGCGCCTGTGGCCTCAGAGTTGGCATGTGCCCGAGAAAACCCTGAACAGCTTTGATGCAGAACCATTAAAAAGCCTGGGAACCTGTAGTGCGTTCTCAGTGCCAGAGGCAAGCAGCCCAGTGACCTTGAACTGCTACTTCCTTGGGGGTCAGGCTCCCCCCGACCCCAGCAAAGGTGCCTGTGAGATTCCCAGTGTCCCTGGATGTGCACCCACCACCCCGGACCCAGAAGGAGGACTTCCATCCTCTTCCCCTCAGCCACATCACCCAGAAGAAGCACCCATGGCCATCCTTCCAGTGGACATGTCTCCAGTTCATCAGTGTGGACTTGACAGGCCAGCCGGGCCTCTTGGAGCAGAGACGGCACCATCACCAGCCATTCCCGAATCAGGGGGTCAGAGCAGAAAAAGGAAGAAAAGGGGGACGGAGGAAATAGCAGGTGTCAGCCAAACCACGACCCCCAGCAACTTAAACAGCCGTGAGTTTATAAGCAATATGAAGAAACCAGATAAAAGAGCACGTATGTGGGCATTTAGGGGGAGAGTGACGGGGCTGCCCAGGCTGACATGGTGGCTTCTTTTGATCACAAGCTGCCACACGGAGAAAAATCCCCTCACAGCCCCTGACAGACCCCGCCCGAGCCCTGCTGTTTGTGCACACCCACAGGACAGCCCACCAGGAGGGACCCTCGCGTGCACCATGGACTCGGGCAATGACGCCTGCAGGCCCACCCACTGTCACACAGGCACTAATGCATCTGATGCAGATGCTGATGGAGGTAAGGCTGTGCAAGGCGGGGACGGGGTGTGTGGGAATTTTTGTGCCTTCCTCTCGGTCTTGCCGTGACCCTAACTAAAAACATCAAGCCCCCTTTCGGCGTGAGCACAGCCAAGAAGGCCAGATACACAAGGTTGTGCCACAGACCACAGGGAATGCTAATAATCTCAGTGCTATGGCCTGGTGATCTGTGTCCCCCGAGAACTTATGCTGAATTCTAACACCAAGGGCGATGGCGTTAAGGTGGGGGGGGGGGGGGGCTTTGGCAGGGGATGAGGGCATGAGGGTGGAGACCCCATGAGAGGGATCAGTGCCTTTATGAGAAAAGACCCCAGAAGCTCCCTTGCCCCCTCTGCCACATGAGGCCTCAGTGATAGTGGTCATCAGTGAACAGGAACTGAGAGACTGACGCAGTTCATAAGCCGCCGTGCGTGGTTCTGAGAGAGCAGCCCCAGCTGATGGAGGCACTCAGCCCAGGCGTCGTTGATTCAGCGAGTCTCCCAGTGCCCTCCAGGCACCGAGCCCTGTCCTGACTCCCGGGCATCCATGAGGACTGGGAAAGATGAGCCGAGGCCTGCCCTGTTCTCAGCACTGGCCACAGCCTGGACCAGGGCACCAGTAACACCATCAAGCTTTGTTGAATCCAACCCTGTGGCGTTATTAAAATACACACACAAAGAAAACAAAAACCCAGATTTGGGAGGCATGGAAGTCCACTCTGCCACACAGCCGCTAGAGGCGGGACAGGTGATCCCCTCTCAGCCTTGAAAGCCAGTGGGTTTCCCCGGACTTTGTGAGTCAGTTTATAACCCATTTTGTTTTCAAAGCAGAGCACATAAAAGTGCAGATCAAGAGCGCCGCCTGGTATCTGATATGAGGGCGAGAAAGCTGCTGAAAGAAGCTCTGCCTTGGAAATGTCATCATCCTTTTGATGTTCATTCTCTCTGTAAATTTTTTTTAATCCTTTGAATAGGCTCTAATGAGAAATGCACAGTTTTTAACTTCTGACTTTTTAAAACTCCGTTTGAAAAGACTAACTGAAAAAGATCAAGTCCTTTTAAGTGACATGTCTGTGTCTGCGTGATTTTGCTCTGTCTTAATTACAACATGCAAGGGTGTCAGAACTTAAAAAAAAACAAAAACCTGCAGATTAATGCTTTCTGTTGCTTAAAGTTTTTATCTATGAAACACACTGAGGATGTCTTCATTCCCATAATTGATCAATGTGCTCATTAATCTCTCATGGAATAAAAGTGTTGGAATCGATTTACATTGAAAACTTCTGAAACGCAGTCCTAGCTGCCTGAATGACGTGCAGCTCAGCAGAGGGTCAGCACGGCGCTTCCGGGTCGTGAACTGCCTACTCACAGGCCACTCTGGGGAAGTCTCGTTTCCATAATTTTTACCTCAAATTACGTAAGCGCCTTCTTGTTGATTGGTAAAGTTTGGAAAACCTGGGCTGCAAGAGTGATTTCAAAATCAACAAAGTGCTTGATATGTGTGGAAACCTTACCTGGAGTCACCGCGAGGAGAAAAGAAAGGACGTTTGCAGAGCCTCCTTCTTCACTGCCCTTAATCCGGGAGGAGTTAGCCAGAGCCCCATCCTGTTTGAGTCCTGCCCCTGAAGGGCAAACTCTGCAGGACTGGGCCCCATCTTACTCCACAGGTCAGAGACATTCCAGATGCACAGAGGTCCCACCTGAAATCCTTAGCTCCATCAGGCGAAGAGGCTGGAGTTCACACACATGGCAATTTAGATAGAACCTCAGTGTGCAGAGACATGTCAACACCCTTTTACTTCATTCTCAAAATGGCGTAATACTGGCTTAAAAAAATCACCCCCTCTTTACACACTGCTAAAATTGGAGAAAGTGACCCATTTTAAATATACTCACTAGGAGATCTCTTTCACTTTGGAGAGTCCAGTGTGCTCACGTCCAGTGGAATTTTAAAGATAGTCCATTGCTCTTATCTGATATTTTTATTTCAAATGTCTAAACAGCTTTCTGCCTCTCTAGAATCTGAAGTCTAACTCATGATGACCTGGGAATCAGAGATCCTCACAGATTCAGGACACCAGCCAAGAATAAAATCTGCATCTTTAAAAAAAAGTAAGCAACAGCATCACCAAGCCAGTGTCCAGGGCCCAGGCCCTCAGCTGGGACCACGAAGCCAGGAGGCCGTGGCCTGGCCGCTCCTGAAGCAGCCCCACAGCAGCGCGCCACGGGAAGGGGCCTCTCAGCCACCTGCCCTCAGAGTCTCTGACACAGAGACCCTGGGGGTTTCTCTGAGGAGAGCTGCTCAGATAGCCTGTCAAGGAGCCCATCATCGACGGATTGACAGCCTCTTCTGTCTGTCGCCGTAGGGGAGTAGATATTTTCACCATTCGATTTTGTCCCCTTAATGCTGAGCTTAAGCTAAGCAGGAGAGATGTTACTGATGAAAAGCTCTGTAGTGTATCAGCTCGCGTGTGTCAGCTCCATCGATAACGTATGACCCAGGGGCTAATAAAAAGAGAGAAATTTTCACGTTTTTATAGACTATCAAACTCCAAACTGTCAGCTGTTCCCAATATAAATCTATTTTAATTTCAGTTTCTTCTGAAACACTTAGCTTCCCAACTGCTGTTTGAAAGTGTCAATAAGAAGTGGGGTGGAAGAGGACATGTCGATGAAACACAGAGCAGATGATGCAGGAACGTGAATGGCTGTGGGGTCACTGGCGCAGAGTAGGAAGTGCTCAGGGCACAGTCTCTTCTGCCGACGCCTCGCTGCATGTCACTGCCACAGCTCTAGTCTCTGTAGTAAGTTGTGCATTAGGTCTTTAAGATGCTTACAAGCCGTCCTGGAAAACAGATTAATTACATGTCCTGGTTAATTACATATCACTACAGGTTAGGAACCACAGGTTTAGTCTGGGCTGCAGCGTGGTCTCTCTGTTCCCAGATCATGGTCTTCTCTGATCTCTCCTTGCTCGACGCAGGATAGATCTGCTCCCTATAGGGAGAGTCAGCCCGGAGCCGAGCAAATCCCAGGGACGCCATCTCAGTGACCGGAAATCTCAAAAGGAAAGTTATTGGTGGCAGTTCTGTGCTCTGAGGGCTTCCCAGGAGGTGCTAGTGTTTAGGAAACCACCTGCCAATGCAGGGGAAACCGGAGACCCAGGTTCGATCCCTGGGTGGGAAGATCCCCTGGAGGAGGAAATGGCAACCCGCTCCACTATTCCTGCCTGGAGAATCCTGTGGACAGAGAAGCCTGGTGGGCTATAGTCCACAGGGTCACAAAGAGTCAGACACGATTGAGCGACTGAACAAAGCAGCAAGGGTGTTCTCAAAGTCGGCAGAACCTCTGTGTCTGTTCTTCGGGGACTGTGAACAAGAGGGGACCGTGAGTCTGACTCTGCACAGTTGAGAAGCTGGGCACGTGGAGGCTGGGTTCCCTGGTGACAAACACAGAGCCCCCCTCCAACCCCGTGCAGGTCAGGCAGGCAGAAAGGAACCCTCCATAGACACAGCTTAGTACAGCCCGCGGGGGTGTTTTATTTGCCCAGACTGTGCCAGGTCTCAAGTGGAAAGTTAAACAATGTCCTCGGGTTTTATTATGCCTCAAAGGCAGACTTGGAAAGAATCATTCCATATCACTAAGCAAATAACCTGTTAGCTCGTACTTCTTTACTGACTCCAAGGGGCAGTTTGACAGAACCAGCTAAGGCAGCTGACTTCATCACCACCTGAAGGTCCTCCTGCCCCTCAGAGCCATGTCAAAGCCTTTCTCTGGGGCTAGAATTCATAATTAGCCATCGTTACTCTCAGATTGTTTCAGTTTAAATCTAGGAAGAGATTAATCTGTTCACAGTGATATTGCAGATCTAACATAATGAGAAGAGGGGCTCTGGAAGATGCTGAGAGGAAAAGGCTTACACTGGGCATGTCACGGTTTAGTGCAGAGTCTGGCCAGCCTTCCTCCCCTCAAAATATCCTTACGGGAGTGAAATAAGATGTTCCTGTGTGTGCAGGCGGGCAATGCAAGTGCAGGATTATCTTCCTGCCTCCACGGGGAAATGTGATGGTGTCATGGTCCCATTTTGTGAAGGATAAAGGCAGCCTGATTGACAAAGCTATTTCCACGTTTCCAAGAAGCCAGAAATCCCAGGGCTGGACCGCCACCCCATGCCTCAGAACTGTCGTGCAGAATTGGCCACGGGGCTCACCTCCGAAACAGACATGACTGCTTTGAAATTGAGGTCACGCCTGCTGAAATTGCCAGCGGACGTTCATCCCGCAAGAAGTGCCATTAACGTAGTGAGGAGTCAAGGAGCCTGGGACCGGGCGGACACTCAGACAGGCGCATGACCCGATGGAGGAGAAGCTCACGTCTCTGACCGTCTACACATCCCTCCTCATGGGAGAAAATATAAGCCTCATTGTCAGGAAAAACCTATGTTCTGTTTGTAAATTTTATTTTTGAAAACAGTATTGAATAGTGTTGTATTATTGATGTTGGCATTTTCCTTAGGTTTCCTTAGTTGTGTTTACACTGCTGCTTTCCTGGTTTATGACGTCTGTGCTGAGCCATTCCCAGCCACGTGGAAACAATGCATTTCACACCAGTAAGTAACCCCAAGGTCACCACAAACCCCCTTCCCGGCTCCATGAACCATCTTAGGGGAAGTGGCTCCAGTGGGTCTGGCCTCAGAGCCTCCAAACAAGCATTACCTGGAACCAGAAGACCCCAGAGGCCTGTGGAAGCCGGGAAAGGCCCGGAGTCATGACAGAGAAGAAGAGGGGGAGCACCCCAGCCCACCATCTGTGCATGCCATGATTCAGCAGTGCTTTTATTAACTGTGAAGTGAAGACCAGGCTTAATGTATTCTGGAACTAAAATAATACAAAGATGCGCAGCCTGGCAGGTGATAACAAACCAGCGTGAGCCAGAAAATGGGCTGTAACGGTTTTCCAAGCTCTCAGCACAGATCTGAGAGCTGGAGTCAAGTGCAAGGAGCTTTCATTTATCTGCTGGCAGGTGCTAAGGACTTCAGGGACTGGGATGCCGCTGGGCCAGGTTGGACTGGGCTCTGTACTAGGTTTTCCAAAGAGCCACCCTCACGTGGGGGACTGGGAAACCTCTGAAACCTTGTCATAATCTTGGCTGTCACACATCTCTCCTGGGTTCCCCTTTCTCCGGGCCATGCAGTGCCTTTTGGAAACCTTCACTGATAAGGTCTAAAGCCCCAGAAAGGCTCTATACAGAGAAGACAGGACCTCTCTCTCAACTTTAGCTGATGTCACATTATTTAACCAGGTAAGAGTTTAGTAAGCATCCCATCAGCCTCACTTCTGGGAGCACCATGGTCCAGCAGCCCAGCCCTGGTCTGTGGGCATAACCAGCCTCACTTCTGGGAGCACCATGGTCCAGCAGCCCAGCCCTGGTCTGTGGGCATAACCAGCCTCACTTCTGGGAGCACCGTGGTCCAGCAGCCCAGCCCTGGTCTGTGGGCATCACCAGCCTCACTTCTGGGAGCACCGTGGTCCAGCAGCCCAGCCCTGGTCTGTGGGCATCACCAGCCTCACTTCTGGGAGCACCGTGGTCCAGCAGCCCAGCCCTGGTCTGTGGGCATCAGAGGGGCTTGAGCTGTCCTGCTTAATCCTATTGTCCTCATGGCACGTACCCCAGGCCCCGCCACCCAGGGCCCAGTGTCCCACGGGACCCTTGGGGCCACCTCTGTGACGTCTGACTTACAGGATAAACCCCAACCTGCCTGCTAAGGAAAGCATCTACACATTACAGACAAACCCCATCCTTGCCCCATGAACGCCAGTGGATTTAGGGGTTAGATGTCGAGAGAAAAGGCAAGCAAAACGCTCATGACAGTAAACAACATGTGTAACATAAACCTATCAGTATGAAATTGCCTTCCTACCCATGTGGGTGACAGAAATTTAGGGGGAAAAAGACAGGGCTGTTTAAAGAAACAGTGTTAAAAGGAAAATATATTTACCATACAATGTATATAGTACTTTGTTACACATACAAGATTTTGTTAAACATTTAGAAAGGAACAAAATCCATCTACATGCATCTATTTCCAAAAACACTGTGTATCTCTGGTTTAATGTCATCAGGATTAGTTATGATTCATCACCTAGTCCATCCTTCAGGAATTATTTAGCCTATTTTTCAGAGTGCAAACAAGCAAACAAAGCAGAGAAAACATAGATAATTACTAAGTTTAAAACAGAGTGCTATTTAAGGCTTCCCTGGTGGATCAGAGGTTAAAGCGTCTGCCTGCAATGCAGGAGACCTGGGTTCGATCCCTGGGTCGGAAAGATCCCCTGGAGAAGGAAATGGCAACCCACTCCAGTAGTCTTGCCTGGAGAATCCCATGGATGGAGAAGCCTGGTGGGCTACAGTCCACGGGGTCGCAAAGAGTCAGACACAACCGAGCAAGCGAGTTAACTGAGAAGCACCTCTCTGCACAGTTATTAATAGCTGCCCGCACTGCACAATTGCTGCTCCCTCAGCTTTTGCCCATATGTTTACCATCCCCTCTTATTTATTCCCTTCTGTCATGAATATGCATCAGCTTCTCCTCCATCACACTCGGCCTGCTTAAGTGTAGCCACTCCTCTGAGATTTATGCTCACTGTCTGCGCCTGGAGCTGCGAGAGTCTTCAGGAAACACCACTCTGCAAGATTCATAGGGGGGCAGGTTACAGCCACACAAATCATATCCGTGATCTGTGGGCCATAATTCCAGCCAGATCTGAGCAGCGTCACGTCTGTTATCTACAGAAACAACCATGGATTACCTCTCAAAACCATTTTTTCATGTTTCAACAATACCACTTCTCTTCATATTTATAGGCCATTTTGGCAATGAGATATTAAAGTAGTGTGCTGGGCACATAGGTTGATTGGTGGTTTTATTGTGTGCTTTTTTAAATTGAATTAAACTTACATTAAACCTTTTAAGATGAAAGCTGTTTTCCCTTCTGTTACCTTTCCCCAAACATCAAAAGACTCAGCACCCACAAAATTGCTTCAGTATTTCTTGAGTCTTGCTCAAGTTTCCCGGTTGTCTTTGGATGCTGCTGAGCTCAGAGATGAGTTTTTGCCAAATTTAATCACTATGCAGGTTCTCACCACCACAGGCATTTCTATGCATTTCTGTTTAATCTTAGTATTTCCTTCTTATTTTCTCTCTGACCTAACTGTCCATCACTTTGTGTTATTTGTAAGGACACTCTTTTGTAAATTATCTCTAAACAGTTCTGAAGTGAGGAATGGGATAGATTGACCAGATGGATGGATGAACAGATAGAAGATAGATAAATAGGGCAGATCAATACAGAGGTGATAGATATCTATATAGTTGATAGATAGGTACATACATAAATAGATGATAGAATAATTCAAGATGTTATTAGTCCTCTACACCTGTGTAGAAGAACATGAATCCGATTTTTGGCACCGATGACCTGGTTTGACCACAAGAGAAAACTGGAATAAAGAGGAGCAAGGATTTATTTTCCTTTTACCACTTCCCAGTATTTTTTCTTTACAATGAGCACTTGTTACTTTCAAGAGTTTAAAATGCAGAGCATTAGAAACATGTATACTCTATAAAATAAATGCCACACAAATAAAATATTAGAAATATAAATGAGTCCATAAATATAAAGCAAGTATAGGGTCGACATGTAATGTATCTTTAAATTCTACATAAAAAATGCACGAAGGGGAAGCAGTGTGCATTCCCATCTGTAGTGCACAGGGGAGGCCTGTTTCCCACAGCCTCTCCAACTTGTTGAAAACCTAATTTCTCATCTATTCTAAGGTGCCTAAAAGACACCTTTATTACATAAACACTTTATATTTGAAAGATTGTATGCAGGTCATGAAGCAACAGTTAGAACTGGACATGGAACAACAGACTGGTTCCAAATAGGAAAAGGAGTACGTCAAGGCTGTATATTGTCACCCTGCTTATTTAACTTATATGCAGGGTACATCATGAGAAGCGCTGGACTGGAAGAAACACAAGCTGGAATCAAGATTGCCGGGAGAAATATCAATAACCTCAGATATGCAGATGACACCACCCTTATGGCAGAAAGTGAAGAGGAACTCAAAAGCCTCTTGATGAAAGTGAAAGTGGAGAGTGAAAAAGTTGGCTTAAAGCTCAACATTCAGAAAACGAAGATCATGGCATCCGGTCCCATCACTTCATGGGAAATAGATGGCGAAACAGTGGAAACAGTGTCAGACTTTATTTTGGGGGACTCCAAAATCACCACAGATGGTTACTGCAGCTATGAAATTAAAAGACGCTTACTCCTTGGAAGGAAAGTTATGTCCAACCTAGATAGCATATTGAAAAGCAGAGACATCACTTTGCCAACAAAGGTCCGTCTAGTCAAGGCTATGGTTTTTCCTGTGGTCATGTATGGATGTGAGAGTTGGACTGTGAAGAAGGCTGAGCATCAAACAATTGATGCTTTTGAACTGTGATGTTGGAGAAGACTCTTGAGAGTCCCTTGGACTGCAAGGAGATCCAATCAGTCCATTCTGAAGGAGATCAGCCCTGGGATTTCTTTGGAAGGAATGATGCTAAAGCTGAAACTCCAGTACTTTGGCCACCTCATGTGAAGAGTTGACTCATTGGAAAAGACTCTGATGCTGGGAGGGATTGGGGCAGGAGGAGAAGGGGACGACAGAGGATGAGATGGCTGGATGGCATCACTGACTCAATGGACGTGAGTCTGAGTGAACTCCGGGAGTTGGTGATGGACAGGGAGGCCTGGCCTGCTGCGATTCATGGGGTTGCAAAGAGTCGGACATGACCGAGCGACTGAACTGAACTGAACTGAACTGAACAAATGGATTATCTAAAACTGAAGACAGAGCAAAGAGAGACCCACACTGATATTTAACTCACTCTCCACAAGAGTTTAAAGATACGTATTTTCCAGTAAATTTATAGCAGAATATTAACAGCATGATCATTAACTGTTTTTATTAAGTGATTTTATTTTTGTTTGCTTAGTAGGTAAGATTTATGGTAAATTAGAGTCCGTGAGATTTTTAATTAAATGTATTAAGTATTTAGAAATAGACGTGTTTATGTATATGGTGGATACTTTTATTTTAAAATAAAAAATAATAAAATCTAGAGAAAATCTTTGATCCACACAAAACAAAACATTGAAGCTAAAAATGGTACAGACACACAAAATATATATACACATACACACACACACATATACACATAAACACACAATTCTCACTTATTTTCTCCTGATTTCTCCTCTTTCCCCTACTTTGACACAAGCTTCATGGATAAAATTTAATTTTAAATATTATTTTAATTATAATAATATTAATAGTACTAAATATTATTGTAAATAAAGTGTTTTATACCAGCTAAACAATCTGTCTACACAGTACTTTAAGGAACAGGAATTATAGTGGGTTGCAAAGGCCAACACAGGAAAAACAGACATTTGACTTTTCAAGGATGAATTTCCTAAAGTTGTGAGGCTGCATTCTGACATGCTGGCAAAGGCGGCCCTGGACGGGGTATTTATAGCCTGTGGAGTTCATAAAAGCCACCCAAGAGCACACTCATGGGGCAGGAGCGCTGACAGCGCGTTCCGTCAGGACGAGCAGGACTCCCGGTGTGTGTGGATCGTCCAAGCCCCATTGCATAAGTTCCTGCTAAAATTGTCAGCCAACACCTTCACCCTCTCCATCGCTGGCAGCAAGTTGGCACGAATTGTCCCACAGACAGCAGTCTCTTCATTATCCTTCTCAGCCCAGGATGGTGGATGCTCTATAAATAAAGTTTCTCCCCTCCTCATTCTGAAGTAGGCGATGACAGCATAGGTGAAAACGGCTAACATTTTCAAACAGACAAAACTCACACTCCCTCCCAAACCACGGTGTCTGCACCATCCTTTCCCGTGTCTGACTTGGAAAACTGGATTAAGAAAATGTCAGCTCACTGCTAAGTCTTGATTTCTTAAAAATGCGAGTCGCAGAATGCAGGGAGAGGAAGTGAAATCCCATATTAGTTAAGTCTGAAGCTGACGAAGTTGGAAAATTCCCAAGGGGCGACGTCTCTGTGAACCAAACACGGAGGGGAGAAGCCATCGATTTCGACATCACACGGGCCCGTGTCCGCTCTGTCAACAGGGCAAGCTGTCTGCAGTCTCATAACAACCCTGCAAAGAGTTGCTGCCTCGATTTCACAAACAGAGGGAGGAAGCCAGAGAGAGCCATAGGTGCTTTACTTCAATACCTGCACCTTGACGAGGTGACGGTTGGGGGTGGCTTTGGTCAATTTCATTATCAGCACGTATTGTGATGAAAACAAACCCGGGAAGTTGCTGAACTCTCAACACCTGGCACTTGAAACAGTTAACAGCGGACGAGAGCAGAAATCAGAAAACCGGAAAGATGCTCCCTCCACCAGCCAACAAGACAGAGACAGGATGAAGGCTGACCTCCGTGCTTCAGAAGGCTGTAGACGCGGTCAACTCCAATGGGAGAGAAACAGCTGCTCACACCCATCAGGGTAACTAAGGTACCCACCTCTTACAGCCCCACTGCAGGGCCGTCTCCAGCCATCCCGCCAGAGGTGCAATCCAGGAGACGCTCCAGGACTCATCAGAGATGGAGCCATGAGCCCCCCAATCTGGGGAGAAGCCAGGAGGACGTGCTGCTTGGGGAGCCACTGCACGGGCACTGGTGTGTTTGTGCAGAAGGTGTGCACTGGCATGTTTGTGCAGGAGGTATGCACTGGCATGTTTGTGCAGGAGGTGTGGTGCCAATTCTGACAACAAGTGGCCCGGTTCCAGCTTTCATTATGCCTAGGAAGTCAAACCCTCACCACGTGCAAGCAACTCGCCCCCCTTCAGAAATTTAAGACCATTTCCCATAGTTGGATGCAGGTTGCGTAAAAATTTATTAACTCTCTTCCACTTGCGTTGTTCTTCCTAGAGCTATGTTACACTCAAGCCATCATTTTAAAGTGTGCTTTTAATGATGGGAGAAGTTGTTGATTTTAAGTTTCTAGATTTATCTAAGATCACTTCCTTTGCCTGTCAACTTCTTATTTTTCAAGAGGAAACTGCAAATGCAAGTGAAGTCGCTCAGTCGTGTCCGACTCGGCAACCCCATGGACTGTAACCTCCCAGGCTCCTCCATCCATGGGATTCTCCAGGCAAGAATACTGGAGTGGGTTGCCATTTCCTCCTCCAGAGGATCTTCCCGACACAGCCAGGGGTCGAACCCTCGTCCCCTGTGGCTCCTACACTGCAGGCAGATCCCTTCCACTGAGCCACTGGGGAAGCCCAGAGCCAATCATGCCTGCACTCATTCCCTAAGAAGGGAGTTGCTTTCTGTAGGTTCCAGCTCCTTGATTTCTTTTATTGTCTTGTGATGTGCACATGACTGTATCTTTTTAGTCAAGAGGGAACTTTGGCTGCAGGTAAGGTTCGTGACATTGTACAGGAGACAGGGATCAAGACCATCCCCATGGAAAAGAAATGCAAAAAAGCAAAATGGCTGTCTGGGGAGGCCTTACAAATAGCTGTGAAAAGAAGAGAAGCAAAAAGCAAAGGAGAAAAGAAAAGATATAAGCATCTGAATGCAGAGTTCCAAAGAATAGCAAGAAGAGATAAGAAAGCCTTCCTCAGTGATCAATGCAAAGAAATAGAGGAAAACAACAGAATAGGAAAGACTAGAGATCTCTTCAAGAAAATTAGAGATACCAAGGGGACATTTCATGCAAAGATGGGCTCGATAAAGGACAGAAATGGTATGGACCTAACAGGAGCAGAAGATATTAAGAAGAGGTGGCAAGAATACACAGAAGAACTGTACAAAAAAGATCTTCACAACCCAGATAATCACGATGGTGTGATCACTCACCTAGAACCAGACATCCTGGAATGTGAAGTCAAGTGGGCCTTAGAAAGCATCACTACGAACAAAGCTAGTGGAGATGATGGAATTCCAGTTGAGCTCTTTCAAATCCTGAAAGATGATGCTGTGAAAGTGCTGCACTCAATATGCCAGCAAATTTGGAAAACTCAGCAGTGGGCACAGGACTGGAAAAGGTCAGTTTTTATTCCAATCCCAAAGAAAGGCAATGCCAAAGAATGCTCAAACTACAGGACAATTGCACTCATCTCACACGCTAGTAAAGTAATGCTCAAAACTCTCCAAGCCAAGCTTCAGCAATACGTGAACCGTGAACTTCCTGATGTTCAAGCTGGTTTTAGAAAAGGCAGAGGAACCAGAGATCAAATTGCCAACATCCGCTGGATCATGGAAAAAGCCAGAGAGTTCCAGAAAAGCAGCTATTTCTGCTTTATTGACTATGCCAAAGCCTTTGACTGTGTGGATCATAAGAAACTGTGGGAAATTCTAAAAGAGATGGGAATACCAGACCACCTGACCTGCCTCTTGAGAAATCTGTATGCAGGTCAGGAAGCAACAATTAGAACTGGACATGGAACAACAGACTGGTTCCAAATAGGAAAAGGAGTACATCAAGGCCGTGTATTATCACCGTGCTTATTTAACTTCAATGCAGAGTACATCATGAGAAATACTGGACTGGAAGAAACACAAGCTGGAATCAAGATTGCCGGGAGAAATATCAATAACCTCAGATATGCAGATGACACCACCCTTATGGCAGAAAGTGAAGAGGAACTCAAAAGCCTCTTGATGAAAGTGAAAGTGTAGAGTGAAAAAGTTGGCTTAAAGTTCAACATTCAGAAAAAGAAGATCATGGCATCTGGTCCCATCACTTCATGGGAAATAGATGGGGAAACAGTGGAAACAGTGTCAGACTTTATTTTGGGGGGCTCCAAAATCACTGCAGATGGTGACTGCAGCCATGAAATTAAAAGACGCTTACTCCTTGGAGGGAAAGTTATGACCAACCTAGATAGCATATTCAAAGGCAGAAACATTACTTGCCAACAAAGGTCCATCTAGTCAAGGCTATGGTTTTTCCTGTGGTCATGTATGGATGTGAGAGTTGGACTGTGAAGAAGGCTGAGCATCAAACAATTGATGCTTTTGAACTGTGGTGTTGGAGAAGACTCTTGAGAGTCCCTTTGACTGCAAGGAGATCCAACCAGTCCATTCTGAAGAAGATCAGCCCTGGGATTTCTTTGGAAGGAATGATGCTAAAGCTGAAACTCCAGTACTTTGGCCACCTCATGCGAAGAGTTGACTCATTGGAAAAGACTCTGATGCTGGGAGGCATTGGGGGCAGGAGGAGAAGGGGACGACAGAGGATGAGATGGCTGGATGGCATCACTGACTCGATGGACATGAGTCTGAGTGAACTCCGGGAGTTGGTGATGGACAGGGAGGCCTGGCGTGCTGCGATTCATGGGGTCGCAAAGAGTCAGACACGACTGAGCGACTGAACTGAACTGAACTGAACTGAAACACAGACTGAGTTGACGGCACTGGAGAATCAGGCTCAGGGCACCAGGGACCCACCTGTCCCTCCCAGACCAGCGAGGACCTGCCAGGCTGTGGCTTGTGCGCATGGAGACCTGTCCAGGGAGTGCATGTCAGTGTGAGTGTCTGTAGCAGAAACACGTGGGGCAGAGCAGCTTCACAGCGGAGCAGTCTGCCTCCTAAGCCTCCGGAGAAAATGCTGAAGAAAACTTAAAGACGGTTTTCAGGGACTTGTGAGTTTGTGTTGAGGGCAGGAATGAAGTGCTCAATAGAGATAATCTGCTTGAATCATCCCCAGACCATCCCCCACCAACACTGGTCTGTGGAAAAATCATCTTCCCCGAAACCAGTCTAAATGACAGATTCTATCTAATGAAAGTCAGGCTGGGGAACCTCAGACAAGGAGTCACCTAAAGGTTTTCAGACAGAAGCTTTCTTCTTTTTTGTATGATTGCATCTCTTTAATGAAGAATAGTTGATGTAAAATATTATATAAATTATGTGTGTATACCGTAGTGATTAACAATTTTTAAAGGTTATACTCCATAGTGTGTGTGTGTGTGTGTGTGTAAGTCACTCTTTGCAGCCCCATGGACTGTAGCCCACCAGGCTCCTCTGTCCATGGGATTCTCCAGGCAAGAACACTGGAGTGGGTTGCCCTTTCCTTCTCCAGTGATCTTCTCCAACCCAGGGATTAAACCCGAGTCTCTTGCAATGGCAGGCAGATTCTTTACCACTGAGCCACCTGGGAAGCCCATACTCCATCTATAGTTATTACAAAACACTGAGTATATTCTGTGTTGTAAAGTGTATCCCTATAGCTTATTTTATACCTAACAGACTCCACCTTCTAACCCCCTCCCCCTGGCCCTCTCCCCACTGATGACCACTGGGCTGTTCTCTACATCTGTGAGTTTCCTAGTCTGTGGTGTATTTTAAATTCCACGTAAAAGTGACATCATACAGTATCTGTCTTTCTCTGACTTATTTCACGAAGTGTAATACACTCCAAGTTCATCCATGTTGTTGCAAATGGCAAAATTTCATTCTTTTTATGGCCAAGTAGTAAAGCAGAAGCTTTCTCTTTGTCAGCACTTTGCTTTCAGAGGGTGAACTGGGCCGCAGGTGGTAGCCAGGTAAGGGGAGTGGGAGGATACAGACCCAGAGAGGAAGCCAGGGAGAGTCTTGGTCAGAGGGATTAAAAGCCTGAACCAAAATAAGGGCACAAAAGGACGTGAAAAGGGAGTGTGGTGTGCATGTTCAGCCACTAAGTTGTATCCAGGTCTGTGATCACATGAACTGTAGCTCACCAGGTTCCTCTGTTCATGGCATTCTCCAGGCTACAATACTGGAGTGGGTTGCCGTTTCCTTCTCCAAGGGATCTTCCCAGCCCAGGGATCGAACCCACATCTCTTATGTCTCCTGCATTACCAGGCAGATTCTTTACCACTGAGCTATCTGGGATTACATATATGAGATATTCGGGTTGCTCCATGATATCTGCCCCTCCTGTGTCCAGCTCTTTTGTGACCCCATGGACTGTAGCCCACCAGGCTCCCCTGTCCCTGGGATTTCCCAGGCAAAATACTGGAGTGGGTTGTCATTTTGTCTTCCAGGGGATCTTCCCGATCCAGGGATGGAATGTATGTCTCCTGCAATACAGGCAGATTCTTTACTACTGAGCCACCTGGAAGGCCCCTTATTTGCCCCTTACAGAATGATATTATTCTTCCTTCTGGAATCCATCACAGCTTCAGGGAAGAGAAGAGCCTTTCAAGGATGGTATTCATCAACAGAGAAGTAACCAAGATGGAGACTGAGTAACAAATGAAATCATTTAGGTAAAGTGTATGATGTTTGATAAATTAAGACATCATCTCCCTACAGAAACCACCACTCACCTGTAAGTTGTGTCCCAGACAGAAAGCTCGCAGCAGACAGCAGTACAAGAAATCATGTTTGTGCCCAGAACATAATCTAAGATGACTAGACAGCCACAAATGCCACATCCCACATGAGAATCTGCGTGGGTGGGGGCCCACATCCCCTGCCTCATCCTTTAAGGCTTGGACTTAATTAAAACACGTCTTTGCATGCCAGCTTTATACAAATACTCCCTGAGGCTGCCCATTTGAGAAACATGGCAGACAAGGATAATGTAGAAAAAAATTCCTCCTGCAAATACGCAGACGTGCTCTTACTGCAGTTTCTCAATGGACTGCGAGGCCCCGGCGGCAGGAGCCGAGGAGCTAGGAGAGATGGAGCTGGGCGTGTGGGAGACAGAGCTGGGCACGTGGGCTGGCCGGGCTCCCAGGCCTCACAGGGCAGCTGGCTGGTACACCAAACACAGTAACTTCCTGCCGAGGAGGTGAACTCGTACTGGAAAAAGCGCAAAGCTCCCAGCTTTCTTGCTCGGTGCACATGTGTGGTGAACAGGAAGCACAGGCAGTGACCACTGAGCGGCAGGGCCCCGGGTCCTAAGGGGGGCAGCAAGGAGTGCGCGAGACCCGGGGTGCAGGCGGGCCAGGTCATTTCTGTGAGAGACTGAGGGGGTGACAGTGGCATAGCCGGGAAAACGGTTGAGCGTCATTTTTTTTTCCTTCTGTTAATCTTTAGAAGGGAAAACATGGACTGATGTACCTGTGCGTTTTCTTACACTGCACGAAAGAGCTGAGCATCTAAAAAAGCCACCAGACGGCAGCCTGACTGGAGTCCCGACGGGACAGGGCAGTCTGCGTGCTCCAGGCCACCCAGTGCAGCGAGCATGGCCCTCCTGGAGCGCGCCCGTGGGGACCGGCCGTCCTGCAGTGCCCGCCCTTGGGGACCAGCCCTCCGGACACCGTGCCCCTTCCTCACCCAGTGCCAGGGTTCACCCCTGGCCCCTCTCACCCTGCTGCCTCCAGGGTCCTGACCCACCAGCAGTTAGTAAACGCCTGCTGACCCTCCGGGCACTGCGGGCGAGGCCGGGGTCCCTGCTCCCCTGATTCTCGCCCTTTGGGCTCCTGGCCGCCATCCATCCCCTGGCACTGACCTCTTTCTTTAAACGCTGTTGGTGGTTCAGTTAGGACCTGAGGAGACAGCCCAAAGCATGGACCCCCCGGGCGGGGTCGCCCCCCGGGAGTCCCCAGACCCGTCAGAGATGGGCCCCCGACTGTTCTGGCCCCACTGCCCCAGCAGGCAGCAGTGGAGAGATCCAACTGCATCCCCATCAGAACCACAGGCACAAAGGCCGATATCCTAAACCTCTGATCCAAGGAGGAAACTTTGGACTGAAAACCCCAAGAGCCTTTCAGAACATGTCACGAAGGAGACAGAAGCTGAGGTCACCACGGCGGGGCCTGAGGCTAACAGGGAGCTGGCCACTCAGGGCATTCCTAAGGCACCCAGATGGTGCTCGGTTGGAGAACTGGGGGTCCCCCTCTATAGTGAGGGCCCGGGGCACACACAGGTGGAGGCTTCTCGGGGTCCCCATACAGTGAGGGCACAGGGCACACATGATTGAGGCTTGTTGGTGTCCCCTGTAGAGAGAGGGCATGGGGCACACACGGATGGAGGCTTGCCGGGGTCCCCCATACTGTGAGGGCACAGGGCACACACGATTGAGGCTTGTTGGTATCCCCTGTAGAGAGAGGGCACAGGGCACACGCTGGTGGAGGCTTGTCGGGGTCCCCCATACTGTGAGGGCACGGGGCACACATGGGTGGAGGCTTGTCGGGGTCCCCTCTACAGTAAGGGCACGGGGCACATGCGGATGGAGGCTTGTTGGGGTCCCTGTAGAGTGAGGGCATGGGGCACATGCGGATGGAGGCTTGTCGGGGTCCCCTTTACAGTGAGGGCATGGGGCACATGCGGATGGAGGCTTGTCGGGGTCCCCTTTACAGTGAGGGCACGGGGCACACGCAGATGGAGGCTTGTCAGGGTCCCTGTAGAGTGAGGGCACAGGGCATACACGGATGGAGGCTTTTCCAGGGCTCCTGGGTGGCTGGTTCTGAGAGAACTGGGACTAACCCCCATGCCCCCTCAGCTGTGTTCCCCACCCCATGCTTTTCTAGGGCAATGCATTAAAAGCAGTGAAAGAAGCGAGGTCTGGGTACCGGAGAAGCCGTCATCTTGAATGAAACAAAAGCCGATCAATGGCGAGTGTGACTGGTGGGCAAGGCTGAGTCGAGGCTGAGTGATACACAGGACACAGGAGAGCAGCTGCGATGTGTGCTTGGTGTCCCGGAGCTGCCCCGAGTGGGGTGCTGCATCTTCCCGTCATTTTTAACACAGCCCTTAAATGTGCCTTGTTTGTATGCCCCCTTTGTTTAAAAATACCATCATAAGTCTGTGGTAAAATGCCAGTATAATCCTATGCTTAAATGATGTTTAAATGGATTTTCAACTACTTTAAGCCAAAAAAAGAGATGATTATATGTACACTTTTGTTCCATTTCTTTATTTAACTGTACATCCAAGGGGGCAACTACAATAAAAAACAGATGCCCCCTCCCAATGAACCCTATAAAACACTATAAAACAGAAGATGATAAGGGCTGCTCATGCCGACCAGCAGCTTCCTCTCCCAAACATCCATTGTAAGAAAGTCCTTTAAAAAATCAAGAGGCAGAACAACCGCTGAGAAATGCTCAAGGACAGACAAGGGCAGCTGGGTGCACACGGCTCCCCGAAGACCCCGAAGCTCCTCCGGGTCCTCCAGTCCCACTCCCGCCCCACAGCTCTGCAGCGCCGGCGGCTTTAATGGGAAAAGTTCCAAAGCTGTAATTTACTGCTTTGAAAGATGAGGGAGCCTGCTGCGTTTGACATGCTTCTTTGAAACACGGAATATTTAAAATCCATACCCCAAACTTAATGCATAGATAGATCACATCTTTTTATGGCTTCGCTGGTGTAAGAAGAGCCTCGTAACCTCTCACACGGTATGTTTTATTCCTTGTAATGTGTATCACGTGAAGATTAAGAGGCTATATTATCGCCTTCAAAATGACCTGCTATTTCCTGGAAACAGTAATTTTCTGGACCTGTCCTTGCCTCTGGGGCGAGCATAACGCCCTCAATAATCTTCCATTCATTAAGCAACATGTCTGCATCAGAAAGAGAGGTCTGGTCTGGCCATGCCGACGGGCATGCTGTGGTTCAGTACCCTCTCTCCGACTGCCATCTACAGGCGGTGAGCCCCAGCGCAGGCGCTGGCTGGCAGGGCTTTCTCTGCTTTCTCATTAACCTATCCTGGAGAGTGTACCCTCAAGGCTGAGAGTGAACATGTCTAAGAGCTTGGGTATCTCATCCCTTCACGCTGAGCCGGAACTGTGGAAACCTTCCCAGTGGAGAGGGGGGCACAGGGGTGGGGCTGAACCGGATCTGGGGCAGGTTTGCACTGAGGCCAGAGAAGCCCATGGAAGCTGCAAAACCCGGCGCCGCTGAGAAGCTGGCCCTGGAGAAGAACAGGAGAGCCTGCTGGGCTGACCTCCGTGGCCACCTGCCTCCCGTGAGAACGGAGAAGTGGTCCAGCTCCCCTTCTTGGTCACATAGCAGTCACAGCCCTAACGCGGCTCTTACGCCTGCTGGAAACCGTGTTTGCAGAACCCAGCCCTGTGAGGCACCAGCCCAGGACCCCAGACACGGAAAACAACTCTCTTTGACGCAGAAGCAAAGCCCTCGCTCCCCAGTTACGGATGCTCTCCCCATCGACAGACACACAAACCTACCTTTATGTACTTAAACAATTGTTTGAATCAGTTTTTTAAAAGACGCTTTCATAAACACCCCCCGCTAATGAGAGGCCTTCAGACGAGTCACAAACGTGTGTCTGCTCATCTGTTTCGTGCCATCATTACCGTGAGTGCACTTTTACGAAATTTAATTTCTCAATCTATTTATAGCTTTTAATTTTCTATGACATTAACGTTCACATGTGGATTCTCACTGCTCTCCTGGGTGAAAAACCTTTCATGGGAAAAAAAAAACACATGTTTTCCCGACAGCAGCACATTTGTCTCCCTCGGAAGGAGGCAGAAGAGTTACGCTCAAGCCTGAGTAACAGTACAGCCATCGTTCACACTGTCTGCCTGCCCCGGACATAAATACCCCGCAAGGGCTCCTCCTGTTTTGAGAATGGATACGCAGGTGGGGTCAGCACAGGAATGGGCTTCACTCCGTATTTATTGACTGGGGAAAGCAGCGGGGGTTTTCAGGAAAGGATTCAGGTGGAATCCTAGGAAACCAGAGGCCTCTCACTGGCCGGGGTGTCCTGCCTGTGGGAAGTTGAGGGAACAGGATGCACGCAGGAGTTTGGACCCCCCTCCGCCCTGGACAGCCGGCTCCTCAGGGCACGTGGCCCGCCGGCTCCTGCTGTGAAGCTGCCCCGGGTCCTGCAATTAACCAGACCAGATCGGGGACACGAGCAGGCTGACATGCTGGGAACCGCTTGGTACAGAAGAGACACCAAAAGTTGCCTTTTGAAGTTTTATTGTCTGAAGCGAGAGAAAGCAGAGAGCAAGAGGCACATATGCTGACCGCCCCAGCATCTCAGAGCCCCCAGGCCTGCAGGCATCATGGACAGAACACCCCAGCGAGGAGTCAGCTCACCCCTAGCCCACACTGTCCAGTACCTGCAGACACAGTTGTACGGGGAAACACCCGCTGTTCTGCTCAGAAGGACCGAAACTACTAACAACACAACACCAAGATAAAACCACAACGTGCGAGGGGCTGTCAGGCCACGCGGAACGCCACCCACAGCGATGGCACGGCCCCCTGGCCCCTCAGTGGGCGGGTGAAGGGGCAGCCGCGGGGAGGAGCTTGGGCTTGGCCTGCTGGGGCAGCACCACTTCGGGGATTTCCTCCCCGTGCTTGTACACGCTGACCGTCACGTCGATCTTCTCGCCGCCGTACTTGTTTTTCACGTGCATGCTGTACTTGCCCGAGTCCTCGGAGGTCACGCCCTTGATGGTCATGCTGACATACTTGGCCTGCTCCACCTTGACTGAGAAGTGGTCACTCAGCTCGATGTCCTTGTCATTCTTGAACCACACTACCTCTGGGTCAGGGTTCCCAAACACCGTGCAGGTCAGGTTCAAGGTCTTGGGGGGAGAGCAGGCAGAGAGGGGGAGATAAAGAAAGAAGAGTCAGACGGCCTCTGTGTGGCTGGACCTGCGGCCCCACCCAGGTATTGATCTGCCCCACCCATCATTTATTTGGTCAACATGCTCTTTGTATATGGAGGCACCACTGGAGACACCAGGAGCCTCAGACACAGCACAGAAGGTGTCCCATGGTGGGAGGAGTGCCCTGTGTATTCAGAAGAATCAACATCTGTACCTTGAGGAGATAAGGTCCGCAGAGGCAGCCCAGGCCCAGCAGGATGCAGGGACCCCCCCCCCAACACTGGCTCCACACCCAGGGCCTGTGTGAGGATCCCCTGCCCTTCCGGGCACCCCCTGCCCTCACCTTCCCCTCCATGATGGTCACCACATCGGGCAGGCCGCCGATCACCTTGCCACGATCTGCAACAGGAAAGCAACTCGGCTGAGAACACCATCTGCAGGGCTGTTCCTGGGGGTTGGGGCACCCAGGGGCCAGGAGGGGCTCAGGTGTGGGGGTGCTACCTGACAAGGCTCATGGCTGGGGGGCCCCTGGCCGAGGTCTGCGTGGAGGAGTGTGATTCCATGTTGGGAGGGGCTGGCAGGGTGGTGGGCAGAAAAGGGGGGTTGTGAAATGCTCTAGAAGCTCAGACTGAGCAGGGCTTTGAGGATGAAGGTTCACCCTGGCCACAACACCAGGCAAACCGCGTCCCCCTGAATTCTTTCAGGAGCTGGAGGGGCCTGGTCTCTGGAGAGAGGATTTTGCAAGGGCAATGTTTTGTGTGTGTGTGTGCATATATATATATATATATATATATATATATGTGTGTGTGTGTGTGTGTGTATAGTATAATTTTCTGCCTCCTGTGATGTTCTGACATCTGAAATCCCTCCTGGCGGGCAGATACCCCCCACCCACCAAGGGCCCACCAGGAGTCGCCCACAACCTGTGCCAACCCCCCAGCCAGGCCAGCCTCCACCATCTGCCCTGCCCCCAGAGGGGACACTCCCCTGCCTGGATCACCCCAGCCAGGTGCCCGGCAGCTCAGAACACCCCTGTTGCCCAAAGCCCAGAGAAATCACTAGAACGGCCCAGTCTCGTGTTCACCCCACCCTGCCTGCCTTTCCCTGCAAACCCCAGGCAAGGCCGTGGCCTCCGTCCCCCTCTGTCCTGCCCTCTGCCCCCTGACCCCGACCCCCACATGCCTGGCACACCCCTGCCTCCAGGACTGGAAGCCTGTCCTGAATCTCCTCAGGTGGCCACTCCTGAGTGAGCAGCGAATAAAAAGACACAGAACGGGTTGGGGGGCGGGAAGGAGGGCAAGGGGGAAGGGGGGCTGGCATTGGGCTGCAGGGCACCGGGGTGGGCGGCTGGGGGCAAGAGGGAGCATGGGCAGCCCTGGGGCTTCGTCAGGTGAGGCGGGTCTGCTGTGCTCACTCTGTGTACACCATGAATGCTCTAAAATACGGACCCTCTACCCCCACCCTCAAGAGTGTACTGTGCTTGTAATCAAGCCTGTACTCACTTTTCTCTGCAAAAGCAGCAGCCCTAAAAATTAAAGAGGGCAGAGGGGAGAGAAAAAAAGAGTCATGAGCAAATGCTATCAACTAAAGCATCACACATTCGAGAGGTCTGCTGGAGACAGAGCTTCTCCAAGAATAATCCAGGTCACAGGGTCGAACAGAGTTCTGATGCCTCCCACCGCCCTGCCTTCCAGCTGCTGAAACCCACAGAAAGGCCTGCCATCCACTCTCGTGGGGTGAAGAGATTTCTTTTTTCACCAGATTGCATTGGAGATTTTTAGATATTTTTTGAAAATGTTGATTTCTGATTTATCTCAGTTATGCATTCATCCATCAACAAATACTTACTGAATAACTTAGTGTGGGACAAAGACTGTTCTCAGTTTTAAAGATACTCTAAAATTGAGACACAGATTAGAAATCCCAAGTCATTCTTTAAAAAGTTGCTCTGAGCAATGGAATATTAATCGGCTAAAAAGAAACGAGCTCTCAAGCCATGAAAATACATGGAAGAAGGTTAGGTGCTTATGACCAAGTGAAAGAAGCCAGGCTGAGGAGGCTGCAGACCATGGGATCCCAGCAGAAGGGCCTCAACCAGCACGGGGCAGGGGGTTCTCGTGAGTATAGCTGTCATCCCTGTCATTGTACGTCTGTCCCAACCCAGAGACTGTCCAACACCACGAGCGAGCCCGAGCACGACCCACAGATTCGGGCTGATGTGGCCTATCCACGCAGGCTCACCAGCCGTAACTCGTGGACGGTGTGGTGCGGGTGCTGAGTGAGGAGGCCACGCATGGAAGGGGCAGGTATTTTCTGTCCCTTCCTCTCAATTTGCTGTGAACCTAAAACTGCCCTAAAAATACGAAGTCTTTAAAAGGAAACTAAACATCCAACATTTTAAAAATTGCTCTGTATGATGTGTCGCTATAATTATGCCTATTTCAGAAATTCAGTATTTAAATTCATTTAAAGTAACCCAGGGTCATTATAACTCTAAAATTAACTGTTACATGCATTTACAGTTTAGAAGGACACCTTCTTCTGGATGTGGAATGGCTTAAATTGCCAACTTATCCCAATTCCTAGAGCTTCACATTTTTTGGGTCAGTGAGGCATCCACAAAGGTCCCCACACTCAACCAAAGAACGCCTGGTCCCCTGAGCCCCAGAATAATAGACAAACGTGCAAGTCTTACTTGAGCTGCTGGAATTCGGCAAACGCTTCATCGAAAGCTGTAAGGGAATATTTCGTACGTTAGTGAGAGTTTGAATGTGCTTGGCTCTTACTCACTCACTCTCTCAGCTCCTGAGTTTGCTTCGTGAACACTGACAAATAGCCGAATGAATAAAGCGCTGATTCAGAAAGTAATCCTCTCTGAATGAAAATTGTATGAAAATCTGGATGCTTGGGGCTGGTGCACTGGGACGACCCAGAGGGATGGAATGGGGAGGGAGGAGGGAGGAGGGTTCAGGATGGGGAACACATGTATACCTGTGGCGGATTCATTTTGATATTTGGCAAAACTAATACAGTTATGTAAAGTTTAAAAATAAAATAAAATTTAAAAAAATAATAATATAAAAAAAAAGAGAGAATTGTAAAATTGGTGGTTTCCTTTTCAGCATCCTGCTTACCCTGATCTCCTAGTACAAAATTACCAGGGGCCAGAGAAAAATGATCTTACCCTGACCAGACAGGTCAAGCGAGCGCTGGTGGTTCTTCTTGCCGTCAAAAATCTCAAAGGTATACTTCCCCTTGTCCTTCTCCGTGGGCTCACAGATCTGCAGCCAGGCCATCTCCTCACTGCCGCCGATCCTCATATGCTCACTAGATGTGATCTTAGCATCCCTTTGAAAAGTCACAGGACACATTCGACTTACAATCTCACACTACACGTGAGACACTCTGGGGCATGCTGGGCGTCTTTCAGAGGAAGTCTCCTCCAAGCTGTAGAGTCGATGTCATCGTAGATGTCTCTGGATATTGTACATTTACGAACCACATCAGCAGCTCAGCTCTGAAAACCTTCCGAAATTAAATCCGATACTTATTTTATAGAGATACACTGTGGTTTAACATCTGCTTGCTGGCCACACATAGACTATCATATCCCTTAGGTCATGACTTATTTTTCTACTTAAAAAATTAAAAACAGAATCACCGTATGATCCACTGTATGATCCAGTGGATATGTAACCAAAAGGATGGAACAAAGGTTCACAAGGCAGGACTCAGTAGCCAAAGGTGGAAACAAGTGTCCATGGACAGACGATGGATAAGCAAATGGTGGCCCATGAACACGATGAAATGGGAGGAAATTCTGACACCCACCACAGCACGGATGGCCTCAAGGACATCATGCTGAGTAAAACAAGCTGATCACGAAGAGAGAACTACACCCAGCATCGACACAGCCATGATGAAGGCTGAACACAGCATTGAAGGAGGGGGCGTCCACCGAACGCCAGACCACACGCAGCCTGCCCTCATGTGTCTGGAGCCCTGCCGCCCGCCGGGTGTCTTGCAGGAGCCCCCAACCCCTGGGCCAACATGTCCCCAGCCAAGCGTGACCCTGAGACCAGCTCCAGTCTCCGATCCGAAGCCCAGACTTGACCTCTGCCCCCACCCCATGGTCACAGCCCTGCCGACTTGTTGGACTGGGGACTCATTCTGTCCCCCAAACACACAGGAAGCCCCCCGTCTGCAGCAGACCCACCCCTCCACCACCCCCGGCCTGGCTCCATCCCCAGATGAACCCTTGCCTCCAGAACCTTCCCTGGCCAGCAGCCCCACGCTCAGCCCACACCTGCCACAGCAGTTCCAGGAACCTGTCAGCTTAGAAGAAGGCAGACCGATCCTGCTGGAGCAGCACAGCTGTGGCAGAGTTCACTGTCACCGTCACCCCACTGACCGTGACCTTGGCTCAAAGGACTGTCTGTTCCTTACTGCCTGGGGACTTAAATGGGCCAAATTGGATAAAACCGCCCCCTTGGTTTTATTAGTTGATCACAAAACCTGACTGAATCCCTTTATTCCCAAGCAATCTTAAAACACCTTACATTAAGGAGAGAAAGAGGCAGATGTGTGAAAGCCTACACGTGTCTGCCCGTTTGTGTGAAAGCAACCAGGAGGCTGGTCCCTGCAGGGGTGGGCTGGCAGCAGGATGGCCCCGAACCTCCCCTCCCCCGGGAGCCCCAGGCTTCACTGAGACTTCAGGGGCCTCAGAGCAAAGCTCTGAAGCTGAGCTAAAGTCCACACTCTGGGATTAAAGCAGCGTTAACTGTTTCCTTCTGTAAAGAGGCCGCTGGCGCTTCAGTGGCGCTGCTGCTTCGATGCCTTCAGCAGCCAGTACTTCGCACTTTGAGGTCTAGCCCTCCCCCATCACAGGCATTTCACCTTCCAGCAAGAGAAAAAAATCCCCTACCAGAGGACGCTTCTGCTGACTGCACTTTGTGGGTTTCTAAGTCCTCAGGAGCAGGTTTCCACCTTCCTCTAAGTGGCCCTTGGTGTCTTACTCAGCATTTTCCTCACAGAACAATCGGCCTTGCTGACGTGCATGATTCACCAAATCCTCATCATTCTCTATTGATTTCTCATCACCCACTGGCGCAGAATGCCTGGGTCCCCAGGATGAGTCTCCCTCGGGCACCCCGACTCTGTTAAGTGGGCCCTGTAGCCTCCAATGGCAGGCTGTATTTCAACAAATGCTTGTTATTCTCTGCATTTCCAATTATTGTCAAATAAGAACTTGATCGTCAAACAGTGCCATATAGCCGAGGTTCTGTAAGGCACGTGTGAACACGCTGGGATCCTGTCCACTGAGAAACAGGTCTGGGTTTGTGGACGTCACTGAAAAGGTGGTCTGGAAAGGTTGCCCGTGTCCTCAGTTTAGAGACAGACTACCCACAGTCCCCACTTACTGCCCGACGGAGGCCAGGCCCGGAGGACGGTAACCCTGAACTTGGTCCTTTTCCTGACAGACTTGAAGCTTTGACGAGTGTGGAGATAAGCCTGGGAGGAGGGTCGGGAGGGCAGACCCCAAGGGGCTGGGGGCAGGCCCTGGTCCACCGCTGTGAGCATCGTGGGAGACTCTACTGTTTCAATTGTGAGCATGGCCCCCTGGACGGGCAACCGCAGCAGATGTGAAAACAGAGAAAACTGCTGTGTGCAGGGCTTGAGTTCACTTGCTTTCTTCTCTTAAGTACTATTAAGTGTGTTTTGGTCCTTTCTTTTTAATTGATCTAGTGGGAAAGCAACAGACTGGAAATCTGGAGCGTGGTTTCTGAATATTCTTTTTCCATTAGCTCTGCCAGATGCCGACAAAACCTGTGTCATCAGCAAAGCCACCCTTGTCTAAACCGAGACAGCAGAGGACGCGATCTCCGGCACCTCCAGCACTTCTCTTTGTCCTTCTCCCCCCATTTCTGAGATGGCCCCACCCTGAGCCCACGGCTGTCATCACTTCTCAAAACTGCCAAGTCTCAAGAGGACTTGGCCAGGAGCCCCGTGTCCCAGCGATGGGCCCCGGGCACCACCCTGTGGACACACAGGGCTGCGGCCCACGGCACGTGGACACTTACTTGTGGTACCAGTTCACCTTCATTTCCTCAGTGAAGTATTTCATGAAGCACTGAAGCCTTATTCCTTCTGGGGTGCAGAGAATCTTCAGTGGAGACGCAGAGGCTCCTGCAGAAGACAGGGCAGACTCAGACCCGAGGGGAGCAGTCTGTGCTGCTGGGTGAGAGCAGGCCGGCCCTGGGCCAGGAAGCCCGGCCACATCCCTGTAAAAACATCCTCACCCAAGTGTGTTCTAACATCCACACCGAAAGTACCTTAAAATCTCCTGAGGCATGAAGGGACTCAAATGGCCCCGAGAAAATGTTCCCGCGGGGCTGCTCACGTCCCCCAGCCATGTCCATGCGGCCACTACTGCAGCGCCCACTTATAACTAGACCACAGGCAAGCCTCCAGTGCAGACGGGCCCATGCCGACGGGCCTGCCCGGTGGGCAAGACCACACCCAGCTTCTCACACCCCTCCCCTCCCTCTTCCTTCCCCCTGAAGGGAAGAACCCCCGGGGATTCCGTCACCTACACGTTTTGTGGAAATGCATCAACAATGCCCCGGTGGGAGTCCCTCCACGGGGCTCTGAGCTCAGAGCCAGCTACCTGAATGCCCCACCCCATGGCCTCTGGAGTCCTCTCTCCGCTCCTGCCTGAAGATAAACCAGAAAATGGCTTTTCTAAACCCCTTCCTGCATCGTGCTTCTCCGCACATTTCACCCTGTGGTGGGGGGGGGCTCAGTGGGCTAACCGCAGAGGGCAGCAAGCCGCACATCCTGGAACACAAAGATGCGGAAACGCTGCAGTCTTAACAGAAGAGCGTAAAGAGGAGGGTCGTTTTTCAGACTACAGTTAGAGTCAGCAAATGATAGCGAGTCCAGAAGGGTTTCCAGTCAAGCAGGGAGTGGGGACTGGTGTACTGTCTGTAAGACGCAGGGGCAGAGGAGAGCGGTCGGGTCTGACTGCGGTGACTGAGCACGCACGTGGGACAGCCGGGCAGGAGAGCGGCTCTGGGAAATATCTCGGCTCAGATCCGGGTGCCGGTATGTCCCTGTGCTCCTCATCGAGCCTGCACGGGGTTACACCCTGCCCCACACCACCAGCCGGGTCTCACTTCAGACGGAATCTACGGATAAGCAACTGAGCCCGCCACGGGGAGAAGGGACGGCGGGATGCACGTCCCGGGTAATCAGACGACAAGAGCCTGGCTTCCGGGGCTGACGCTGACCGGGGCAACACGCCGAGGAAATCGTGTGCTTATCCTCCACTTTATCTCAACTGCGTCCTGACTAAGCCTTGACTTTGAAGCTTTAAGGAGCATCTATGTCTTATCAGACAAAATTTAACCAGATACATATTTAATCTTTGCAGTCACCACACCAAAAAGTAAGTTCTGCCGTTGGTGTTTCTGTTCCACAGCTGATTATTTGATTAGACATTTCAGAGTTCTGTAAGTATTAAAAATCAAGGGATACACTATAAGCTTGGCCCCCTTAAGAGAACATACACCTCAGACATTTTTGTGAAACTGGAGGATTACCAACGTGAAAGAATTGGATGGGTCGCATCCTCGAGTACACGTCTCGCGAGAGGAGGGAATGCTGAAGGACATGAGGAGGAAGCCTGGGCTCCTGAACTAGGGCCACGAGACGACCCCGGCGCTGCCCAGGACCCTGCTGGTGGCAGCAGGTCACACAATTGCCCGGGACCAGAGTTCTTGTCTGAATACTGTGGTCCCTCCCAAGACGCTGCCAAAGTACACAGGGTGCCTTAGCACACCTCGTGGACTCAGTGCTGATGTGCTGAGACTTCACTGAGGACCCTGAGGCTCCAGTTCTGCCTTCCCACCTCAGAAGTCAGGTGGAAACGTAGAGGAGTGTCAACAGCATGTTCTCAGGTGTGTGTTCACACACAGCGTCCTCCATGCAGAGAACTGTCACTCTGGCATCGATTCTTATAACGGGTTTGTTTGTATCCACAGAGTTACAGAATTTTACCTCTGAATGAGAACCTGAAAGTCACCCCTCCAGATTCCTTATCACAAGGGTGAGGAGGTCGAGGGACCCTAACTCTATCACAACGGATTTGCTTTGCAGCCACACATCGCCTTCAGCCCTGGGGACACTAAGAACAGACTCTTGTTCTGTGGGCCGTTAGCCTGACCCCACAGGAAAGCCCCTTCATATGCCTCTGTCATCCACAAGCCGCTGTCCTGCCACTGAATCTGGGCCTGTTCACAGATGTGCTGTGGATCCATCAGCTGTGGAAAATGCCCTTCTCAGGAAATAGAGAGTCTAGGCCCAAAATGACTTGAAAATTAGAAGACATTTACTTACCACAGACTCTGCTCATCGCCAAAATCATATCCTCGTACACTGAAAGGAAGGAGGAAATGCACGGTTACAGGCCTAATTTATCAGCAGCGTTTTCACGTTTAATTAAATTGATACTGGAAAGCAGGATGTTCAGTTGAAAAATGAAATATTAAAATGGCAATGTGTATCCATGAAAGGCTTAGGTGGCGATAAATCCTAATTTCTCCATTTTTTAAACCTGGAGCAAGGACATTTTGCTCAACATTCATCTGACCTTGCATTTAATTGAACCACCTCATCCTGGGTTCAATCATTTTAACACATTCATCACAGGACAGGATTTGGCTCCTGTTGGTGGACGAAGATGGCGTTTCAGAGAAGCCCAGCGTAACATCCTTCTCAACTCACTCAAACGCCTCTGAGGACAGCAGGAGTAGAAGCCTGCCCTCTGCTGCGCTGCTACCAAAGACACAATATGCCCAAGGGCGCAGGATGCCTCGCCCGCATCTCACACCCATCCTGCTGGCCAGGTGGACCTCCCTGGGGAGCAGGGACAAGGCTCTCATCTACCTTTGCCAGCTATCTCAAGGGTAGACACGTCCTGACCCCTGTCGTCTTTCAAGGTTGCCTTGTATTCACCGTGATCCTTCTTCGACAACTGCAAATGAAACACATCCCATACGTATGTAAAACTGATGCCATGATATAAAACCTAATACAAGCTAATGTTTCCTTTGCAAACCATGGACATCCAGCATGCAAAATGGGAGATAAGGCAGAATTCGCAAGAGATATGGAAGAGTTTTCTTCCTTGTTTCTGTTTTCTTTAGCCCACTCCAGTATTCCTGCCTGGAGAATCCCATGGACAGAGGAGCCAGAAGGTCGCAAAGAGTCAGACATGACTGAAATGACAGAGCACGCGCACACGTGTGCACACACACACACACACACCTTTGGTATGAGCAGCTCACAGACACCCTTCTCCAGGTCAGGCATCTTCTCCGTTTCATACAGAACATCATCCTTTAGCCACTTGAAAACCGTTTCCTTCTTGGTGTTTGCAACCTACAAGACAGGGGTCTTATGTTGAGTACGTGACTTGCTGGAGCTCATGAGAAAAAAGTCTTTCCTGATTTCAAATCACAGACCTAAAAAAAGTGAATAAACTTTTATTATAGACAGTGTCAGACAGAAGCTCACAGGAAAGCTATCTGTTCTATCAATGGTAAATACATTTCTAAGTTCCAGCTTCTGAAATAATTAAGCCCCGACAGGAAGAACGAATGACTCCTCCTTCTTCTAATCCAAGAAATCAGATGGTGTAAGTTTCTTTTGGTTCATAGACGATTTCAATAATAAAGACAAGTTGTGAGCAGTGTATTTTAAATTTATAAATAATATAAAACCACACGCGTGTGATCTGACCATCTCCCTGATTGTCACTCCCTTCTGGGTGGAACCGATCTCTCACCTTACACACAAGCCGAACCTCACACTCTTCTGTAACATCCCAGTGCAGATACTCAGCAAAATGTGGGCCTGGGGGGAAGAAGGGGAAAAAAGTTTTTAAAAAGGAGAAAAATGTATACACAGACACATACATATAAATGCATTCGGGGCAGAAGAAAGTAGTTGTTCAGTCTGAAACCAAGATAACTTAATAAAACTAATCTTCAGGGCTTTGACCTCAGCATGTACAATCCTGGTACAAAAATCTCTATTTCCAACAGGACGACGCTGCCCAGTCTCTCCTGCTTACTGACATCTGACGGCTACTGCCCTTTAGAAAGAAGAATAATGAAATATTATATTTCTTCTCAAGGCAAGTGTCTGAATAAACATCCACCAGCATAGCCTATAAAAACCTTGAAATAGGAGAACTAATCTAAGTATGATGAAGAAAAAGCAGTTTGACCTAGCAATCATATCAACATGTGATATTTTATTTACATAGCATCTGAAATCAAAGATGAATTTATATATCTGTAGAAAATACCATTTTGCTTAATGTAAAAGTCATATGCTAATAACACATTCAACACAAAAATACAAAGCAGATTTAGAAAGTATTTTTTAATTTCTTCCATATAAATACATTCTACAAAGTTAAAAAATCATACGGTAGAAATAGGTAAAATAAATATTTTTGTCTATTAAAAATAAAAATAACATAAAACAATAAAATAATATTTTTATATTTTAAAAACTGTATTCTAACTTTTTTAAAAAACAACAGAAATTCTGTATAAAAGTGTTTTTCAAATAAACCCCTGGGCTATATTTCAGTTTTTTATCTATTTTCCTTCATATCTAGTTATTGATAATATGCATTTTTAAAACAATGTATTTAAAATATATTATTTGTAACTAAACAATTACATCTAAAAGTTCAAGTTCACACAATTTTAAGTAAAATAACAAGTTCCTGGGAATTGGAGTTGGGTCTGTGGCCCTCTTTCCATCTCTCCTAATAAAGCCCCCACCTCACTGCCTCCCTCCATTCTTTCCTCTTTTTGTTACAATTGCTGGACTCGTATGGACCTGTAACGGGGGCACCCTTTCCTTGTCACTGCAGGGAAACATGAACACTAAACAAGAGATTCCAGGGCTTTTCAAGTAGAAGCAAGAAAAAAGCACAGATGAAATAAAGGAACAGAAAGGGTCCAAACTTCTACAGAATAGAAGAGATCTGACTTCTCCATCATTTTAAAATTGCAGTTAGCTGTCTGGCCTGACAGGATCTGCTCCAAACAAATACTCAAATCCTACACCTTTGTCTATGCCAGTGGTGGGGGAGCCAGCCGACCACCTACCTTGTTTCCTGAGGAACTCCTTTCTTTGAAATTCAGCCTTTTCTAGGACAGCCTTGAATGCTAAATCCAATATTTAAGGGAAAAAAACAGAAATGAAATAAACATGCTTCTCTCAAATCAGAAGAATCTGTTTTGAATTTTCTTTTATGGACATACAAGGACCTTCCACATAGCGTACCGTCTCCAATAAGAACCAGAGAAGACTGGCTTTTCGCTTTTCCGTCTTGAATCTGCACGGTGTAGGTGCCTTCGTTATCAATGGTGAACCGATCCATCACCATCTCGATGATGCCAGTGGACTTGTCACACTTGATTCTGTGTGTCTGGGAGCACACAGGGGAGATGAGAATCCCACCTTCCCGAAAGGGAAAATGCCTTCCCGAAGCTTCCCCTCTGGGATCTGACAGTCACTCAACTATTGTATCTTAAGGGAGTATGCTGCCCAAAACCAGAAAGTGAAATTCCATCCACTGAACCTCTTGGTGAAGCAAAGATCAAATAAGGGACATTTTGTGATGACGCCCTGGGTCTACGTGAGGAGCAACCTACACTCGAATCCAGCAGAAACTCTGCACGTGCCCTGGGAATGTGCAACCACCATGAGATAGCACATGGGAAGCAGAGCGGGATGCACTGGGACCCGTGTGACCACAGAACCAGAGACTGCAACACAACCACCTCCACGCCGTGAGGGCTTCCGTCTCAAGGGCTCAGGGCCCATTCCGACTGGTCGCCCCTGCCCCATCACCACACTAGCACCAGGGCTGAGGGTCTCCAGGCTCTGCAACCCCAGCTGGGTAGCTTCAGGGGGACCCTTCCCAGCACAGCCCGCCCAGGGCTCAGTCTGCAGACTCCACCCTCGTCGCCTGTGATGAGCCGCAGGTGCTCCGATCCCGTGTGGTTGCTAATGGGTCACGTGTTATTCCACGTGTTATTCGAGGTCGCCATTGAGCATGTCAGAGGCAGGAGGGGCACAAGCACACGGATGACCATCTCCAGCGCAGCCGCCGGGCAGGAAAAGGGGGCCAAGGTGCCAGGATGGGCTCCCCAGGGCATCCACTGCAACAGCAGAAGGCTGCTCCCTCAGCCTGGACCTCACCCTGCTCCATGCCCAGAGTGAACAAAGGCACAGCCACCTCTGCCAGTGATGCTTCCTGCAGGCGTTCCTGCCTCCTTTCAGAGGCAGGCAGCCGGGACTTAAGCAAAGGCTTCCCTGCCTGGACCGGACCTGTCCCAGGAGAGCGCGGCCTGGAGCGAGGTGAGCAGGGTCGCCAATCGGGACCTGTGGTCATCACCCAGTGTGGGGACCAGGGGAGGCCACTCTGTTCATTAGAGATACCCTCCTCCCACGACCCTCAACTTGACGATACTACCAGGACGCATTTCTGTTTGTAGGTGACTAATAGAAACTGCGTAAGATCAGCCACGTCCTGACAGATCATGCACATCTATTTTCAGGATGCTCATCTTCCTCTCTCAGCTGACATTCATATTGTGGATTCCAAATGCCAGCGTCCCAAGAGTGCCGAGATAAATGTTAGTGAAAGAGCGCCTTTGTTCAGCGTCCCTAAGCTCAGCCCCCTCAGCATCAAGGGTTGGCTCCAAATTCTCCCTTGGTGTTGGAGGAGGCCCCTCTGCCTTCTCCCTCCTTCCGTTTTATCCAAGTGCATTTCCAAGATGCCCCGTCCATGGCCACTCCGCTCAGTTAGCCCACCCCGCCTCGTCTCCAGTCCACACCTTGCCCGCTCTCCCTCGGGAAGGCTGCAGGGCACACCTGTTCCCCAAACTATTCCTCCTGAGGAGAACCTAGGAACCCACTACTCTGGGAATCTCCTTTATATTCTCCAGGCTCTAACAGCTCCTTCTCAGAATCAGCACTCACTGTATGTGGCACTCATGGTAAAGAACCCACTTGCCAATGCAGGAAACTTGAGTGTCCGATCCCTGCATCAGGAAGATCCACTGGAGAAGGGAATGGTGACCCACTCCAGTGCTCTTGCCTAGAAAATCCCATGGATGGAGGACTGTGGTAGGCTACGGGGGGGTCGCAAAGAGTTGGACACGATTGAGCGACTTCACTTTCTTTCTCTCTTAAATGACTTAGCTCACACATAACTGTTTTAACACGCTCTGTACTTTTTCTATATCATCCTCTGACTCAAGTTGTGTTTCTTCCACTCTGGATAACCTCCAGGAGGGCAAGGTTATATGTCATTTTTCTAGGCTACAGAGGGCACTCAAATGCAATTTGCAGAATATAAGCTGCCAACCACGGGGAAAAGAGAATGAGTGTGTGAGGTCCCAGGGGTTAACGTGATGCCTCAGGTTCTCCTTGACCAAAGATGACTTGCGGGCTTTAACTGAATCAAGCCAGCCCATGCCCATGGGCCTTAACTTCCAGTAAACATAAAAAAATCACCTTGACAGTTGGAAATTCCAATACCATTTCTAACAGGAACACTGTGTTCCTGTATAGGATGGCTTAGGTATTTTTCTGAGACACATGAGCTCAGATTACTTTTGAGGGTGGTCATTTTGGGAGATGGTGCTGATCACAGGGAGCGCATGGGACCTGTCTCCTTCCCGGAGACTCTGGTGGTTCTCGGGGGGCTAGACAAGGAAGGGGCAGCAAGCTGAGGGCTGAACAGAGTACCTTGTGGGGCCCACGAGTGTCTTTGTAGTTCTGAGTATTTGCTTTTGCAAACCAGAAGCAAATTTCAAGGAGCCGCTCTGATTCTGTCAGACTTTTGCTCCCTTTAAGCATCTGTGAGGAGCAGCCTGCAGGAACCTGCTCTAATTAGGCCTGAGAGGGGAAAAGGAACCTCTCTCACCAACCAGATCCTCAGCAACCCAGAGCCTTCTACATTCTCTTCGCTTCTGCACCATGGGGTCTGAGCAGGTTTGAGAAAAAATTAGGCTTCTAGCAACTGCCATTATGCAGTGAGATGAAGTTCAATGATTTTATGGGGGCCATAAAATATAGGTTTCTATGTGACTTTCACAAAACAGCATCAATCTCCACACCGAAAAGTCACCTGTGGATTGCTAATTAAGGCAGTGAAACAGTACAGCCCTATTGCAAAAGATGAGCTGTGTAGCGAAGATGTCATTCTTAAAGCCAGCTATCCACAGCAGGTAGGAAATGTTAATCAAAATATACTCTACAGATAAAGCACAATTACATTAAATTCCATTGCACGCCTACATGATCTCTGCTCATAAAAAACATCTCCAGTCACCTCGATCACAACGCTCTTCTATGCACAGTGTCCATACTGTGGGCTCTTCTGCAGCCAAGAGGAAGCTGCGTGCTTTCTGCTTACTAGCCACCCCCCCAGCTTGTACAGTCCTTCAAGGACGTCATTATTCTCAAGGGGAAGATGGACTGGGGAAGAAACTCACAGGATCTTTGTCCACACACGACGTCTCTCTGAGGGACATCCATCTAACCAAGCTTTACTAAAACCCGTCAGACATAGGCATCAGACCAGGGATGAGGAGCCCGGCTCAGAAGGAGCGTGAGTGACCCCACCTCCCAGCCAGTCCCGTTCACACTCGTGCAGCAGATGGTTGAGGCACCTGAGTGAGGCTCAGTGTAATTGCTGAACAGATACAAAGCAGTGGGTACCAAGCGGAAGGAGGACAGAGGAAGTAAGGACGCCGAGACTCAGGAGACCCCCAGGGCACCACTGAACAGTAGGGAAGGGCTCCAGTCAAGTGGTTGGCTTTTAACTGTGTTCCCGGTTGCGCTGTAGTAATTAGACACAATGACTTATGCGGAAACACAATATTCCACAAGCAAAACAGGAACCTTCTAACATTCGTAAGCTTCATTCTATACAAATAAAAGCAGCAGAAGGACAAAGTATTGCATCACAGCATCCTATGATTTTCTTGGCCCAGATTCACCCAGAGGCAGCCTAAAGCTCAAGCTCAAGACACTAATTTCCCTGGTGTCGCCTCCCACAGGAGCTCTGGGGGCTGGGGCTGGGTGAGGGAGGCCTTGCTCCCATCAGGGCAAAAATATCTGCCTTCAAAACCCCCATAAAGATGGAATAAATGGACCTGTGGAGCATATCGCTCACCCCGTGTACCCAGAACCTTTCCATAACACCAAGCTAATGTCTCTAAAACGTAGATTGTTGTTTTTTAATTGTAATAGGCTTGAATTTAAAGACCTCCCCATCTCTCATGAAACCCAGACCAAAGCTCTGAACAGTGCCAGCCCCAGCCTTCTCTCACCCACCTTGTCAGCCTTCTACAGCCCAAAAGGGATGGAAACAGACCCAGAATGCCGACTTTCAGGAGCTGACCTTCCCGTTCGCACCGGGAAGCCTCCAAAGCCAGAGACCACACTCACACACACTCACCTCGCTGTCGGCGACTTCTCTGTCGTTGATGATAAAGCGGTAGCTGGAGCCTGGGGATAAGTGCTCAGCCTGGAGCCAGAAGCGGACCTGGCCCTTGTCGAAAATCTCATAAGCTAATTCTGACTTCAGAGGAATCGCTAGCAGAAGAAAAGAAATCACAAGTCAATAGTGCGTGAATCCCGGTGAGAAAGAAGAGTTGCGTGTTGTAGGAAAATCTCAATCCTCAGTATTACATTTTTTGAAAATGTAAAAAACCCCTGAGCATTGACTTGATTATGAAAACCAAAACTAAGAAACACAACTCTAGTTAGCCCGGCACTGCCATCAAAGCCTCACACCCGTGGGTCCTCAGCATGCATGGTCTGCTTCCCTGAGGGCCCAGGGACCACAGACACATTCCGTCTGAATTCAGCGTAATCCACAGCTGAAGATCCCACCTGGTGCAATTCTCACTTGGATCAAGCAGACACACTCAACCCGAAATCCAAAACATGGTATGCAGTGAAAATCACTGCCGGTTACAGTATCAGCCACTACTTGTTGTGAGCCACACGGTGACAAGCACGTGAGTTGCCACACAAAGCAAGGCCCCCCAGGGCTGCACAGATCATAGACACAGCCCTGCTCTGATCCAGGCCCACTTACTGGGGTTCTTGATCTCATTGCTCAGGGCCTTCAGACGTTCCAGCTCTGAAATTAAGACAAACAGCATCAGTAGTTTTGACCTGTATGTTCAGAAGTTTTAAGCCAGAGCAAAGCTAGACAAAACAGAGATTCAACGTCACCAGGATTTCATTTGAGGCTGTGAAAGAAATGAGAACTGAAGTGAGAAGGAGATGGGGTAACGTGAGCTGTGAACAGTGCCGGGAGCCGGCATATTGCATATTGAGTGCATATTGCATATTGAGTGCAGCACTTTCCACAGCATAATCTTTCAGGATCTGGAATAGCTCAACTGGAATTCTATCACTGCTGGGAGCCAGAGTGAGGAGCTCCACCCATGACAAAGGTCATGAGGAAGGAGGCTCGGCATACGCAAAGGCGGGATCGAGCCTCAGGAGTCCCCCTGGAAATTCTCGAGCATCTACCCCCAAAACCAGAGTCTGCCTACTTTCTGCTTTGTGCTCTCACCTACACCTCTGACTTTACGGGGGGCTGTCCCCCACTACCTCTCTCTGAAAAAAAGAGTTAACTTACAGCTCCAGTTAATAAAGTTCCCGGGTGTGATAGTGTTTCAACCTACAAACTCCTTTGGAAGTCCTCTAGCCTGCCTGAATAGGTTTTTCCGGCCACATGTGATTGCTCAGAGCCTCCCAACTGTGAGAGGCAGGAGATGTTCTAAACTGTCTAAACACAGATTCCTTTGAGCAGTTAAAAGATTGATTAGAAATTGTATTGGTGAAGGGTTTTTCACTTGTTGGGCCAATGTTTGCTGCTAAGTTTCCATATCCCTTTCCTGCTGTGTCCCTGGCAGTGTATTGATTAATATAATTGGTGTAAATAGTAGCTTTAATGTTTGTAACCTGGGACCCTTGAGTTAATTCTTTTTCTTGTTATAGCCCACCACACCTTTGCTCTGTAGGAATGCAACTTTATCTAATGCTTTTGGAGGGTGGCGCTTGATTAATCGCCTTTAGAGAAAAATAAGTTTTCTGAAGAAAGGGTCTTAAAATGTTAACAGGCCTCCGGGCCAGAAGATGATGCAAATCACCTAAACTTTTGCATATGATAAGCTTGCAGGAAGAAAGCCTGGCTTACTGCATGACTCTACCCGTTCCCCCATGCATAACTTAAGGTATAAAAACTACTTTGGAAAATAAAGTGCGGGCCTTGTTCACCGAAACTTGGTCTCCCCATGTCGTTCTTTCTCTTACCTTCTGGCTGAATTATTCAGCCTCTTTTCTTCACTGAATTTTCCTACTGAGCTATCCTTATTTCACCACTCTTTATATCCTTAATTAACGTTTAATTAAGCAGTTGTTTCCTGATCCTCGCCGACGCCGTCCCGCTTCGAATTCCCTGGATCCACCGGGGCTGGACCCCGGCAAGTCCCTCCAGGGAATCAGTGCATGTGTGCTCAGTCGCTTCAGTCGTGTCCAACTCTCTGCCACCCCACACACTGCAGCCCACCGGGCTCCTCTGGCCATGGGATTCTCCAGGCGAGAATACTGGAGTGGGTTGCTAGGGCCTCCTCCAGGGGATCCTCCCAAGGGACTGACCCCCATCTCTAACATCTGCTGCGTTGGCAGGCAGGTTCTTTACCAGTAGTGCCACCTGGGAAGCCCCGCAGGAAGAAAAGGGGTGCGTTAGGGCTGGTTAGGGTGGCGGTCCTGAGTGCGGGGCTGGGGGGGCAGCTGTGTACCAGACTAGAGGCCGACCTGCACAGGGTGACACAGAGGGCTGCGCTTCCACATCCTCTCATTCCGTACGAACTCTTCCATGAAATGGGTCTGGCTCGCCGAGAACATGCTGGTCTGTGATTTTCCTTCTGCTTTCAGACTGTCCTGCTTCAACATCTCTCTCACCTACCCAGAATTTCACTGTGGTGTATTTTCATGAGTTAAAAAAAATGATAATAAACTAAACAATAAAAATTAAAAAAAAAAAAAAACAGAATACATTGCTCCTAAGAGTCTCAAGAATAAGTTAAGAAAATTGAAGTTTCTAAATAATTTCTTTCACCTTCCTTCCTACTTAAAATTAGAATTTAGAAATGAGATCACGGTTACAGAGGTCTGTATGCAAATCCACTCCAGCCTTTGGGCTTCTCCAATGGCTCAGGGGTAAAGAATCTGCCTGCAGTATAGGAGATTCAGGTTGGATCGATCCCTGAGTAGGGAAGATCCCCTGAAGGAGGAAATGGCAATCCACTTCAGTATTCTTGCCTGGAGAATCCCATGGACAGAGGAGCCTGGTGGGCTGCAGTCCAGAGGGTCAGAAAGAGTCAGACACGACTGAGCACAGCACAGCATTTGAACTGAACAATGAAGCAGACTTCTTGTGACCAGAAGTAACTCAACCTGGACAGCTGATTTAAAGGTCTCACAGCAGGTCTCACAGCAGGAACTTCCATACATCAGATGACCTAAAGCTTCAGCCTCAAGGTTTTGCCTGACTGGACTTGATGTCCATATACAATATAAAAGGTACTGGAAACGTTCATCCTTTGCAATGATTTAAAATTTAGGTGAAATGTCTTCAAACTCTCAAATGGAGCAGAGGAGTACACCACTTATCAGAATTCTTAAAGGATGTTTTGCAAATAAAAGGCTGTTTGAAGACCACCACATGGGGTCAGAAAGGGCAGCTTAGAAGGCCTGTGAGCAGATTCCGGCCTGTTCCTGCTTGCTGGGGGCCCCAGGAAGCAGACACAGTGCACCACTCTGCCGTTCTCCTGCTGGTCCCGTCAGATCACAGGGGCTCCCCCAGCTTACCCAATGTCTGCACGGGACCCTCAGACGCCTGCCATCATCAGACCCTGTCCCCTGCCCCCCACCGTCCTAGCCCCCGCCTCCCATCCTAGCCTCCCCCACCACCACTGTATCCCTCTTCTGAGACCACCCCTTTGGCTGTGGCAAACAAACTGCCAGCTGATAAGGAAAGGATTAGATGAGCAACCTATGGCATTTTTGACTGAGGACTCTAAGGCACTCGGAAGCCTTTAAAGACCCACATGAAGATCTGAGGCTTCCACCCAGAGTTATGCAGTCCCCTCTAGATCACAGACACAAGAAACATCAACCCAGGCAGGGGGAAGCCTCCTCCCAAGGCTGGTTCAGTGCCTGGGGACTCAGACCTTGGGACCCGCCTAAGAGAAGGGCTGCTCTTCACCAGGTCGTGATGAGCTGACTTCCTTCACTCCTTTCTGCCATCTGCTATTTGTAAGACAGAGAGGGATCTTAACTATGGCAATTAAATGTCATCTCGTGCACACAAATACATACATCCATATGTGTGTGTTTTCTTTTATTAGCTGATTATCCAATTAGTTAGTGCTGGGAGGAAAGGGAAGCTTCTTTGCATGCCTCTCATTAGTTTTATGGACTTAATTATAATATGCTAGTTGCTACTTGCCAAACTAATGAAATGTAAATAAAACTCATCTCTAAAACACAAATGGGAGGCAAATAAATGCAATATAGAGAGCAATAAATAAAATACTTCCGGACCAGTGATTTACTTAGTGGCTAGAGTAGAAACTCAAGAGTTTGTGTAATTTCCAAAATAATTTTTGGATTTAAAAAAGATTCCCCACCCTTAGCCTCACGCAAAGACACACCCCTTTTCAGAGCAAGTAAGTCTTTTCTCTATGAGCATCAATCTTTCAAAGTGTTACAAAAACCCCAAAGGCAAGCCAGTGTCCCACAGGTGTTACCTTCCTCATCCAAGACAAAGCTGGAGGACACGCCGTCCGTGTCGCTGACCGACACAGAGTACGTCCCCAGGTCCTCTTTGTCCAGGTTCTTGAAGTACAGCTTCGAGCTGGAAGGGGAGAGAGCCCGGGGCATGAGTTGCTGTGCTGGAAGGTGCTCCTAGCAGGTCACGCCAGCCGGCCCGGGGAGGAACTTACTGGTCCCCCGCAGTCTCGACCTTGAACCTGTCGTCATCTGCGATATCCTCGTAGGACTTGCACCACGTGAAGTGGGAGGCGTCCGTCACCTCCGGGCAGTCGAAGCTCAGGTAGACGTTGCCCTCCTCGTCCACGCCTGCACTGACCTCCTTGGTGCCTGCAGAGGAGCTGGGAGCACTTAGGGACACGGCATCTGCCCCGGGCTCTCTCTGGAGAAGGGGTGGCCCGGCACAGAGCGCGTGTCTGTGAATCAGCGGTTTTCACTGACCATCCGCCCAGGATGTCGGCCAACGCGCCCTCGGCAGTGACGGAGGGCAGAGGAGGGCAGAGGAGGGCAGGTTTGCTGTCCCGTCATCACCTTCTGTCCACGTGCTTTTCTGCACCCGGCACCCCTGAAGAAACCCTCAGGGCTGAGATCCAGACACTCAGTCCTTCCCCCTGGGGTCTGATCACTTCCAGCCCTGGGCCTGGGCAGCACGGTCACAGCGGTCTCCCCCACACCCCGCTCTCCTGTCCCCACTTTTCCTCTGGGTCAGGGAGGGTGTGCTGGACGCAGCTGGATACCTGGCCCCACACAGGCCGCTCACGGCTGTCCCTTAGGGGTCAGAGCTGGAGGAGACACGCCGGCTGAGCTGGGAGCTCGCTGACACCCTCCTCACCCAGATGACAGAGCCGGAGGCGGAACACCCCCACTCGCTGGTCTCAGGGAGGGGAGACCCCCGGGGATGCCATGGCTTCCAGTTCCTGGTTCCACCCCTTCTGGGAGGCAGGGGCCCCCTCCCAGCATGTCTCATGTTCTGGGAGCTCACTTCCCACCCTCGGAACCACTTTCCCACCAAGGGCCCATAAGCGAGGCTCTTACTACTTGTAACCAAGACAATTACCAGAGGCCTTATAATTTCTGATCAAAACTCAGCCGTAACCTAAGACACCATCGTCACTGCTTGCCTGCTGTTCTGCCGCTGCCAGTGAAGACCCCCACCCCCTCGGGATGACCTCACACGCCCCTCTCCGCCTGGGTGTCGGGGCGTGTGGTGTGTCAGGGAAGACATCCTTTACCACGTGCGTCAACCACCTCCTTTCACGACAGTCCCGCCATCATCCCGCCCACCCTCCACACACGCGCTTCTTCCCCCTCCAGACCACCCCGCCCGGAGGTCTTGCCTGTCACCAGCTGAGCGGGCGAGTCTCACCTGGCCTGGCCTCCACCAGCACTGGTTCCGAGGTGTCCGAGGGCCTCCCCACCCCACTGGCATTCACCGCCCGCACGCGGAACACGTAGGTCCTTCCTTGGTGAAGGTCACACACCTGGAGAGATGAAAGAAAAGTCACACGTGAACCAATAAACGAAAATGACTTCATCCTTCCTCACATTTTTATTACGAACATGCTTTCTTTTTATAAATATCATGTTCTTCCAGGTCAACCAGCCATGCAGAGGAAGTCAGGGGATCAAGAGGGGAGACGAGATCCAGGGGCGGGGCCTCGGGTCTGAGCCACTGACCCCACCCTCATCAATAACCAGACCCGTCACCGCTGAGCAGGCGCCACTGACCTGACCCGTTACCACTGACCCATCACCACTGACCTGACCTGTCACCGCTGACCTGACCCCAGTGACTACTGCAGGAACTAGAAATAGAAACATTTGGAGAATAAACTCTTCAGATGTGTTCACACTGTGTATGTGTGTGTGTTTATCAGATAGACGTCCGTCAGCAATCATATGAATCGAGTAAATAAAACACAGTCAGTGTGAAAAGACGTAATTCCAGTCATCACTGTGGACGGTACATCCACGCAGCCAGGACCGTGAGGTCTCAGCACCGTCGGGGGTGGTCGCACGGTGGCAGGGAGAGGAAGCTGCCCTGTGCAGACGGTTCCCACACGCAGTTGCTGTGCAGGTCCACAGAGGGCGGGCAGTCCAGAACCCCCAGCGAGCAGGAGGGGTACCCGGTCACACGTGCCAGCCCCTGGGGGCCTCGGGCTAGACCCCAACACAGCCGCTCCCCAGAAGACAAGGCCTGAGGGGCCTGCGTCACCTTCAGGTAGCGATGCGGTGTGGCGGTCTCGTGGACGGTGAGCCACTCTCCGGAGTCCTGTTCTTTGTAGTCCACGAAGTAGCCAGAGACGGGGCTGCTGCCCGAATACACCGGGGGTTTCCAGAGCAGCACCAGGGACGTGTCCCGGACCTCACAGAACGTCAGGTCGTAGGCAGGGCCTGAAAATGCATGGACGCCCGAGTCCCCATGCTCGCCCAGGGCCCGCAGGCCCGTCTCGCAGAGAGAAAGGCGTGCAGGACGGTACCCGCCCACGTCTGCCTGGACATCTGAGCATCACAGGACTCACCCGGGGACCAGGCACCTGCTCCACCACCAGGGGACCCCTCCCACTGCGATAGCACGGCTGGGGTGGGGCTGACCCCCCACCCAGGTCCAGAGGAGCACTGAGCAGTGAAAGCGGGAGGGGCCACAGCCCTGCCCTGACTAATCACTCTAAACCCCCACAGCCTCGGGGAACTTCCACAGCTTTCTCTTCCACTGACTTTTCTAAGGGGCAAAAATTAATATCATTAAAACCACTCCCCTCCCTCCCTGCCCAAAAAAGAAGGGAAAAAGCAATATAATTTGGCCCCAAAATTGAAAATTTTGAGCCTCAGAATTTCTGATATTTTAGGCTTCAACTTTGGGTTTATTGTTTTATGTTGTTTGGTTTTGTTCAAAACATGAGCATATTAACCACTGCATTAGGGACCCTGATGCACTGGATACCCTGACGGGCCCTGATGGACTGGATCAGTTTCTCTGGATATGCCTAGTCCTTGCGAATTTGTGAAAACACATCTGTGCGTGTAGAGCCCTGAGTAAATGCAGATCTTTGACAACAAGGCCCTTCAGAACCAGAGACCCCGGGCTCCTGGGTGCTCTGGGAGGGGGTCCTGAACAAGTGCACAACCAGTGGCATCCGGCTACCCCATGCCGGTCCCAGCTCCCACCTCCTCTGGGAAGCTGGGATCCCCCACCCCTGGAGCAGGTCTGCCCTGGACCAGCCTCTGGCCACAGCGTCTCTGACTCAGGGGAGCCGGGCTCATTCTGCAGCAGAGGTGGGTGGCCCCCGCCTCACATGCCCCCTTGTCACTGCCTGGCTTGCGTGTCCACTGCCCCAGCCCTGGCCCGTGGGGGTGGTGGTATCAGAACCTGTGAGGGGGACTGAGCATCTGCTGGCTGGGGAGGCTGCACCACAAAAGGCCCCTCCTCCGGGCAGCCCTGTGTGTCCAGGAGACCCCCCACCTTACCTGGTTCCGGCATCGTCCAGGCCTCACACTTGAACAGCTCGCTGGGGTCCGACGGCTGCCCGATCCCTGCCATATTGGCGGCGGCAATTTTGAATTCATAGAGCGAGCCTTCAGTCAAGCCCTCCACCTATTCAGAGGATATGTCTACATTAACACTGAGCCCACAGACACAGAAGACAAACTTACTGTCACCAAAGGGGAAAGGGAGGAGTAAGTCAGGAGACTGGGATCAATGTCTGACATACACACGCCTGTGCGTAAAACAGGTGAGTGACAAGGACCACAGGGACTCTACTCAGCGTCTTGTAAGAACCCCTGAGGGAAAAGGACAGACACACGCCTATGTGTGTGTGTGACTGAATCACTGTGCTGTACACAACAGTGTAAATCAGCTCTACTCAACTTCTAATTATTAAGCGAAACGAAGCTGCATCACAACCCACTGTCCATCAGGGGAAGCGAGCATTTCCGGCCTATCGAGGGGCCGATCAGTGAGTCCAGCCCGCCTGCCACGGGGCCATCCCCACTCTCCCTCTCACACAGTTCCCTTGTGCACTCCATACGCCCTCCCTCGGGGACGACTTGATGACCTGGTCAGGAAATCAGGACTCAGAGACGAGAGCCACGAGGGGCCAGTGGCAGAGCGGGGTGGGGCCAGGGCACACGGATGTGTCGCCCTGGAGACGGTGCGACCATCACCCGGTACCCTGGTGGGCAAACAGCGCCTCGCTTATTTCTCTCCGAGAAACCCTGAGCGGCGGCTCATGAGGAGGGGCTCCGGGAGCAAGAGCAGTGGCCGAGGGTTCACCTGGGACTTGACTCTAGGTCTTTCTCGCCCTACATCCTCATGGCCCCGATTCCCTGCACCCGGACGCGATGTACACCTGAGCAAGTGACTCGCTGAGGGGCCTGGACACACACGGGCCTGGGAAACGGGCACGCACAGGCCCAGCAGCGCCGTCTCCACTGCCTCCGCCCTTCCTGCTCTGAGGACAGAGCCTCCTGCCTCCAGCGCCGCTACCAGCCCACCAGTCCTGGGAAGCAGCCCACTGCCTCGCTCTCCTCCTTGCTTCTCAGAAGAAGATGCTTCCTAAGGGCCTCAGGTCTCACACTGAATTGTTTTCATTCATCTTTGCTTCTGTGTCAAATTTTCTAATGTCACTGAACTACTGGATGGGAGACTCCACCCCCAGGGAGAAGTCCCCAGGCAAGAGGAACTGAACCCGCGAGTACCCACCGTCAGAATCCTCTCTTTGAGCGGCGAGGAGTTGACTTCGTGCCAGTTTTTGTGGTGAGCCTCCCGCTTGTCAACGTAGTAGCCGAGGATGGGGGAGCCGCCACTGAACTTGGGCACCTTCCAACCCAGGATCATGGAGTGGCCATCACAGTTCAGGAGGGTGATCCCATAAGGGTGGGAAGGGACGGCTGCAGGAGACACAGCGGGAAAGTCACCCGCGTCCCAGTGCCTCAGCCCGAGCCCCCCACAGCCACCTCTCCACCACGGGAGGCACCCCAGCCCCGCACCCTCCTCCCTCCTGTCCTGCCTCCCTGCCCCGTCTCTGCTGCTTCTTTTAAAGAGAATGGTTTTATAAAGGGCTTCCCAGGGGAAACATGTGGTAAAGAACCCACCGTCCATGCAGGAGGCTTAAGAAATATGGGTAACAGCCTCTCATACGTGTTCACTGCCATCTCTAAACACACCTTCCAATACATACACAGGTCTTCTAATATTTCAATAATACAAGGGCCAAGAATTATTTCAGTCTGGCCTGGACATGTGAAGTAACAGACTCTCCCCGCTCCTCTAAGGAAAAGCATGAGAGAGCAGCTTTCTCATTATGCCTGTGAAGGACTGCCAAGCTTCCCATGCCCGGCAATGACCAGTACCCTTAGGCCAATGAGCCTTAACTTCCTACACGGTCACAGAAACTTCAGACTAGTTCACATGAGCACAAGTTCATTTCCCTTTGACTGTCATGTTTGGAAATGGACCATCTTTTCCCACCAGGATGGCAAGGATATTGCTGCCTCTGCTCGACTCTGAAGACCCCACGGCACACCCCCCACTGATACCCAAACACAGCTGCCCGGGAATGAGCTGCCCCTATTATGAAACTAAATCACAAATGACTGTTTTTCCTTTAGTAGGAATGACTTGAAGAGGCAAGTGGTAATGTTTGAAAGTCCCTCTTGGGAAAAACTGATAGATTAAGACAATGACCATAAAATAAAAGGAGCATTAATGTTTCACTATATTGCCCACCTAAGTATTATCAGATCTGACATTCCTTGGAAATTCCAGTAACATTATTTACTGTTAGAAGGGAGATCAAGATTTCTGAAGATGCTTTTAGATTTGGATGGAGACAGAAATAAACAGCAAAATGTGTCTCTCTGAAGTAAAAATAATATCCATACTCTGATTCAAAATGTGTATAAGAGATGATCTCATTTCAAAATGTTCATGGGTACTTTTAAGCCTTGTGTTCCACTTCATATGAAATAATTATAAACAATTATAAAATGCAGAACTGCACAGATCAAGTTTCCTAGGGCACAATGCTACAAGCTAAGACCTAAATTGTTCAGTGTGGTCAATATAATAATTTCTAAAGATCACCATTTATGAACAAAGCCACAAAATTACATAAACATTTGAAATTTTCTGGAATGACTAAGTTCCTTGAACTAAGAATAGCTGAAAAGGCCATTGATGTTCTATCTTAGCATCTTATTTTGAAAGGAAACAGTCACACCCTATAGCATGCACTTTAATGTGGGCACGTGTGCTTGGAAACCAACGTGACCTCGAATAACATTTCCTATTTTTAATGCATATTATCATTTCCCCCTGTCACCCTGGCATTTGCAAGACAAGTAGCCAATTGATGAGAGGGCTCCATGTAACTGCATGTTTTTCTGCTCAACAATTTACATCCACGCTTCCCCGTGTGTAATGTTCCAAATGGCATCATAACAGTTGACTCCTGCAGAAATGAAGACGTAGTGGAGAACCAGGAGCTGGCGCAGAGCCACCCGAGAAGCACTTACTGAGGGCGGCCTGGACTTTGATGACGTCCGACTCCTGTGAGTTCTCGCTCATGCCGACAGCATTAACAGCCTTAACTCGGAAGATATACTGCTCGCCAGTGGTGAGGCCATGCACCACGAACCTGGAAAACATGAATCAGGGGCGTGATGGCCAGGGGCAGCCCTTTGTCCTTCTGCAACAGACACAGAAATTGCCTTGAACACACCAGAAACGTAGTCACTGGGACTGGAAGGAAGTTTACTCTTTTGAGTTTCTCATGAACGCCTAACATCCATCCATTCTCATCTGCAGTTGTAGTTCATTAGTTCCCGTCACCATTGGCGGGTCCCAGATTGAGGGCTGGAGGAAGCTAGACTCTGACGGGGGCCCAGAATGGATGCCTGCAGTGTCCCCCCAGCCCGAGCCGAGGGCCCTGGTCCTGGGCTGGGCCTCTCCTGCTCACTCGGGGACAGGGGTGGGGGGTGCCAGGTGGCCGCACCTGTTGTAGCCGATGGGCTTGTGGTTGCAGGGCTCCCAGACATTGGAGCCAGCCACGCAGCAGTCCACATAGTAGCCCAGCAAGTCCTCCTCATGCTTCGGCCGGTCCCACTGCACGACCACCGAGGTCCTGGTGTTCCGGGACGCGAGGACGCGGCCAGGCGCCGAGGGCACCACTGCAGAGACAGGCGCACAGGCCCAGCGGCATCAGGGCCAGGAGCCACACCAGAGGCCCGCAGCCCCCTCATCTTCAGGGCTGGGGGCTTCGGTGAGGTTTGGACAACGAGGACAGAGCAGAGAAGGGGGCCCAGGAGGCGCCAGGCAGTCCTCGCGCTCTGTCCCAAAGTGCCAGCCTGGCTCCCCAAGAAAGAAACCCCATCACAGAGTCTCCCACCCCCGCCAGCCCTGGTCCAGACCCTCCAGCGTGCTCCTCCAGTAACACACGTGCTTTCTTAACTGGGGTGTAAAGCTAGCCATTTAAGAAACAGGACACGTTTCCAGCAGATTGGAGAGACTCAGCAAGGGCCTCAAATCAAACAATGATGCAGCCCTGGATCTCTCCCCTGGTGCAAGTCAGAATCCCTCTAACCCATACTAGACATCTTCAGAGACAGAACCTCAAGCCACGTGGACCAGAACCCTAGTGCATGTAGGGTCGTATTGTTGTTTTAAAATATTTCTAACCCATTTATTGGCTTCATAAAAAGAAGATGGAACTTGGGAGAAATGTTGACCAAAACAAGGCAGAGAGATCGTCAACTCTAGCACAATGAAACTTTAAGACAACTTGAATTTTAACCCACAGGTGACATTAACGTCTTTGTCAACATTCGCTGTCCCGCGTGACGTTGCCCAGGGCCCGTCTCGCACACAGGTCACGTGCAGGGACTGCTCACCAATGGTGTCCTGGGCCTGGATGGGGGCAGTGATTTCCGACGGGTCACTCAAGCCGTGCTTGTTTGCCGACAACACTCGGAACACGTATGGCTTCCCCTCAGCGAGGTCGAAGACGGCGTATCTGGGGGACCTCACGGCCGTCTGGGCATTCACCCGCTGCCAGCTACCGCTCCCCACCATGGACTGAGAAGACAAGGGCCCAATGGAAGCCAAGGTCCCTGAACCCGCATCCCAGGGGGTGCTTGGCTCTGGCTCCCAGATTACACTGCGGGAGACCACAGCCAACGGCTCCTCTGAGTCCATCAGCATCCCTGTTCTGAATTTTAGGAAAAGGAAGCCAATTTGGAGAAGGGGGTGAGAAATTACCCAAAGCTGGATATGTTAACAATGAAAATTTTTATGTGAAAGCCAATAAATGATGGAAAACTTCAGGGAATCAATACATAGGTTGTAGCTCTAGTAAAGGTGAAATGAACTGTAAACAGAGCTAACTGAGGAGTAGATGCAGAAAATTCCATCATAACCTCTCACACTTCCGTTTAAAACTTTCACTGTTGCCCAGCTACTAAAGTAGTCACAAAGTGACATCTCCCTAAATAATGCAATGGCATAGAGACATTATAACTCAAAATGACACATATGCATTACATGTGGCCACTTCAGTCATTGTATAAAGACTTTCACTGGGGTGAGAGAAAGTGTATCATTTTGTTAAATGTAATACAGCATGCCAACCACATCTACAATACGTGTGCATGTATGTGCTAAGTCGCTTCAGTCGCGTCTGACTCTCTGCCACCCCATGGACTGTAGCCCGCCAGGCTCCTCTGTCCATGGGATTCTCCAGGCAAGAATATTGCAATGGGTTGCCATGCCCTCTTTCAGGGGATCTTCCTGACCCAGGGATTGAACCCGAGTCTCCTGTGTCTCCTGCATTGGCGGGCAAATTCTTTACCACGAGTGCCGCCTGGGAAGCCCATATCTATGGGCTCGATATACCAAGATACAAATAGCTATAGAGGAAAGGACATGTGCCATGTTAATAATGACTACTTTACATGATCAAATTGTTGGTGATTTTCATTTTGTCCTATATAACATCTATGTATTTTCCAAATTTTTTTTTATAGTGTGTTTAATTTTTATCACTGATAATTACTTTAAAAACCAGGATTGCATGCTTAATTTAATTTTCCCCCCTCTGGAGATGTGCCTTCCTTTCCAAAAAGAACATGATACAATACATAAACTAAATTTCAGTTTAATATAATTTAAAAATTTTTTAAGATTTTTAAATATGTTTGCTGAAACTTGACCTTTCCAGCTCTGGGTAAGTAGATAAGGAAATATCCCTGAAGAGGGGGAGAGAAAACCCTTTTCCTCCTCTGCCAGCCCTTCATCTGGGGTTTTCATGAGGCGAGAACTATAAGTTAGACTCAGAAGAAAGAGGATAACACAAGTCTGCAACACAAGAAAGTCTTGCAGATAAGCGGGGAAAGCTGAGGGTCGTTATACCTTCTGGTGTAATGAAAACTTCTGAAAATTGTTCATACTCACTCTGCTTCGCTTCACTTTGTATTTCACGTCATTACTGGGTGGGACATTTGCTCGTGTCAGTGTTACAGACTCTACCTGTATGTTATGTGCACTGGATTGTATGTTATATTGTCATATAAAGTCAGTATCATGAAACCACAGTTACAGGATCCACGTGGCTACACAGGGTTTTTCAACAGCCCACGACCCAGTCACAGGTCAGTGATTCGCACGAGTGTGTCACAAGCTGCATTTTCGTGCGATCGACCGAGCAGAGCAGGATGGGGGCACGTGGCATGTAGTAAGGACACATGTTTGGAGTTGAGGTGGGGGTGTACATTTACTGTGTACACACTCTTTCTTTGTGTGCGTCCAGATCTAAAAGCAACGACTCTGTGTAATTGTTCACCATCTGAAGTGTGAATTGCTCAACACAATCGCCACCACTGAGTAGTTACTCAGCTTATGAGCAAACTGAGAGCAGGGGCCACTATCCCCCTATGTCCCAAATCCTCAGAACCTGGGGCCTAGAATGTTCCAGCAGGAAGCACACTGCAGGCTCCCCCAGCAGAAGGCTGTCGTGTGTAGCGGGGACCCGGGGGGCTGACTGGCCCGCACAAAGACCACACAGCCCGAGCCCACCACGTTCCCAAGGCCACGTCCACCACAGCACTGCTCAGGCATTGCCAGCTCAGCCACTACCTGCAGCTTCACAATGGAAAACCGCGTGGAGTCTGAGATGATCGATCCAAGAGCCACCCACCCTGAGAACCCATGACCCAGCACCTGGGCAGACCTGACAGACTCGCTGCTCCTGGAAACCCAGCCAGCATGTACCTTCTCAATGAAGTACATCAGCGGCTCCTTGCCCCGGGGCTCGGGGGGGTCCCAGCTGAGGACCACGTATGTCCTGCTGGTTTCCGAGGCATGCACATTGGTGGGAGGTCCCGGGATCTGGACTTCGCCTGCAGGAGGAATCCACATCATGAGCACTGGCCGAAGCCCGTCCCTCGCTCCCCCGGCCCACCCCGGAGCAGGCGCCCCGCTCCCCCGGCCCACCCCGGAGCAGGCGCCCCGCTCCCCCGGCCCACCCCGGAGCAGGCGCCCCGCTCCCCCGGCCCACCCCGGAGCAGGCGCCCCGCTCCCCCGGCCCGGCCCGGAGCAGGCGCCCCGCTCCCCCGGCCCGGCCCGGAGCAGGCGCCCCGCTCCCCCGGCCCGTCCCGTAGCAGGCCCCTCAGCTGCTTCACAGGCCCTGAAGGACTCGAGTGTCAGTGTCAGCTTTTGCTCCATTTCTATTTTGGGAAAGTCAGTAAATGGCAAGAACTGTTTCTCCAGAGCCAAAGTGTAATGAACGGGTGAAGCTCATCCAAGTACTTTTGTTCCCAGTATAAGCCAGTTCATAAGAACAGAATCTAATCCAAAGCTCATCCAGAATTTCAACTGGACGTGGGAGGGGAGGGTTCACCCAGAAGAAACAGGGCGTGCGTGTGTACTCAGTCGCTCAGTCAAGTCCAGCTCTTTGCAACCCGTGGACTGCAGCCCACCAGGCTCCGCTGTCTATGGGATTCTCCAGGCAAGAATACTGGAGAATACTGGTTATCATGCCCTCCTCCAGGGGATCTTCCCGACCCAGGGATCGAACCTGTGTCTCTTATGTCTCCTGCATTGGCAGGCAGGTTCTTTACCACTAGCACCACCTGAGAAGCCCAAGAAATAGGGCATTTAACCAGACATGCAGCTCTAACTGTGAGGGGAGTCTATGCAGAGAAGGTATGAGCAACCGTGCTCTGCAGCAGGAAGTGGGGGCCTCTCTGCTGGTTTCCTTTCATGACGCCCTCAAAGCACTGAGACTATTCATCAACTAGCAAAGCACATGGTTTCCCCCCACCTCCCCAGGTAGGTCTGGTCTACACCACAGGCACTGCCTTCCAGGTCTGTATACTTGACATTCCCATGTGCTATCCACTAGCAAGCAGCCATAACAGAACGCTGCATCAGAGCAGCCCGCTACCTCTGTTCCGCCACATGTCTCTCTCTAATAAAACGTTATGTGTCAGCAGTGTTATGTTTGGACGTGAGAACTTCTCGTAAGGAGTGGAGGCTCTCCAGACCCACAGTCCCAGTCACTGCGATACAAAATATTACGAGCTTCTGATTAGATTAGCACATGATTAAAAAGGTTCAGACATCCCCGGGGACATCTCAGAACCCTGCTCAGTATCCAGTTGCTCCCTCCAGACTCTGCTGCTGGCGAGGAGCTGCCCGGCTGCATGGAAACAGCACACACAAGCCTGGGTTTGTTTCATCAAGAGCCCTGAGACCGAGCTCATCACATTTTACAGGACACCGAAGCACAACCTGGTTTTACCCAGCAGCATCTGGCAAGTGGGCTGGGTTTCAGACAAGGAACCAGAGTGTATCCAGAAAGATGCCAAGTATGCAGGCAGAGCAGGGCCCCCGGGCCCACCTGCCGCATCCTCACCCAGAGAGGCCCAGACAGAGGGAGGGCTCGGATCACCCGAACCCAGCAATGCAACCTCGCTTCCAAACTGAGTCCCAGCTTGTCTCAGAGGCACTTGACAACACAGGGAGAAACCGCAGGACGGATGGAAGCCACGCAGATGACGCGGCAGCAGGAGCATGGGAGACAGTGCAGACTGGCCTCTCCCGCACGGTCAGACCTGAGGGCCCAGAGCAAAGTGCAATGAGAAGCACTCGATCTGAGCCCAGGCAAGAAGAAGAACCCTCCCTGTCAGCTGGGAACCCCCGATCGGGGCAGCATACTTTGTTATCCAGACTCCTGGCTCCAGCCTGAGCCCAGCAGAAGAGGAGGGGTCTCTACATGGCCCCAGGAGCCAAGGCGGGGACCATGGACAGAAGCTGAGGTCTGTTACTGACCCTCCGACCGTGGAGAGGCGCCTCAGAGAGAGAGAAGCAGATGGAGGCAAAACAGAAAAGGGGATGTGCTCGCAGTGGTGATGGTGGTGAGCACCGCCCACAGCCCCGCCTCAGCATCACGGCCTGTTCGCGGGCTGTTCTGAGGAGCCACGTGAGCACCTGTGAAAGCAGACACGCGATGTGCAAAGGCGGCCCAGGAAGGGATGCAGGAAAACGCAGCACCTTCCTGGGATCACACAGCCCACCAGTGGCCCAGCCTGGGTCTCCTGACTCCAACTCTGGCTTTCTGTTCTGCAGACCCAAAGAAGCCCCAGCCTCCACAGCCCGCCCAGGAGACTCTCAGCTAAGTCAGTGAAACATAAAGTTTACTGGGAAGTTTTAGAACACCCAAGAAGACAGGATTCAGGAATGAACAACTGTAAATGAGCCTGCGGCATTCAGAGAAAAGGATGAGCTCAGTGCATTGGCTACAGATGACCTGGCCCGGGACAGTGCAGTGAATGCTTGGACGTATAATTAGCAGGATGGAAACAATCTCATTATTTCTCCAAGAGCCTCTTCTCGTCTTTCTAAGAATGAAGTATCTATTCTTCCAGGGAACCACTCAAGAAAGGTTGCAAAAGCTAGATGATATTACAAGAGCATAGATATTAATTTAAATGTTTGCAGGAAAACATTAATCAACATTAAAATGATTAGAAAAAAATTAACAAAACAATAAACATAAAAAATACCCTGAACTAACAACAGAAGAGCACTTTGTTAGTCAACAAAAATAACTTTTTTTTTTTTTTCATTAAAACAAATGGCATTTGCCAGCACTTTTCTAGTAAAAGCAATGCCAAGAAAGTTCAGCTTAGATGAAGAAAAGAGATACGGGTAGGAAAGGAAGAAGTTCCTCATAGCCCATTTTGAACCCAGAAATGGTTTCCTTGAAAACATTATGGCGTTTCTTTCTCTCGCTAAAGACTTATAGATTGGAAGAGGTAGTCGTTGTTTAAAACAAGAAAGGTAAGCAAATGAACGCTCCGATCCCTGTGTAAGTGCAGAGGTCTTTGTTTCAGATCTGGTTTGTTCTAGACCATGGACACTGCCCGTGCCCCACATGCAAAGCCTCACATAACAACTGAGGCCCGTGAGGCTGAACTCCAGGCCGTATCAACAAACCGACTCCAGCGATTCTCTGAGTGTCTGAGCCTTAGCCCTCCAGTTGGTATGAAACGCTGCCTTCTTACGAGGAAACAGGAGACAAAACATGAAAGGTGTTTTCTGTAACTTTAGAAGACCTAGAAAGAAGACCTACTGTGTCTGTAAGACACACTCCCTTGGAATCAGCTGGAAAAGCAAGTCTTTGGAAATGGGTTATCTCTTCATTTGGTGCTTAGTGAATCTCTGGCTGTTTCAACCCAAGAACACACATATCTATGTTTCAAGAGGTAGCTGTTCTGCCCAGAGGGGCACAGTCCTGCCTTGGAAAGTGTGTCAGGAAATATTACTTCACACACACACACACCCGCTTTTCACAGTGACCTTTACACAGTGCAGATTCCGTCCTGGATATTCAGCATCTATGTAGCAATTTACATGGGGATTCCTTGGTGCCTCAGCTGGTAAAGAATCCGCCTGCAATGCGGGAGACCTGGGTCGGATCCCTGGATTGGGAAGATCCCCTGGAGAAGGGAAAGGCTACCACTCCAGTATTCTAGACTGGAGAATCCCATGGACTGTATGGTCCATGGAATCACAAAGAGTTGGACAGGACTGAGCGACTTTCACTTTCACTTTATATAACAAGTTACACCCTTCATTCTAAGTTATTTTTACCATATTTTAACTCTGATGTGTCCACTCAGGGTAACTAAGATCACTCCTCCCCTCACTGATACCTTTAGAAGAAAAAGAGCTTCTTTTTCCCCTCTCAGGTCAAAAACGCATATTTTGTACACGCTGGTGTCCTACAAAACATCTGTTCTAATATCATCAGGGTCATTTTTATTCATTGAAACACCTATGTTTTCATCAGTTGTTTGATGGTGGTGCTTTATTGTTAAGTTGTGTCCGACTCTGCGACCCCATTGGCGGGCAGATTCTCTACCACTGAGCCACCAGGGAAACCCCTCTCAGTTGTACAGGGGGTCATTTTCTCAGCCTCTCCTAAATTATTTTCTTTTGTTATTTATTTGTTGGGCTTGCTTCTCAGTTTCTGCATTTTTCTGGAAGCAGAGGTTTTAATGGAGATGTTAATATTACCATGGGATTAACCAACATTCGTCAAGGAGTTCCTCTGAGAGACACATGTTCGTTTTGAGACACTAAAGGAAAATTTTTACGGGGTAGAAGATACAGTGTTTGGGGGGCAGATTGAGGAGCAAATATGAAAATCAACCTCTGACTTTCTGACTCTGCAGCTCTCCAGGGAAAGAACCTGGGATGTTTTTAAAAAGGGCTCAGAAGTACATCTCCCTGGACAGAAGCTCCAAATTAAGCTAGTTTTTTCATGTTTAAATTTTCATTCATTGTTCTCTGTGGATGGTAATCATAATTGCAATCAAAATCTTTGGATCCCAGGTTAACAATGCAGGATTCTTCTCCTCAGTGAATGGATCTTGCTACAGCAGGGAGGAATATCCAGAAGTGTTCAGAAAAGCCAGTATACAAAGGGAAATGCAAACTTTCAAATCACAGGGATGTTATTTGATGGGAAAACTAGTCCCTCTTAGTTACAATGCTAGAAATAAAATTTGTAATTTAAAAAAAAAAAAAATGGAATACTGTTCATGCATGTAGTCCTGGGTAAAGGACTGCCTCCTTGGCCAGGAATCAGGGCTCAGGCTGGGCTGGTCACTGCTCCATGGCCCCTGCAGACGCTGGAATGACCCACATGAAGCCAGGACTCTGCTGACCTCCTCTCTCAGCCCTACCCTCTGCCTGCTCATCTTCCTGATTCAATGACCTTAAGCTGGGCCCAAAGGCTTTATTTTTACATGTGACGAGCCTACCCTCCACTCTCTAATCACAGCCCTAAACCCCTCGGGCAAAAACAGCCAAAAGGAAGTGGCGCCAAGCGCCTTACCTTCAAGTTCCTCCTGGTAGATCACGATGTCTTTCTCTCCCTCCAAGTGGACGGCTGCAGAGAGAAAGGTCGGTGCTGAATCTGAATCCAGAAAGCCTCTGCATTACGATTACAGCATCTGCACTAGGCTGAGGTGGTCTGAGTTGGTGTTTTGGAAGTGGGCTTAAGGACAGCCAGTGTTTCTCAGCTCTTTGTACCGGATTCAAGAGACCACGCAGCTCAGGACAATGCAGTGACCACTTCAAACGTCATTAAGGAGCATCATTAAGGACACAATCTTGCTGAGGAATCTGAGTCACATGAAATTAAAATTCAGAAAGAGAGGGGCTTGGCTTCAACACCTTCCAGCTCTCATTATGCACTGAACTGACGGAACCAGTGGAAGAAGAAAAGTCTAATTCTGAGCCAGTTTAACTGCTTTCAGTGAAGAGCCTTAGGACGATGAAGAACCTGCCTTCTGAGGTGTAAACGTCAGTCTGGTGTCCACACTCCTAACGTGACCTCGAGGGTTGCCCAGAGCCCATGGGCCACAGTCTTGCCATGCTCAGCCCTGAGGATTCACTCAAGGCTCAGAGCCAAGTTGGGGGAAAGAGAAAGAACAAGCCACACAAACCTGCCAGACCTTGAACTCCAAAGGACCTACCTTGTAACCTTCTGAGGTCAACAGGGTCGAGGGCAGCCACGGCTTCGGAGACTCTGGAAGGCCGGCTGATCCCCGCGCTGTTGACAGCCCGCACGCGGAATATGTAAGACCTTCCCTCAAAGAGTCCAGTCACGGGGTATTTACAGATCTTCACGGGGGCATCATTGCACTGTACCCAGTTGTCGGTTCCCACCTCGCATCTTCAGAGTACAAAAAAGAGCAGAGAGTAACAACTGCATCAGTCTAATACGTGTATGCAAGGAGATCAAACCCGTCAATCCTAAAGGAAATCAACCCTGAATATTCATGGGAAGGACTGACGCTGAAGCTGAAGCTTCAATACTTTGGCCACTTGATGTGAAGGTCTTTTCACTGGAAAAGACCTTGATGCTGGGAAACATTGAGGGCAGGAGGAGAAGCGGACGACAGAGGATGAGACAGTGGGATGGCATCACTGACTCAAGGCACATGAGTTTGAGCAAACTTAGGGAGATAGTGAAGGACAGGGAAGGCTGGTGTGCTGGAGTTCATGGGGTCACAGAGAGCCAGGCATGACTTGGCAACTGAATAACAACAACAGCATTCATTATACACACATGTAACAGTTACAGCCGGAGAGCATCTCCCAATTTGTTTTGGTTTCTGTTATTAATCCAACGTAAACCCTGAACAATGCAAGTCTGACCCTAGCATATCATCAAATTATCACCCTGATAGTGCATGTTTTACCTAAACACATAGCTTTGTTGGATGCCTCTGCTGCTGCTACGTTGCTTCAGTCGTGTCTGACTCTGTGCGACCCCATAGACGGCAGCCCACCAGGCTCCCCCATCCCTGGGATTCTCCAGGCAAGAACACTGGAGTGGGTTGCCATTTCCTTCTCCAATGCAGGCAAGTAAAAAGTGAAAGTGAAGTTGCTCAGCCGTGTCCGACTCTTCGAAACCCCATGGCCTGCCTGACTAGTGACAATCGCTTTTGCTCTAGGGTGTGTATTATGTGGATAAAGACCTGGCATGCCTGTATCCATTTTGCTTTCATGTAGAAAACAAGTCAAAGGATGGAACCAAGACATAAGGACCAAGACATACGTGTTGGATGAGGAAGAGAACTTAACCAATATTAAGCAAAAAAAAAAAAAAAAAGAGCTGCTTGTTCTTTTCTGAAATAACCCCCTTATGCCAATGCATTTATCACATACAAAACCTTAAATTCCTACCCAGAACCATCCTCTTATAACCAAATAGCTTATACCCTTCTCTCTTACTTCTGAATTCATGATCTTTGACTGTAATTTCATCCAAGAAGAGAAGCAAAAAGCAAAGGAGAAAAGGAAAGATATAAGCATCTGAATGCAGAGTTCCAAAGAATAGCAAGAAGAGATAAGAAAGCCTTCTGCAGCAATCAATGCAAAGAAATAGAGGAAAACAACAGAATGGGAAAGACTAGAGATCTCTTCAAGAAAATTAGAGATACCAAGGGGACATTTCATGCAAAGATGGGCTCGATAAAGGACAGAAATGGTATGGACCTAACAGAAGCAGAAGATATTAAGAAGAGGTGGCAAGAATACACAGAAGAACTGTACAAAAAAGATCTTCACGACCCAGATAATCACGATGGTGTGATCACTCACCTAGAGCCAGACATCCTGGAATGTGAAATCAAGTGGGCCTTAGAAAGCATCACTACAAACAAAGCTAGTGGAGGTGATGGAATTCCAGTTGAGCTCTTTCAAATCCTGAAAGATGATGCTGTGAAAGTGCTGTACTCAATATGCCAGCAAATTTGGAAAACTCAGCAGTGGGCACAGGACTGGAAAAGGTCAGTTTTCATTCCAATCCCAAAGAAAGGCAATGCCAAAGAATGCTCAAACTATCGCACAATTGCACTCATCTCACATGCTAGTAAAGTAATGCTCAAAACTCTCCAAGCCAGGCTTCAGCAATACGTGAACCGTGAACTTCCTGATGTTCAAGCTGGTTTTAGAAAAGGCAGAGGAACCAGAGATCAAATTGCCAACATCCGCTGGATCGTGGAAAAAGCCAGAGAGTTCCAGAAAAGCAGCTATTTCTGCTTTATTGACTATGCCAAAGCCTTTGACTGTGTGGATCACAATAAACTGTGGAAAATTCTGAAAGAGATGGGAATACCAGACCACCTGATCTGCCTCTTGAGAAATGTGTATGCAGGTCAGGAAGCAACAGTTAGAACTGGACATGGAACAACAGACTGGTTCCAAATAGGAAAAGGAATACGTCAAGGCTGTATATTGTCACCCTGCTTATTTAACTTATATGCAGAGCACATCATGAGAAACGCTGGACTGGAAGAAACACAAGCTGGAATCAAGATTGCCGGGAGAAATATCAATAACCTCAGATATGCAGATGACACCACCCTTATGGCAGAAAGTGAAGAGGAACTCAAAAGCCTCTTGATGAAAGTGGAGAGTGAAAAAGTTGGCTTAAAGCTCAACATTCAGAAAACGAAGATCATGGCATCCAGTCCCATCACTTCATGGGAAATAGATGGGGAAACAGTGGAAACAGTGTCAGACTTTATTTTTTTGGGCTCCAAAATCACTGAAGATGGTGACTGCAGCCATGAAATTAAAAGACGCTTACTCCTTGGAAGAAAAGTTATGACCAACCTAGATAGCATATTCAAAAGCAGAAACATTACTTTGCCAACAAAGGTCCGTCTAGTCAAGGCTATGGTTTTTCCTGTGGTCATGTATGGATGTGAGAGTTGGACTGTGAAGAAGGCTGAGCACCGAAGAATTGATGCTTTTGAACTGTGGTGTTGGAGAAGACACTTGAGAGTTCCTTGGACTGCAAGGAGATCCAACCAGTCCATTCTGAAGGAGATCAGCCCTGGGATTTCTTTGGAGGGAATGATGCTAAAGCTGAAACTCCAGTACTTTGGCCACCTCATGCGAAGAGTTGATTCATTGGAAAAGACTCTGATGCTGGGAGGGATTGGGGGCAGGAGGAGAAGGGGGCGACAGAGGATGAGATGGCTGGATGGCATCACTGACTAGATGGACGTGAGTCTCAGTGAACTCCGGGAGTTGGTGATGGACAGGGAAGCCTGGCGTGCTGCGATTCATGGGGTCGCAACGAGTCAGACACGACTAAGCAACTGAACTGAACTGATGAGAATGGATGATAAATTGCATTTCCAGTAATTTTGTAGCTCCCCTTGATCTCCCTCCCAGGATCAGAGCTCCATTCCAGGTAAAGGAACAAGAAAGTTCAAACTCCTTTCAGATCAGAGATGACCTACCATCACGTTATTACTCAAAGACAAGTCCCAATATTTTGTGCATTAGAACATCAATATTTTCTACTTGGAAACAAGAAGAAAATACTATTTAACCAAAAAGAAGATGGGCCTTCAGGTGTGAACGAGCTGGCATCCATGTCCACACGTACGGTGCTGGGCTCTAGCCCAAGAAGGAGAGACAGGGCTGAGCAGGGACCTCCAGCTGGACCTGCGGCGTCCCCGGCTGGACCTGAGCAGAGCCTGAGGTGGCTCCAAATGGCCTGGGGCGGGCTGGGATTAGTGTTGGTCAGGCACACAGAGCACCATCAGCACACAGAGGAATCAAGGGCTCACCAGGCCCTGCCAAGGAGGCGATGCTTTCCAACCATCCAGCCAGGAGCCATAAGCAACCGCATCGTGAAGCACCTACACCCACAGAGGCCATCACACCCTTCAGATGAGAAAGATACCTGCGCCCGCTGTCCAGGAGGAGACTCGCCTCAGGCACGTTCTGGCCCCAGAGGAGCAGGACACTCACCGGTCGATGAAGTAGCCGATGACGGGGCTCTCCTTGGTCGTATTGGGGGGCTTCCAGGTCACGATGACGTAGTCCCGGTTTGCGTCATGGCAATGCACGTCCATGGGTGCACCCGGGGCCCCGGTGACCAGGGGGTCAGCGTCTGGGGGGAGGGAAGAGGACAGTGGCCAATGGTCAGCGTCTGGGGGGAGGGGACAGGGGCCAGGGGTCAGCGTCTGGGGGGGGAGGGGAGAGGACAGGGGCCAGGGGTCAGCATCTGGGGGGGGGAGGGAGAGGACAGGGGCCAGGGGTCAGTATCTGGGGGGAGGGGACGGGGGCAAGGGGTCAGTGTCTGGGAGGAGGGGACAGGGACCAGGGGTCAGCGTCTGGGGGGAGGGGACAGGGACCAGGGGTCAGCATCTGGGGGGGAGAGGACAGTGGCCAGGGGTCAGCATCTGGGGAGGGGAGGGGACAGGGACCAGGGGTCAGCGTCTGGGGGTGTGACAGGGACCAGGGGGTCAGCATCTTGGGGGGAGAGGACAGTGGCCAGGGGTCAGCATCTTGGGGGAGGGGACAGGGACCAGGGGTCAGCATCTGGGGGTGGGACAGGGACCAGGGGGTCAGCATCTTGGGGGGAGAGGACAGTGGCCAAGGGTCAGCATCTGGGGGGGGGGGACAGGGACTAGGGTCAACGTCTAGTGGGGAGGGGACAGGGACCAGGGTCAGTGTCTCGGGGGGAGAGGACAGAGACCAGGGATCAGCATCTGGGGGGAGGGGAGGGGACAGGAACCAGAGGGTCGGCCTCTGGTGGGAGGGGAGAGGAACGTGGCCAGGGCCTGGGGGCAGCTGAGGCTCTGACAGCCCCTCAAACCTAGAGGCCCCCCTGCTCACTCCTCTCCCCAGCTTAACCCTGAGGCTCAAATGACTCAACTGTGACCGCTGGTAACCAGAGAGGTGCCCGTATGTGTGACTTTTAAACTCAAAACGTTCTGTCCTCTATCACACATTCAGTCTGATTTTCCATAACTGACTCCAAAGTTGAAGTTCGCCTTCTCCTGATGACCTGTTGTCACATAATGTCAGGTCGTCAAAAACCGACCGATGAAATATTACTATTATCAGGAGGCATTTTGCACACTGGAGACACAGTACCTTAGACACTCGTGTGTTTCAGAGTCCTCACAAGATCTGAGACTTATATTTTTTCCTGCAAGTTGTGACCACATTTGAGTCTGCACCCACATGTCCCTTCCTCAGCCGTTTATGACCAGAGTGCAATTGCGTTTGTTTCCAAATGTTAATTACAGCAGCTCTGAAGGCCAACAGAGCTGTTCAGAAGTATTAATACACTGAGCATTTAATCTCCTGGTGTGGCGTGCATAGTTACTTGGGACCTGTGGCCACTGGACCTCCTAACAGTGCCAGGTGTATACAGTTTCTTGTTCTGTCCCCTCAGCACATTGAAATCTAAGGATTTCTTGACACTAAGCCAAATATTCTCTCTCACATTCAAACTCCTCAGAGAGTCATCAGAACAGTTAAGCCCCCAGCCCTGCCCCCACCGTACGCGCTTGGTTTTCTTTCTGCTGGCAGAGCTGCACAAGCTAGAAATTGCAGCTCCAGTGTATGTTTCTCACGTTGATGAGGTGAAACATCTTGCTGGAAGGTCTGCCCAGAGAATGCAAAGGACATTTTAATGGCATCCTCATAAACATGGCAAAACTCTGTGGAAGTGTCTGAAACCCCAGCCTCGCTGTCTTGAGGGGGTGGGGAAGGTGGGTGTCTGTACTTGTTTTGCATTTTTTTTAAGCTAAAATATTCGCTGATGGTACAGCCCTTCCTTCATGCGTGGATCTAACTGATCTGGTTTGGAAACATAATGTAAGGAGAGGGTCACTCCAGGCCCCCAGAACCTGGAGCCTGAGTGGGCATAAAGGCACAGCAGGAGACAGGAGCACAGGATGGGAGGGGTGGGGGCTGAGCGTCCAGGGCCACGGGGCGGGGGGGAGTCCGAGTGGGCATAAAGGTGCAGGAGATAGGAGCATAGGATGGGGGGTGGGGGCTGAGCGTCCAGGGCCACGGGGCGTGGGGGGCCAGGTTAGGACAGTGGCCACCGGCCACCCAGAATAGACCATGCTGGTGTCCTGGGTGAGGGTGGTCAGTTGTGCCTTGGCCAGGTGGGGTCTGTGCCTGAGGTCCCTGTGCACCCAGAGGCCATGCAGGGTGAGGGCTCGGCGAGGGGAGCAAGGCCCATCATCACAGCACAGGGGACCCTCCCCAGCTTAGACACCCAGGGCCCCCTCCCTGGAGAAGGGCCCAGGCCTCTGCCTGCCACTCAAAACGGAAGAACATTCCTTATGAAACTGTTACGAAGTTTAGATTACATATGGTATATGAATATATGTGTGTATATATATTAATACATATATATGTATGTATACATATATGTGTACATTATATATACAATTTTATCCATTTTGTATATCCCTTTATCTATTTTACATGTAAATGTATATAAAATATGTATATATGACCTATACTTCATGCACACATGAATGTATAGCTGTAAGCCTATAAGGATAGGCACGTGTATATGATATGTAAATGCACACGTTACACTTGTGTCTAAAGATAAACGCTCTTATACACAGCCTTGCTCACTGTGCCTGCAGTCTCCTGAGCTCTGTCCCGCCTTCCACACCTGGGTGGGTGAGGCCCTCCCGCGAGCTGAAACGAGAGGATGAAACGAGACAACACAAGTGTGTCCTGTGTGAACACTCCAGGATGCGGCTGCCCTGTGCTGAGGCTGGTTCTTCCTGCAACCATCCTCAGCTGTCACGAGCCTCAAGGGTGGCAGAGGGGAAGGAGGGAGGTGCCTGGAACCGGCCTCCGCACCAGACCCCGGCCGGGCGTGGCCCCTGAACCGCAGGTGCTCAACCCAGGACTCATCCCCTGGATTCCAGCGGCTTGTCGGCGCCCAGGCAGCGAGCCCTGCCTCCGCCCCAGCGCCACTCATACCGAGTATCACGCTGGTCCCCACCCCCGGGAGCCCACGCACCTCGGACAAACAGGAAGGCGCTGTGGTCAGTGATCCCCCCCCTGGACACGATCCTCAGGGTGTAGAGCCCCTCGTCATCCTTGTTGAGGTGGCTGAAGGACAGTGAGGCCTGGCCTTCTCCGAAGAACATCTTGGTCCACTTGGACTCCTTCAGCAGCACGTCTGCAAGACGGGCAAGGAGACGGGCCTCAGGGACATGCAGGGCCCAGGTGCGTCCGGAGGACAGCGCGCACGGCAGGGCGAGGGGAGGACAGCGCGCACGGCAGGGCGAGGGGAGGACAGCGCGCACGGCAGGGCGAGGGGAGGACAGCGCGCACGGCAGGGCGAGCGGAGGACAGCGCGCACGGCAGGACGTGCGGCGCGCAGGGCCCGGCCCAGGGCGGAGTAGTGGGCGGCTCGCAGCGTGTGGAAGGGGGGACAGTCCCACACGGCCCTCCTGAGCCTTGGAAACGTACCATGAGGCCCCCATAGTGTTCCTTAGACAGTAATAATAACATGCCAACAAACCACAGCCTAAAGGGTACAGAACTAAAAAGGTGAATTTCAGGAGAAGAAATATAAATGATAAAAAAAAAAATCGACACTTGGCATCAAGGAGACACAGGATAAAATAATGAGAAATTAGCTATTATTTTTCATCCGCTGACTCCGTAACATCCACAACCAGAAAGTGCAGAGCGGGCCTGCCTGTTCCGCCCTAATCAGCCAAGACTGTGACACCACGTGGTCTGGGGATCCCGGAACTTAAGACCTAGGCACAGGAACACCTTCTAGCATCCAGGCCAACATCCTCTGGAAATATCAGGAGACCCCTCCTCACGTCCCTGTCACTTCTCTCCAGAAAGGGTAAATTAGAACCTTAGGATTTACATGAGACCTTAAATCCTAACTCAGAACTACAAAGCATAGATTAATCTCCTCTGCCACCACAAAGCATGTCTCTCCCCACCCCTTACCCTCCTGGGCAGTGAAGACACACTGTCCTTTTCCAACCAAGATCACCACTTTCAACGCCCTCAAACCTAAAGCACCCTCGCAGTGGCCACAAGGTCAGCGGCAGCTCCTCTGCGCCCCACCCCCCCAGGGCTGCATCGTCTGTCAGCAGCTTTTTTCCATCAAGCTCTCTGTTATCACCGCGGGCCTGGTTTCCTGGGTACATTTGACAGCACCAGGGGCCAGTACCAGGCATCTGGCAAGTTGTCACAGGCTCTTCTGGGATACTCCTTATATTTCACAGACACCTCGATTTACCATCTTGTGTATTTCCCCAGCTAGGTTATAAACTACCTTATGGACAGGAATGGCATAGGATCCTTTGTGGTAATTCCCATTGTGTTAGGTCCTGGACAGATAAAAGCAGGAAGTTCTGTGACCGAATCCATAGGAAACAAGCAGCTGCCAGAGGTGAAGAAGGTTCTTCCTGCAGTCTGCTCATACACACACATGCACACATGCGCTCTCACATAGTCACACACTCTGCTCATACACACACATGCACATCGGAGCTCTCTCACACACAGACATACACGGGAGCTCACACACACACACAAGAGCTCACACATAGTCACACACTCTGCTCATACACACACACATACACACATGGGAGCTCACATACGCACATAAGAGCTCACGTATAATCACACACATACACACACACGTGTGAGCTTGCACATACACACATACACAGGAGCTCAAACATAGTCACACACATACACACACACACGAGTTTGCACATACATATATGCAAACTCACATACACACACACACTCACACACAGCTGCACAGGGCAGCCCGTGCTGGCGGCAGCATGGGGCAGGGTCCTGGGGCCGTGGAGACTTGGGCCAGGCTTCCTGGGTCCCACTCCCTATCCTGCTGGCTCCCAGAGGCAGGGAGGGGAGGTCAGCGGTTCCTTGCCTCAGCTACCCACCCATAGGGGGCTGACCACAGTCCCTCCAAGTCCTGATGGAATGAACTGGGTCATCAACCTCAGAGGCATCGGACGCGCAGTCCTGGTGACTGTTCACAACTGTTGCAGCCGAGGAAAAACGTACAGAAACAGACGCCTCGCTCTCCCCCTAATCACACGAGACCCTCTCTGTGGACCAAGAACAGCCCTGATGCCTCATCTCTTCCGGGCCCGTGAACCGCATTCCGGGGAAGGTCAAGGTCACGGCAGGCCCAGGCTCCGCCCAGGCTCGCCAGCTCTGCCCCCCACAGCTGTCATGGAGGCGGAGACAGCGCCACGTCAGCGGCAGGTTCGGAGCTCACGTCCACCCGCGAGGCCCAGGAGGAGCCCACGGCCACTCACCGTCTCGGTACCACTCGGCCCTGGGCTGCACGCGCTTCAGGTCTGGCGTCACCAGCAGTGTGCACTTGAGAGTCAGGGTCTCGCCCTCCCGCCGGAAGGTGACTCCGAATTTCTCAATGAACTGGACGTCAAAGTGCGTGTACGGGATCACGGACGACAGGGGCACTGCACAGAGCAGCGGGCACGGTCACGGCCAGGCCAGCAGGCAGAGCAGGTGCCCCGCCACCCCTGTGCCCTCTGCCTCTAACAGACAGCCGTGGACAGAACGTCTGTGTCCCCCAGGTCTCATGTGGGGGAGCTCCTGTGTGATGATATTGGGGGTCTGTGGGTGATCAGGTCATGAGGGTGGGGCCCTGGACAGGATCCATGCCCTCGTAAGAAGAGGACAAGACCAGAGCCCTCTCTCCTCTCAGAGAGGATGCAGCATCCCTCACCCACTCGGTGGGCACCTCGACCTGGGACCTCCAGCCCTCCAGCACCGGGGGAAGGAAGAGTCTGATGTTCAAGCCCATGTGTGATGTTCATTACGATGCCTGCGTGGACTCAGCCACCTCTGAAGAACCAGAAAACCAGCATGGAGTCACATCTGGACATTTGTGCCAAAGGAGGAGGGAAAATCAGAGTGTGCAGGGCGTGTGTTCTCTGACCACCGTGTAAGAATAAGGGGTCTAAACCCTGCACCAGCCCCAAGACGTGCGGCTCCCATCAAGTCGTAGCACCCTGAGCCCCGAGTCCCTGCAGCAACCGTCAGCACACGGACACCAGCCGGGAGAAAGGGCCTTTTGGAACATGGTTTTAGAAAACATCTGATGCTTAGAAAATATCTGGACACATTTTACTGCACAAACAGGAAAATAATCAACTTACATCCAATCGGGAGCCCCACCGAATGGAACGGCTCCTCGTCACCCCGGAACCCTGCAAGACAGCCGGGCGGTCACGGCAGGTGGAGAAAGGGGAGAGAAGGCGGGAGCAGCCCCCACCCACCCCGAGGGCACACTCACTTCTCACCACCACTGCCGCGTTGGTGGACACCTGTCCATGCACGTTCGTGGCCACCGCCGAGTAGGTCGCGGTGTCGTCAAAGTCGGCCCTGGGGGGAAAGCCAGACGCAGTCCCGACGGTGCCCGGGACCGCCCTGCTCGCCCCGGAGGCAAGCACAGCCTTCCTCGAAAGCGGCTCGGCTGACCTGGATCCCTCGTCCGTGAGCAATTTGTTTAAGAACAATGCCAGCTTGTCCTCGGAATGAGGTATTAATTACACACACTATGCCTTGGCTTTGCAGGGAAAAATATGTACTGGCCCTTCCTAAAACCTCGAGTTTCACCCTCGAGGAGGAGCCTGTGTTCCCTCTGGTTCTGTTTTCCTACCTGCTGCATCCGTGGTTTTGTCTTGTTACGGGGCAGCTCCAATGGCCTCAGCCTCTGAGAGAATCACCCCTACTCCCTCCCCACAGGGGCCCTGTGCAGACCTCAAGCACCCGCTGGCGGGTGTAGCCAGGGTGCCTGAACTGGACCTGCCCGAGGCCTTGGGGTCCAAAGAATCACGGGAACGTGTGCTCAGCCCCAGGAAGGACAGTGACCCGGGCACCACAGACCCCAGTTTATCGGGGAGGGGCTCCACACCCCATGTCCATCTCACACAAATTGAAGCTTATTTTCTGGATCTGCACTGTCTTCCCACCAGCTTCCCCTAGAAACGTCAGAGTCGAGAGGAGGGGAGGACTTAAACTAAATGCAGACTCTCTGCTGGTTGGGATTCCCAGGTGGCGCCAGTGGTAAAGAACCCACCTGCCAATGCAAGAGACACCAGAGATATAGGTTCGATCTCTGGGTCGGGAAGATCCCCTAGAGGAAGGCATGGCAACCCACTCCAGTATTCTTGCCTAAAGAATCCCATGGACAGAGGAACCTGGTGGCTACAGTCCATGGGGTCACAAAGAGTTGGACACAACTGAAGCAACTTAGCATATACACACTCTGCTGGTCATTTTTCATCAGCTATTTTGTATAAAAGTCTTCAGTGCCAGACAAGAGAGTCCTGTTACTCTATTAATATGAAGAGAAAGCAGAGTCTCTAAGAAGCTGGGTAAACACACACAAAATCCTGAAAACTGCAGCTTTCTTCCTTCTGCTGCCCCTCCAAGCGTGCGCATCACATGCACGGTGACAAAAACATGGAGAACATTTACTCAAGTGTCACGTTTAGATGCTTCAAGCATCCAGTGACCCAGAGACAAACCGGTTCTTCAGAAGTCCTTTAATTTTATTGCATGTTCTATTCCACCTGGGGCTGAAAATAGTTTCTTTGACCAAAAAGTACACAGTGTCTCCAACAGTAAGTAAGTTAAGTGTTAGTCGCCCAGTCGTGCCTGACTCTTTGCGACCCCCATGGACTGCAGCCCACCAGGCTCCTCTGTCCATGAGATTTACCAAGCAAGGATACTGGAGTGGGTTGCCATTTCCTTCTCCAGGGGATCTTCCCAACCCAGCGATTGAACCTGGGTCTCCTGCACTGCAGGCAGATTCTTTACTGACAAAAGGAGAGCATATTTCAGAACATTTGGAGGAACCCTGGCCCACCCCTGCGAGGTTCCAGTCCAGCCCCAGATGCCAAGCCCACCTGGACAACAGCATCTCCTGCTGGAGTCTGAGCTCTTCCTCAGTTGATTCACAGAATTAGGACCCCGGGCAGAGCTCCCTAATGCATTAGCGCCAACGCAGGTCAAGTAACCCGCCAGCACTTGGCGCTTAGCAGGAGGGACTGGGCTGGAGAGAGGGCACCTGGGACCCAGGGTCCTGGTGCGCAGAAGGCCTGTGCACCCACTCACACGCACCTATCCAGTACAGAGGCTCCACGGACCGTGTGATGTGGACAGAAGCCCACAGCCCCTACAAGTGCCCAGACCTGCTGACTCAGTGCAGAGGGCCCCGGGAAGGCACGCCCGCTAAGGGAGCACACGGGGCAGGGCGGAACTCTGGTTACTTTCATCTGTTTCTTCTTAGACATGTCTCTGTATACGTTTCACCTCCTATGAAACACAGTGGAACGTATACAGATGATGTATACAGATGATAAATAAGCACATGGGCGTGCAGGGGTGCCCATATGTATTTGTTGGCTCTGGTGCAGGGGTGGGCCGCAGGAAGCCTCGTACACAGCGGCACCGCACGAAGGGGCAGACAGCAGGGCCAGGGCGTACAGGACGGAGTGTTCAAAGGGGACCACTCCCCACTTGAAATTTCATTCACAGGTCACCTGGAGACCCACATGCCTGACCACAGCCAGGGGCCTCCAGTCTCTCTCTCCTTCCCGAGGCCACACCAGGGGAAGCCCAGAGTCTTAATTCGAGACTGTCAGAAGCCACACACAAGTGATGAGGGGCAGAGAAGCTTCCTTTCTATCTGGACGACATCCCAGGGCACACAGAGGGGCATTCCTTCTGTCTCAGTTGTTTCAAACGTCATGGGGCACTTTTGCTTCCCAAAGCCTCGATCTGAAGTGTTCCCAAAGCCACCCCAGGCGAGAAACCTTATCTATTTTTTTGGGGGGGGGGGTCACTCCAAGTGGTATGTGGAACTTCCTCAGCCAGAGACCAAAGCCGTGCCCCCTGCAGTGGAAGCGCAGAGTCTTAACCACTGGATCACCAGGAAGTCCAACGTGGTCCATTTTGTTTTACTTGAATATTTACTTATTCACTTGGCTGCACAAGGTCTCAGCTGCGGCACGTGGGATCTTTGGTTGTGGCATTCGAACTCCTAGTTGCGGCACCTGGGATCTATTTTCCTCACCAGGGATGGAACCCAGGCTCGCAGCATTGGGAGCGTGGGGTCTCAGCCACTGGACCACCAGGGAAGTCCCTTGTCTATTTTAAAAGAGGGGCAGATGAAAGTTTAAGCAGGACATGAATTTCTTCTGGGTCATCAGGGCCCATGTCCTCAAACTCTAAGCAGTGTTGACACGGGATTTAAATTTTCACTCAAAGTAAAATTTGAATATCAAAGTCTAAAAATAAAGCGTGAGAAGAGGCCAGCCCTGGAGTCACCCTACAAGGAGTGGGGCGCGTTGGGGTCAGACTGAAACACAATACGTGATGTTCTAAGCGCCTTTACCAAAACGGCAGCAGCATAAAAATTCTTTGAAGAAACAGAACTCACCCTGTGAGTCCCAAGAGAAAGTCTTATGAGCATGTAAAACCGTGTCAATTACAGCTTCAATTCGAACAGTACCGAGGGGGACGAAGCTTCCTTTTCAGCACTTCAAGAATCTGGCAGCAGCAGCCAAAAAATATTCATAGGAGCAAATGTCACTGGGTAAGAGAAGCAGGGCTGGCTCCCGGAGGGGCGGCGAGGAGCAGGCACATTCTCCCACACCTACAGGGCGCGGATCAGATGATGGCAGCTCAGCGGTTTGGAATGAACAGCTGAGCGCAGCTGTCCTGTGTGGGACCTCCCGGCACTTCTTCTGGAGAATATGCTCATTTCAGCTGCTAAGAATGTCCCCACGCGGGTAAGAATACTGAGAAAAACATTAGTCTCAGGAATGTCCTTGTCCCCAGTTCCTTGGCTACTTGCAAGCTGATGCCACCACCAAGTCTATCTGAGTATCCCTGGGTATACTGGGGCCTCACTGATTTAGCTCCCCTGGTTCAAAGCTTCTCTTATTCTCAACACACCATGAAAAGTTGCCGCATGAGGGTGAGTGGGACCTTTTTATACTTAAGAAGAGCTTCCCCAGGGACTCAGATGATAGAGAATCTGCCTGCAATGCAGGAGACCCAGGTGTCATCCCTGGGTCGGGAAGATCCCCTGGAGGAGGGAAAGGCCACCCACTCCAGTATTCTTGCTGGAGAATCCCATGGACAGAGGAACCTGGTGGGCTACAGTCAGGGGGTCGCACAGAATCAGACACAACTGATTAACTCACACACACATACTTGAGAAAGGGAATTTGTTTCTCTTTTCAAAATAATGATTAAAATACAGCTTTGAAATGAAGCAGTTGCTCCCTCAAGCTCACCCCGAGCAGTCCCAGGGCACCCCAGGTGAGAAAGCCACCTCAAATTAAAGCATTCTTCTAAACAGCGGCTGGCCCCTCTCCCTGTTCATAAACTGCATGGCTCGCTGCCTGTGGACACTTCCGGAAACTCTAGGACTTGAAGGAGCGTGGATGCCCGGCCCTCACCGTCCATCAGCCGCCCACACCCCAGCAGACAGGGGACTGCCTGGCCACTCCATCACAAACGCTCCTGCTCCACTCTCAAAACCTTTCCTCGCCCTCCATCCACCCACCTATGTTCCGCCACCACCTTCCCTACGTTCCAGGCAAACTGCCCACCCGCCCTCCTGCCACTCGCAGCGGTGACTCTCGGGGACCCGTCACACCTGCCCTCCCCGCTCTGCCTGACAACAGCCACGGTCCCAGCAGGATGGCTTCAGGGTGGGGGCGGTCGTCTCTGCCCTCCTGCCCTGAGATGCCTGCCGACTGCTGCAGCCCCAGGGCAGTGCCCCTCTTGGGAGCCCCCATTCTTCTGCCGTCACCTGCAGGCCTGGCCCTTAGATGGCTTCTCCCCAAAGACATGCCCCTTCAGCTCACACCCACCCCAGGGCCGGGCTGCGTGTCTGGATCTGGGTGCCCAGCACCGTCACCCTGGCCTGATTCTCCTTTCCTGACGTGCACGGCTCACCTCCGTGTGCTAGACCTCCAAGTCAGGAAGCCAGCTTCTGGTTGCTTTACCCCAAGCTCCCGGACAGTGTGGGGCACACAGTAGGTTCTCAGCCAACAGTGCCAGCGGGGCCTCCAGCTGTTCTAAGCAGCCTCAGCTTTACTTCAGAGGAACAAAGTCATGACTCAACACAGACTTTAATCTTAACTGTAGCCTGTTAGCCTCTGTCCTCATTAACCTGCATAATGTTATGATCTTTTTGTAAAAAATGAAAGCTATGTATTCAGAAAAGCAGAAAGAAAATGAACAGCAGAATTTCACTTTTTGTTAAAAAAAAAAAATTGAAGTATGCATAGAGGGCGAGTGCTGTATAAGAGAAAGAGCAGTTCTGTAAGTGCGCCAGAATACTGACCCCAGTCGCTGGAAACAGGGGTGAACGTCATTATCTTTTACTTATCTGTATTTACTGCACATGTATGCATGCTCAGTCGCTTCAGTCGTGCCTGACTTTGCGACCCCAGGGACCGTAGCCCGCCGGGCTCCTCTACCCACGGATTCTCCAGCAAGAGCACCGGGGCGGGCTGCCGTGTGCTCCTCCAGCGGATCTTCCCAACCCAGGGATCGAACCTGAGTCTCTTAGGTCTCCTGCATTGGCAGGTGGATTCTTCACCACCAGCACCACCTGGGAAGCCCACCTGTATTTATTACATGTTTCCAATTTGTTGTGAGAAAAAAAAAAAGACACGTTTCCTTGAAGAGTGGAACTTAGGGATTGTGGCCCAAACCTGGGAGAAGATTCAGCCCGGCTGGTGGGTGGGCATGAGGGTGTCTCAGCTTTCCCCATGGCCTCACACCTGGACTGGCCGCCGTCGTCCTTCGATAAACCGTCTAAACCACCTACTCCCTTTGTGTCCAAAGCAGAAGCCTGGGCAGAGCTCAGGTCCACACCCCTCAGATGCCACCAGGGAGACGGAGGGACACTTGTGTCTCCCGCCAAGAGTTAACTCAGAAGCTCTGGGAGCGCCGTGCGGAACGTGGAGCAAGCTGGCCTGTGCTCCTATATTTGGGGCCTGGCCACCTGGGCAGGCGTCTGGGTGCTTACCTGTTGATCTCCAGTGTGTGCACACCGTACTTGCTGTCGATTCTGTACTTGCCCGGCTCCCCGGCCTGGCAGATCAAGCTGCCGTCTTTATACCTGAACAAGGAAAGCACCCAAGTGTGAAGGCAGGTGGAAGTTTGGTGCGTGTCCCGACCTTGCTCGTTTTCCATCCCTGCCCCTGCCTGGCCCCACACTCACACACACGTGCACACGCACACACGCGTGCACACACACACACGCATCATCGCCCTGCTTCTGCCTGAGTCACCGCTCACATGTCAGGTGGATGGGCAAGGGGAGCAGCTTCAGGAAAGGTCCAGCACCCCCCTCAACTGTTTAAGAGCGGGTGGCTCTCACTAGACTCAGACAACCTGGGCAACCCTCAACCTGCAACAGAGCATGGGCCAAGGTCCCCTGGAACTTGCTAGAAATTCAGGATATGTCATTCCAAGAAAAAATGTAGCCAAGGTTGGTCAGGCCCTGGTACAGCCTCTGGAAGCCACAGGGTCACCAGGACTCATGTGGAAAGACCCAGCCACTCTGGTCTCACCGGGAGGAGGCTGGACCAGTGGTCCCCCAGGACAGCAGAACCACGGCTCCCAGAGACCAAGGGCAGGCAGCTCCCAGTCTCCCTGCCTATCAAGCAGCCAGAGGAGCCAGGTAGACACTTGTCTCCTCTGCTGCCAAGAGACCCAACCTGGGACACGAGCAAAATGTGTTCTGTGGCCAGACAGACCCCAGGGACCCGGCATGAGCAAGTGGGAAGGAGATGGACAGATATGTCAGCTTAGCAATGCACATCAAAACCAAGTGTCGATGGGCTTAGAGACTTCATCTGTCAGGCTCCAGAAACCCTGCCCTGTGGTTCCAGGGCCTTGGAGTTTAGCGTCTCCACTCACACGAGTAAAAGCAGGACCGTGGGTATCAACGCTGGTCATTTCAGGGAACCTGGTTTTATTTTACTTTATTGTATTTTCCCGGCTGCATTGTGCTGCTTGCAGGATCTTAGTTCCTCGACTCGGACTGGAACCCCAGGCCACCGCAGCAAGAGCTCAGAGTCCTGACCAGGGGACCTCCAGGGAATTCCTGGGTTTCACATAACAGTCCTCTGGACAATCAGTTGGCTCAATTGCAGTGACATGAAACCGCCTGCCCAGGACCCCGGGCGCGTTTACCGCTGCCTTTCCCAGTGGGTCTTGTGTGTGTTGTTCCCTGGAGCGGGTGCCGGGCTCCCTGCACGCGGACCTTCTCCATCCACCCAGGTAAGCAGAAGGCTGCAGAGCCTTCAGAGGGGAGCAGCCGGGCCACCCGAAGGGCACCCACTCACCACTGCACCACGGGGGTGGGGAACCCCTGCACCGTGAAGCACAGCTTGACTGACATCCGCTCCCAGACGGTGTGCGAGCGCAGCCGCACCAGGATCTCGGGCGCCCGGCTTATTCGCTCCTCGAACGAGTGCCGCTCCCAGGCCAGCCTGTCGTCCACCTATCCGAGGCGCGGCACGGTCAGGGTGCTGGGGGGCGCCCCGGGCCCCGGAGCACCCCACGGTCCCCGGACACCCCCAGTGCACATGCCTACCGCGTGATGCAGGCCGTGTCTGCCCGCGTGCTGCAGGGCCAGCCTGTCCAGCTGGTCCCGGGCGTGGGTGCGGGCCACGTGTACGTCCTCCTCTAGCTGGGCCAGCTCGCTCAGGTAGCGCTCCCGCTTGGCCTCCCCGTAGGCAGCCACCATCGACTGGTACCTGCGCGAGCCGCGGAGAAGGGGGCACGCTTACCATGGGCAGGGCGGGGGCGCGCTTACCATGGGCGGGGCCAGACCCCGTCTCCCCAGGATCTCCTGGGGAGGAGAGTTTGTTCCGCGAGCTCCCCTCTGCTTGTTCCCCTCCGCTGGCTTGTTCCGCGAGCCCTGCGTCACACAAAACCCACTCGTCTCCACCTGAGGCTGCCATGTCTGAGTGAATTAAAGACCCAGGTAAAGCCTTCTGAACTAGCAAATTCAGAGTGAAATAGTCTGTATTCCAGAGCACACAGTCGGCAGCTTCTCGGTCTACAGGGGCAGAGAAGTGAGGGGCCCACTCCTTCTGCCGAGGGCTGCCTCCCGTGGGCCCACAGATGACCCCCGACACCCCTGCCCAGCGGACATCCAGGCTCCAGGACGGCTCCGGACACCCTGATCCTGGCTGCCCGGCTCCCATTCACTCCCGGAGACTCGCCCACGCAAGTGGCTCTGTGGGTCTGTGCTGGAGACAGCGGGGGCCTGCTAAGTGGGCTCCCAGAAATGGAGCCTTCTTGTCTGCAGGGATCCCACGAAGTGACAGACACAGCAGTGATGGATCTCTGCACGTGCCGCAGACTGTCCTAGCAAGACTGAAGGATCAGAAGTCCCACCTTGACCTGCGTACAAACTACGAGCATGGGGCTTGTTGATGGCACCACCAGCCCCTAGTGATTTATAATTGAACTGGAATTGCCCGTGGCCCCAAACACCCTCACTCAGGACACTGACAAAGTGTCCCTGCTGGTCCCTGTCCAGTAGGCCAGGACCCCATTCTCCTGTGCCGAGTAATGTCAGTGTCCAAGCTTCTGCCCTAATGACATACCCCTTGGACAGCTGCGTGAGACTGGGAGGCCCACTTTGCCCAGGACAGACAGACAGGCATCAAAGGGACACTGCTAATCGGCTGTATCTTTCGGGAGGACACACCCAGACCCTTTAGAGCACACTGGTGCCGCCTTGGCTTTTATCTCGCATGAAGAGCTCACAGATTAACTCACACTGATCGAGCCACAATTTCGTCTTTCACCAAAGACTGATTTGTCCTGTAGATTAAACTCCTGTCTGCCACAGGACGTAAGGAATAAATATGTGCTTTCAGAAATGCTTGAGGCTAGCAAGAGTAGGAAATCATCACCAGGACTGGAATTCATCTAACTCCTCAAATCCCCCTACACCCGCTCCCCTCTGTGGCCAGGACAGATCGGGAATTGCTACAAAATCTCCACCAATTCTGGCTCAGCTCACCAAAACCTCCAGCTGTACTCAGGCTCACTCTGAAGGGAGGAAGGACCTTGTAGGATCTTTCGCACGGGAGATGTGCACACGGGGTGTGAGAGTAAAACCCTGTGAGGGTCCTAAACGCAGCACCCAAAGCCTGGGTGCTGGGCTCCATGGAGGGCGGGCACAGCCGAGCCCTGTCCACACTGCACCTGCTCAGACAGACTGACTTTCACCCTGAGCTCCAGGGACACAGTAAGATTATAACCAGTCACCAAGAATCAAAATACATTCTTGAGTCAGATTTGCTACTGCAAGAGAGCAGCTTCAAAGGTTTTAGGAAAACTTCCAACAGCCAGAACTGTCACAGAAGTCATTTTTTGCTGAAACCACACGAGTCACAGTAACCGACTCCCTAACTGTTCAAATCAACACAAGTTTACTTTCCTCATCCATTTCACCTTAGGAAACTGAGGAATGGGAACTTACGGGACAAGATCACGCCAAGTTATTAATAAAACTGATGGTTCAAATAAAGATAAAGTGATAAGGCTGGAGTCTTGTCACTTGCTGTGCTACAACTTAAGTAGAGTAGAACTCTTTCTGCAATAATCCAACACATAAAAACCCAGTTTCTTAATGTACACATTTTGAATTGATTCTTTGACAAAATAAGTCTTCACTTGACAATAAAATTAATTTACAGGACAACATTCCCATAAGGCATTTAAAGATAATTCAAATTTTCAAAAATAAAGGCTAATCTTTTCAGCTATACAATGTTTTCATTAAACAGATTCCTTAGTCATAGTGCAACTTTCAGACTGAAACATGTTGACCTAAATCCCTTTTTTCCTTCTGAATTTTGAGTGTTTTAGAGATATAGAGAGAAATTTCTAGAAATAAGTAGAAGGTGAGGAGGAAAAATAGAGCAGATACAAAGCATTCTCGAGATGCGTAAGCACTCTGTTCTTAGAAGATTCAAGTAAGCTGACCACCAGCTTCTTGTGATCTGGGATAATTTTAAGCCCGGCATTCTCAGTCACCCGCCCCATTCCGGCGGCTTCTCCCCATGAGCTGAGCCAGTAGAAATGTGAAGCACGAGGGTCCACAGACCACTCCCTGCAGCTCCATGTCCACAAGGACAGATGGCTGGCATCCTGGCCCCTCTCTGGAAGGTCCCCTGCTTGAGCACAGGCCTCACAGCTGGCCATAAGTAGCCCGAGAGGTTGTTGATGGAAATTTGAAAACTCCAATTCACACCTTTAGGTCTCGATGTTTCCAAGTGTGGCAGTCATGTTCCCTGGGTGGGGAAGTGCATTTAGCAGGGAGGGGACAGAGGCCTGAGGCCAGCCCAGCTCTGTCGCGGGGAAGCAGACATGGGTCCCCTGGACCACAGCGCTCCCCTCTGCCCGAGGGTGCAGAAAAGCCACCCTGGTCGCTTCCTTGCAGGGACCAGTGGAGACGACGGAGGTGCAGAGCAAGACGGGCTGAAAGCAGCCGCTCGTGGCTTTTGCTGCAGCAGGAGCGCCCCCGCGTCTCCCAGGCCCCTCCAGCTCTGCCCCCACTCTCTGACCACACAGCCCCTGGTCCCGGGCTGGGGCGCCGAGTGTGGCGGTGGGGGGTTGGGGGTTACCTGCGCTTCCTCTCCTGCGCCTCCTCTTCCAGCGCACTGCTCATCCTCTTGGCGCACAGCCGGCAGGTGGTCCTCCCCAAGGTGGTGTCCCCCAGGCTGGTCTCCCCCAGGGTGGTCTCCCCCAGGGTGGACTCTCCCAACGCCGCCCGGCTGGACTCCCTCTGCGAGGACGACTTCCGAGTGACCGATCTCTGCAAAGACGACTGGGCGGAAGCGCGCCTTGGTGCAGGGGAGAAGCACAAACGTGTAGTTACAAACAGCATCACTCTTTCCATCCCCCCAGCCTCTCCTCGGAATGTACGGGCACCCACGCCTGTGGGCACGCCTGTGTGTACACACCTACCTGCTCGCGCGTGCACACGCTCAACCCCATGTGTGACCTCCTCCCGATCTGCCCGTGTCCACCCCCAGGGGCGCCCCCTCTCCCCAGACTCAGCTCCCTGCCACCCCTGCCAGCCCTCTGGGGCCAGCAGGTGCCCGCCAGGCCCTTCTGGCCTGAGGCCACAGTGATGTCTATCTTAAGAGATTTGAAGCTCCCCAAGGCTGCGGGGAGGGGCAGCGAATGTTTGGCTCTGTTTGTTCCTGGGATGGCAGCCGACCACAAGGGCCACAGGCAGCTCTAAATATAGGGGCCGCGGAGCTGAAGCCAGGGCCAGTGCCAGTGTCCGTCTCCTAAATTACCGCCGCAGGAGCTCACTGATGAAGCTGCAGCCGGACACCAGCCCATCAGACAGACAGCAATCTACCTTCTGCCACCTTTGTCACTAACGTAGCAGTATTCTGAGATCAGCTTCCATCCAAGCATCACTTTGCCCCTACACACCTCAGTCCCACCGGCATTCCCTTCCACGGAGTTCCTTCTCATGGTCCTTGCTTCTGGGTGAGCTTTTAAATTCTAGTTCTGGAAAACGTATGAAGGAAGATCCCTGCCTCATGAGCTAAACCCGGGGCTCAGACAGAGCCTATCCAAGAGGACCTGCTGGGACCTGCCAGGATGTCATGCAGTAGCCCCAAAGCTTTCTGTGCAGCTGGGGCTCCCAGCTCCCTCTCTGCTCTGGACACGAGCATCGGGGATCACAGCCCTCCCTGAACCCCCAAACCAGTTCATCTCTGGGCTTTAGGAAGCCTCCAAGGTCAGACACAGCTCATACTCGAGATCGGCCGCCTCATCAGTGACTTTCAACTTACTTCTTTTTCGCTGAGTATTCATCCAGAAGGTACCTTGTCTGGATATTGCGGTACGACTGGTCAAAGTGCTTATGTCTCTTTTGGTAGAAGGGCACAGCAACGAGCGACATCTTGGCAACTCCTGCAGGAAAGAGCAACAGGCAGAGCTGAGGCCCTGAGTTTCCACTGACCAGGCTGCTGCAATTCCTACAAGAGAATCAACAACTAACTAAACCCTCCCTAAAAGAAAAGAAGGGAACAAAAGGAAGATTCTATAAGAGGAAATAGTGTTGGACACCTATTAGGTCCCCCAGCACCTGACTGCCTTTCTTGTTTGAGTCCATAAAAAATCAGAAGACTGAGCTACACTTTCCACTTAATTAATACACTCACCCAGTGTATACAGATGACCTAGTCTGTTCAGGCAACATGGAAAGCAATGTGAGTGATAAGGATAAAAATAACTGAAGCACAGGTCAAAGAAGTACACAAACAGTTAGAACCCGAGCGAGGAGGAGACAAAGCAGAGAGAGGCACGAAACCCTCCGGGAAGTGGGGTGGTTGCCGGAGGGGGGCACGTGGCCCTGGAGCGCAGCAGTCAGCAGCCCCCAAGAAGGCACCGTTTGAGAGGGGCCTTTCCGGGTGGGGAGGTGACGGCGGCCGGAGGGCGGGGGAGGGCATCCCTGGAGCAAGGCGAGGCAGGACACAGGGTCGCAGGGTCCCAACAGGAGAGCTTTCACTCTGCAAAGACCACAGCCACGTGTGGAGCGTTCAGCATCTGCGCAGGGGCTGAAGCCACTCCTGATTGAAGGGGCCTTGAGAAAGGATCGTGTCTCCAGGACACACCCAGGCCCACCCCTCCAACAGCCCAGCCCACTCATGGGCGACCTGTCAGCTCACTTCATGGAGGGAACAGGCCTGGGGACGGAGCCCAGCTCAAAGCCTGAGGGGTGCAGGAAAGTGAGTGTTTCGGCTAAATTCTCCCCAAGCAAGAAGTCTGCTAGAGCAGCGGTCCCCAACCTTTTTGACACCAGGGACCAGTTTTGAAGAAGACAGTTTTCCCACAGACTGGAGGGGTCAGGGTTTGGATGATTCAAGTGCATTAGATTTATCATGCACTTTATACCTATGATCAGCTCCTCAGATTACCAAGCATTAGATCCCAGAGACAGGGCCCGCCCTGTGGCAGGAGTGTGGTGGTCTGAGGCAGGGCGTGTTAGCGGCGTGTGCTGCACGTGCCCGCCAAGCCGGGCTCTCTGAGGGGAGCAGACAGCATCCCCCAGGCCCTGTGGTTGCTGACCTCCAGACAGAGGGGCTTAAGGACCCCCCGAACCCCAGTCCACTCTCATCTTCTGTGTTCAAACTGGAGTGATCTGGCCCAGAGCACAGCCCACAGGACAGGGTGAAAATCGAGGGGCAAGCGTGGGGTCCTGCCTGCGGCGGGCCCCCCACTCCGCACCGCCACCCACACTCCTGAGCAGAGGCTAGGAAGCCTTCCAAACACAGGGTTTGTTCCTAGTCTGTGACTCACAATCAGGTCCCTTTAGTCTGTGATCTCCCAGAATCGCGGAACTGCAGAGCTTGGAAAGTCCTTGGGGGTTAGCCAAGCTCCTGCCCTTGGGGGAGGATGGGCAGGCGCCCCCATGGCCAGAGAGGGGGGTGATTTCCCAAAAGCAAACAGAAATGCCCTGTGTGCACACAGAAGCATACAGAAGACCAGGTCCAGACACCACCAGACTGCTCTTCCTGGGCCTTTTATACTTTTCTACACTAACTCATCTCCAAATTCCCTACTAAAGGCCAGCTAGTCAACCAACCACCACGGATCCCTGGGGTCCAGCGTGTGGCACATGGTGTACGTCTGACTGTAAACACACAATGGAAACTTCCGCCTAAGGGAGCCGATGCAGACGCAGCCCCTCCATCCCACCCAGCTCTGAAAGAGGTGCTGTGACTCTGAGGTCAGGTGCGCAAGTTCCGACACCTGCAGCCCTGGGAGGGACTTGACCCTCCAGCGCTCTGCGTGGCCTTGGCGCTCTTGTTCTGTCTCTAACCCGGACCTCCGGCTGAACGTGCACGCTCCGCAGGGAGGAGCGCACGCTGACACCAGTGGCCGTCTGTGCCTGGCACACTAGTGTCTGTTGTTATCGAGCTTGATTGTGTAGGCAGGACGGGGCATCTGAAAGCACACGCTTATCATTTTAATATCTGCAGTCCCTCAACTGCATCCCTGGGATTTTCCAGGGAGTGACTCAGAGCGAATCTTCAAGGAAAGTTTCCCCTCTAAGAAGGCACACATTCCATCTCTGAAAACGGGTCGCTGAGTCCATGTGTTGGGGGCCAGGGGTCACCATTCGGAGCCAGTTTCATCTCTGAGATGCCTTCTCCCACCGGCCGTGCGCTTGTGGGGAGAATTCCTACGGCAGAGAAGCCCAGGGCGCCCTGCAGCTGCTGCTGCACCAGCGTCCTGGCCCATTGTGATATGTACATGTCTCTGCTGAGCCACCCGTCAAATCTGTCGCCTTTCTTGGCAGAGGGAAGAGTCCAAAAATGGCCAAGGTGACAGGGGAGAATAAGCTGTCAGGATGTGTTCAGAGTGTAGCAGTAGCGCCCCAAAGAGGCAGCCGCCCCTTGGCAGGACCCCGGTCCTGTTCAGAGCCAGCGCTCCATGGGCTCTATGTGCAGTGGGCACCCAGCTTGTGCTGGGCTGACGGGTGGCTGGCAAGCACACCCTCTCCTGCTGCGGGCGAGCCCTCTGCGGTGATGGGGACACAGGGCTGGAGTCAAGTGCTTGCCCTTCCCCTGTTCTGACTGTGGACTTACTGGAGATGCGTCCCCCAGGACATCGTGGGCCCACCGGTACCCAGCCCCCAGCCCACGAACTTCTCTGCTCACTGAGTAGACATCCTGCCCAGAGATCCAGGAGGTTCCCCCACATCCATCCTGCCCACAGCAGGCGCACCTGTCCGTGCCAGCCAAGCGTGGACCCCGGCTGGTTGAGTCTCGAGGATGGAGAGGCCTTGGGGATGCCTGCTCCGGGCTGCCAGCGAACTCCTACCTTTGTGCATGCGATCCATGCCGGCGGGACTGCCACACAGCCAGAAACCCACGCCAGGCCCCGTGCAGGCACCACTCAGTGGACCTCGGGTTCTAGAACCTGCCCAGCTGTGCCCGTCCCTGCCCGCCCAGGGCCTGTAGATGGGGGGAGGATGCCCATGGAAACGAGCCCTGCAGGCCCAGCCCCTGCTCCAGAGTTGTAGCCCCAGGGTCTCAGGGGACCACGGGGACACAGCCAGCTGCCCTCTGGGGATCCCCCAAGAGGAAGGGGTGACAGCCTGTTTGCACAGACCTCCCTCCGCTTTCTCCTCTTTAGGAAAACAATCCCTTCACTGACCCCTCAGCCGCCCCCAGCACAGCCTAAGGGAGTGAGTCCCAGGGGAGGAGGCATTGGGGCCAGAGCCCAGCTCTAACCCCACCGCCCACCCAGGTCAGCGTCTTTCACGGAGAACACAGGGGCTGGGGGAGGGGGCAGGGCACATTGGGCACACCAGCGGCCCAGCTCTGTGACCGCCAGAGACAACACCCCACTCTGACCACTGACCGTCCTCCATACTGAAGGCGCACAGTCAACAGTCAACCGTGGTCAAAGCACACGGGGTTCGCTGTTTACAACTGTGAGTGAATGTACACAGCTCGAGCTGCGTAGTCTCCTTCTGTCCCGGTTTGAGTCTCGACCTTTCCTGCGAGGAAGCCATCTCAGGTGATGAAAATAAGCCGCCTGCTCCTGGGCTCCCGGCAGCAGAGCCGAGCGTCCGTCTGACCCAGAGCCGCTGCTCTCCACCCACGGGTGCTCCTGACACGTTTGGGGGTCGTGAGCCCGAAATGAAACACGAACTGGACGTGCCTCCGTGGCGGGCTCCGCCCTGGTCCCGTCCCGTGAGGACGGACCGGAGTCATCACCCATGTCCCCAGAAGGACTTTAATCCGTGGAAACATGTCCATTTACTTCCATACAGTAAAAGAAAGTGTGGTTTGTGCAGCTCAGAGTCCACGAGCACAGCAGGTGAGAGCGCCTCCGGAGAACAGAGCACACAGCCGCCCCCACCCGGTGGAGCCGGCCCGCCCCACCCCCCACCCCAAGGAGCCAGCCCCCACCCCCACCCCAAGGAGCCGGCCCCCACCCCGGTTCCCAAGATACGGACTGCTTTCCCTGAGGCTTTCCAAGCTACTCAGCCCAGAAGTCAGTGTAACAACAGAGCACAGAGTAGCCCTTCAAATCCTCACTCCCCGACCCAGCCTGACGCCTAACGTCTGGCAGCCAGTTTTTCAAGTGTTCCCCAAATAGCCTCTGAGCCCCGGGACTGAATGTCTTAGCAGTTCCCTCCTTGCTGCTGCAGTCCCCGGGAGCTGGTCCACACCGCCCCGGCGCTTAAGCAGGATCACATTAGACGGAGAAACAGGATAAGGCGCTGCTTCCTGGACAGGAGCGCTGCCCTCTCCAGCAGCCCAGCGGCCTGCCGCAGTTCTCACAAATGGAGAGAACTAGCAACAAAGGAGATTACCCAGAGATTTCACCCCACAAACTTTACCCACTGGTTTCCTTGTCTCCATAAGAACACGTGGGCCAAGTTCCCTAGTTCAGCGTGAGCCTCACACAGATGCCCTACACATACGGCCCAGCCTCACTCTAGGACAGAACTCTAAATGAACTTTGCCCCGAGTGCTCTTGGAAGCCTGTGTGTTCATCAGGGCAGGACCTTAGATCAGGAGGTGGGGACAGATCAGCATTTCTGGGTTTCTTTGGTGGCACCGTGCGGCATGGAGGATCCTCCCCGACCAGGACCAGGGCTCGAGCCTGTGTCCTCCCATGGGATTCCAACCACTGAGCCCCCACCTTCCTGCCTCGATGCTCCCCCCACCACCCTGGACCTCCCGGGTGTCGGCTTCCAACCCCACTGCCGTCCTCTGGGGCAGCGTTTCAAGAGCATGACCAGCACTTCGGCTCTCTCAGGGGAACCAAGGAGGAATTGTGCAGGCTCATAACGCACGGAAGAGCTGGGGGAGCAGCCCGCTGCTGTGACGGGAGCTCTTGGAAACAGTGACAGAAGCACGGAGCTGTCCCCTCCCCGAGACGCTGCAGTCCGGGTCAGAGTGCAATGGCCCTGGGTTCTCTTTTTCTCTTAAGAAAATATCCAGCTTTATTTCACACCACTTCAAACCTGCCCTCTCCTGCCAGAGGCTCTCATTTCTGAGGCTCCAGAAAATTGCAGACATCCATCAACCGACTGGGGAACCTGGAGATGCTGCAAAATCCAGGCTAAGGTGCGAGGGCTGGGACAGGCTCAGAAGTGTCTAACAGCACAGAAAGTTTCAAATCCTGGCACAGAAACTCAAAGTTTGACTCCAACTCTTGGCTGACGTTTGTCTGCGCCGAGTGGACTGCTCATGTTCACGTTTCTTCCCCCGATACCCACTGGGACTTTGAATGCGGTCAGCTCCTACCCACGCCTCACTCCTCCCTGCCCAGCCTCCCACAAGCAAAGGAGAGAAGAGGAGACTCACCGCAGGAGGGGCTGGCCAAGGGGAGAGGGCTCACAGGGCCGCAGGATCTGCTGGGACAGCTAAGCACGGCTGCCTCCCGAGGCCCGGCCGCAGTCCATTTATGGCCGAGGAGATGCTATTTATAGACCCTGGGACGCCTGGCCCCATGGGGCTACCTGTGTCCTAAATCATTAGCCTGATCTCTGGAGGGAAAAAGTCCAATTCAAGTTGGAAAAATGGAAACGCTGAGAGCACCCGCCTGCACTCAACAGGTGTACCTTTCACACCCAGGAAACCGAGGCAACTGACCCAGAAAAGCAGCATGGGCCCGACCCCCTGCCCGCCCGCCCTCCCTCCCTCCCCCACAGCTTCCCTCTGCACAGGGGTCCACAGACCTATTTCCAGCACTTTTGAGCTAAAGTCTCCCTGGTTCATGAACAGACATCCCGAGACAGCTCTCTCGCAGAGAGTGGACTGCAGCAGACACTGAACCGTTTGGGCTCCAAACCCTGAGAAGGCTCTGAGCCGTGGGTGCAGGGAGGTGGCCTTGAGGGAGACAGGGGAGGTTCTGGCTGGGTTTTTATTTCAGAGATGACTCCGGCTGGGGGTTTTACCGCAGGTTTCATCCTGGGGTTAATTTACCCAGAACTTCCACCTAAAAGAAGACCCATGCCTAGTCGGCAAGTTACGTCTTATTTATAGTTATTACCACAAGCGTGTGTGGCATCTCATCCGCCCAGATGACTGCAGGGTGCCCATCGTTTCTTGCGGCCCGAGTCCAAATATAAATAACACACGACTGGCACGATCGAGCCCCGGCTGCCACCTGGCGCCTGGCGCCGAGAGGAGGGGCAGCGGGGGACCCCCGTCTCTGAGGCCCCACCCAGCTGCAGCACCAGCCCCCAGGCTGCTGGGCCGGGGGGCCATGTCCCCATCTGTTGAGTGGTAAGGATTTCTCGAAGTTATAGCACAGGACCAACACTGATGCTCAGTTCAGAGAAAGCTGTTTGAATGCTTGAAAAAAGTAACATAATATTCTAAGGGTTTTGTTAATTTCCGTATATTCTGTCTCAGAAAGCAGCAAAAGAAATGTTTCAACACAGTTTAGAGAACAGGTGTCCAGCTGGCCAGACGTTGGTGACTGTCTTACATTGCAGAGGACGAAGGCCCCTTGAAAGGAGGCTCCAGGCTTTGGCGAGAGAGGGAGGCCCAGGGCCGGGCGCAGTGGCGCTGGGCACGCATGTCAGCCTTCACCTCTGCAGAGGGTCCCCACCAGCAGATGCTGCCAGCAGGAGCCCTGGAGAGCCGGCCCCGAGCCCAGAACCCAGCTCTTCCCCCAGGCGGGTCACCCCTCTGCTGCTGAAGGCCTCGCTTCTCACTGAAGAACGTTATCCTGCCATTCTTAACCGCAGCTCACCAGAGCTGACCCCTGCTGGGCCCGTCCTGAACCTGGAGACTGGGCGCACGCCCTGCAGATGCCACCTGACAGGCTACATGACGGGGGACAGGGATCTGTGCCCATCACACCCCCTGTGCATCCCGTTCCCTTCACGTTGCTGGCCAGCCTGCATGGGGGCTGCAGGCTTTCCCCTCGGGCTCTGCCTCCTGGACTCTGCCCCCTGGACCTTGTCCTCGGGACACAACCATCCCACAAGGCCACTGCTCCACTGATGCAGGCGTGTCCTAGAAGAGCTCCACAAATACCTTACCCAGGGACCCCCTGCTGGTCCAACGCAGGGGGTCCACTGCTCACCCTCACTGGGTCTGTTCCCTCAGGCTAGCAAAGCTGAGGGCTTCCCCATTTCATTTTCTATTTTGCTCATCACATTGAGCTTATAAAAGCACAAGCCATAAATTTGCTTCCACTGACAGCAAAACTTGGTTTCTGAAGAAATCATGGCCAAAAACCTCCCCAATTTGATGAAAAACTTTAATCAATGATCCAAACGGAATGACTCCATCGACATTGCTTCCAGCAATGCATACATACACCTAATTACCACTGGGAGTGAAAACACTAGCTTAATATTCAAAAAACTAAGATCATGGCATCTGGTCCCATCACTTCATGGCAAATTGATGGGGAAACAATGGAAACAGTGACAGACATTATTTTCTTGGGCCCCAAAATCACTGCAGACAGTGACTGCAGCCATGAAATTAAAAGATGCCTGCTCCTTGGAAGAAAAGCTATGAAAAGCCTAAAGTGAGAGTGAAGTTGCTCAGTCGTGTCTGATTCTTTGCGCTCCCATGGACTATAGCCTACCAGGCTCCTCTGTCCATGGGATTTTCCAGGCAAGAGTATTGGAATAGGTTGCCATTTCTTTCTCCAGAGAATCTTCCCCACCCAGGGATCAAACCTGGGTCTCCAACATAGTAGGCAGATGCTTTACCATCTAGTCACCTAGACAGCATATTAAAAAGCAGAGACATCATTTTGCCAACAAAGGTACCAACTAGTCGAAGCTATGGTTTTTCTAGTAGTCATGTAAGGATATGAGAGTTGGACCATAAAGAAGGCTGAGTGCAGAAGAATTGATGCTTTTGAAATGTGGTGCTGGAGAAGACTCTTAAGAGTCCCTTGGACAGCAAAGAGATCAAACCAGTCAATCCTAAAGGAAATCAACCCTGAATATTCATTGGAAGGACTGATGCTAAAGCTGAAGCTCCAATTCTTTGGCCACCTGATGCAAAGAGCCGACTCTTTGGAAAAGAACCTGACGCTGGGAAAGATTGAGGGCAGGAGGAGAAGCGGGTGACAGAGGTTGGGTGGCATCACCGACTCAATGCACATGAGTTTGAGCAAGCTCCGGGAGATGGTGAAGGACAGGGAAGCCTGATGTGCTGCGGTCCATGGGGTTGCAAAGAGTCAGACACGACCGAACAGCTGAAAAACAGCAACAAAAGTACTGATGAGATTGACAGCACGTTACTTCAGAATCGAAACCTCACTGAATATTGGAGATACAACAATAGAACATAGCAAGATAAAATACAGAGAGGGAAAAGATGGGGAAAAATAAGAGCCTCCGAGGCTGCAGGGTGACTTGAGGCAGGTAATACACTTGGTCCCACAGGAGTCATTAGGGTCGCCAAGGGAGGGGGCTGGATGGAAGAAAATACCTGGAGAAATAACCAGCACAATGTTTCTAAATTTGCTAAACTCTGAACCCACGGATGTAAGAAATTCAGCAGATGCGAAGGTCAAGAAACGTGAACGAAGCTCCAGCCAGCCACGTGGTGATCCACGAGAATGGCTTCAGACAGGGCCACGTGGTGATCCAGGCGCTCAAGGCCAGCAGTCATGATCACCAGGATGGCTTCAGACAGGACCCGCTCTGCACAGAGGGGTGAAGATGAGAAGAGCTTTTCATGGAGACAGTGGGAAGGGGGGTCTCAGCCAAAAGCAAACAACTTTCAGAAATGCAGGTGGCTCCCCCGCGCACACACACAGCTGGGGCGCTATGAGTGGGGTGCCCCTGCCTCAAACCCAGGGTGTCAGTGGAGCCTGGGGGCCCTGGTCTCACCAGTAACCAGGCAGCATGAGCCACCCCCCACCCCACCAGGCTGGGGCCCGAGGGGCCTGATCTAAACACAGCCCACACAGACCCCGCCACCTCCTTCTCCACCGAGCCAGCTAGGTCTGCACAGAGGGCCCCCCCTACCCTGCTCCCCCACCTCCCTCCCGGAACCCAGCCCCCTCCTGGGTGCTCAGAGGGTGCAGGTGCCCCTCCAGCCCACTGCTGCCCCTCCCGACCCCCGGCCCCAGCACGGCTCAGACATCCTTGCAGTGCCCCCCCAGCCCACCGCTGCCCCTCCTCGCCCCCCAGCCTGCCCCCATGGCCCCAGCATCCCTGCAGTGCCCCCTCAGCCCACTGATGCCCCTCCTCACCCCCCGTCCTGCCCCCACGGCCCCGGCATCCCTGCAGTGCCCCCCCAACCCCCACGTGCTCTGCCAGCCTTGCCCTCTCCCGCTCCCGGCCGCACGTGGCCACATTCCCCGTTTATCCACTTTCCACCACCCTTGGGCCTTTCTGTCCACCTTCCACTGCCGTCACGTCACTCACCAGAATAGCCCTCAGTCCCCCGACCCCATGTCACCACCTCCAGGGGCTGTGATCTGCCACCTCTGCCACCGTCTAACCCCAGGGACCACCATGAAGAGACAGCACAGCTGCCCTGGGGCATGGCCACAGCCCCTCTCTCCCCATCTCTGCCCGCTTTACCCCACGGACTCCCCGCCTGGGGGGGCAGGTACCCGACATGGACGCCCATCCTCCTCTGCAGAGTGGATGCAGTCATAACCTCCATGAGGTGAAGACTGAGCCCAGGCCCCCTCTGCTCCCGCTCCACGAGCAGCACAAGGCAGGGACCCTGGGCGCCTCCCCCAGGCCTACCTGGCCATGCACAGTCCTCCTTGACACCCCCCTCCACGCCTCTGTCCCCCTCTAGGGCAGAGCTGGGCCCTTCTGCCAGAACCACCACTGTCTGCACCCACACGTGCCCTGGCTTCTCCATGCCCCGTCCCAAGCAATAGCCTCAGGGTGCAAACCTGAGCTGTCATCCCAACCTCTGAGAGCCCGTCACGCCTTAAAGACTAGCGTGCCGATGTCCACCTGGCCATGGCGTCCCAGCTGGAAGGCCCCAGGCTGCCCCTACTTCTGCTCAGCTAACCCAGTCCAGTCTCTACCTCAAGCTCCAGTTTTCGGGCGCCTCTCCCTGACCCCGTCTAAGTCAGGTTCCTCTGTCATGTCCCCTGAGAGCCCTCACCGTGGTTTGTAAACTACATATGCGGTAACCGGGGCGATGGTCTGGCCCATCCATCTAACCCTCTAGCCTCTGAGCACCGTGTACCCAGCTGGCCGTGAAAACAGCTCCAGGCCCGCAGGGAAAACACGCTCAACAGAGAGGTGCTTCCTGGTGAACGCACCGAACTAGCTAACAGGCCTCCTTCAACATTAGCAAGACACGGAGGGGTGACCGGACCCGCGCTCTCCCTGACATCAAAGAGCGGGTGCCTGGAGCATTCCTCAGTGCGTCTGTAATGGAGCCCGGAGTTTTTCCATATTTTGTAAATCAGAACTAATCCTAGGAAACCTGGCACCAGCTCCTGGCTGCATCTCTTTCAGGGTCATGTGTACATTCTGTTCAGCATGACCTCTACCGCGTCCCTCCCTGAGATGGGGGTGTCAGAGCCCCCAGGGCCTCAGGTGGCCTGCAGCCCAGCTCCCCCAGGGAGCTGACGTTTCCTGACTCGGGAGGTTCTTCCCAATCAGCTAGAGAATAAAAGTTGTCTCGGCAGGTGGGAAACCCAGAGAGCCCCCACAGACCCACATGGGAGGGGAAGGGCTGCCCTGAAGTGGGTTATGGTTGTCAAGGCAACCACAGATTTCTATGTCTTGGTAAAGCTCGAAATTATAACTCAATCCTGAATGCAGTATTCATGGTTGTGTTTTTAAGCTGAGAACTGCCGTCTGACCAGCAGAACTGTACCCTGTGGGCCCTTCTCCTAGCCCACTGTCCCCGGCACCCAAGGACCACCCCCGGGACGGGAGCTGGTTGGCACCTGCACCTTCCCTCTGACCGAATTGGGCCTCCGCATCGTCCCAGCTCAATAAAGACGTGTTTACTAACCGGGAGAGCATGGCCTTCGTCCTGTAGATTCTATTTACAGGCTTCTGTTTACAGATATGGCCCTCAATTAATGGGAAGTTTATCTCCACCCTGTCACTAAATAATCACAGCAGGGCCAGAGGAGGTGAGAGCTACCCGGGGCACCCTGAGCCCGTAGTCAAGGGCACTGGCCGCCGGCCTGGTTTTCCTGTCTGTTAATCTGCAGCTGAAGCTGCGTGCCCTGGGCACAGGCTCCGCCGCCTGGGACTTGGCTTCACAGTAGGAGAGCGAGACTCGGATTAGATGGTCCTTGTGTAAGCCCTGATTTGCTGTGACTTCAGTCCTGAACGACAGCACCCGGGGAAGAGAGCGCGGCCCCCGCGAGCAAGGTCCCCCGCAGCCAGGCCCGGAACAGGATCCAGGAAACAGGAACAGAGCCCAGGACGCGCCTGCCAAGAGGATTCCACTCCGTAAGCGCATCATGGCCTGGAGCTCACCAAGCTCACCGCGAGCGCGTGCTTCTAAAATAGCGGTTGTCACAAAACAGAGCGGGTGGGAAGAGCGCTCAGCTGGCAGGGCCGCGTGTTCTATGCGCGGCGGGAGCCGGCTGTGTGCCCTGGCTCCAGGGTGGATTGCAGGGGACACAGACAGGCCAGGGCCAGCCTCAGAGGACCCCCAGAGCTGGACAGCACCGGCTGTCACCGGCCAGCCCTTCGCTTCCTGCAAACGCGTCAACAGGCCCAGACAGGCCGAAGGCTGACGGTGGGACCCCTGGGCCTCTGTGAGTCCATGGGCCACTTCCTGTTCTAAACCTCCCTTTGTGTCCGTCTGTCCATCTGTCTGTCCCACCATCTCTCTGGAGCACACTGACCACAGCACCCTAATTACAACCAGCATACACTCACCCCACGAATGGGGGCCCAGACCTGCCCCATGAAAATGAAACCCCTCAGAGGCACACTCCGTGAGGATGACGTTTTTCTCCAAAAGACTCTCATTCTCCCTTCCAGCCGAATATAAAGCTGAGCTCACGGAGCTTTACTGTCTCTCCCGCAAGCTCCTGCATTTTATTTTTCATGCCTCTGAAGAGCTGTCACAGGATTGCCTCGTTCAACTTGAACTTCCCATGGTGCTCTTCCTGAGAAGGTTCCTTTCATCATCACAGCCTATTGTACAGAGAAGACGCTGAGAAACAGGATGCAGATAATGCCCCGCTGCTGAAATAGCCCAAGTTCATGCAACGGCTATTGACATAAAATTCTAACTTTGGCCAATTGGGAATGAAACTGCAGACCACAGTGCCTAGGATCTAAGAGTACTCAATTACTCATAAATTAAAAGACAACCGTCCGAAGTCTAATTTGGCAATGATTTTAGAAATTTGAGCAAATTATTTTCAAAAGTGTGTACATAAATAAAGCTATTGCTATTCTACTCCAGGAAAGGCATAAACCATGTCTCATTCTCTTTTTTCTTAAACAACTATTCCTGGGGCTGGCAAGAACAGATGCTTGATAAATATTCCTTGATTTGGTCCTTTAGAAGAAAATTAAATGAACTGAGTTAAGAGATATAGTCAAGGCAGGAGTGGAACCTGCTTTAATCCTGTGAAAAGTAAAGATACAAGTATCAACTCTTGACTTGTTAGAGGTACAAATGAAATAATGTTAAAGTATAAAAAAGTAAGAACATATAGACATCATTGCTATATGTGTCAACATATAGACATCATTCATTACTCCATTGTAGTTTATAAATTCAACATTATGTTTGACTATTGATTATCTGCAGATTATCAAGTACTCCTTGAGCCCAAGATTTCTTGAACATTTTAATCAAACTTTTTGGACCCCCATGTGCCCTTAAAAATATCCCAAACAGTTCTTACTTACATGGGTTATGTCTACCTATATTTACCACATGAAAAATTTAGTTCACTTTAAGGTAACGAAATCTAACCCATTTTATGTTAACACAAATAATGTATTTACATAAAATAAATATATTTTTAAAACAAAAAAATAGAGTGGCACTTCTTTATATTTTTAAGACTCTCTCTGACGTCTGGTTTAAGAAAAGTCACCTGGGGCGTTCCTCTGTTCATTTTGTTGCAGTCTGATTCTTGCCTGGAATATGTGGAGAAGATCCAGGCTCTCGTAGACACAGCGCAGGAGAGGCAATCTTCACAGCCTTTTCAGAAGCGAATAGTTTTTTCTTTTACTGCAGTCAGATGCTCTCTGGTAATTTCTTAAAGCTTCTTTACAACAGGGAACCTGGAACCACAGCCACTACCTTCCACGCCTGTTACATCCTGTGATCTCTCTTGCAGCTTGGACACACCATCTGCACCCCACAGTTTGTGACATCCTGTGTTGGCCATTCAGAAAACAAGAATTCCCTGAATTTACACAGACCTTCCAAATTCCATCATACAGGGGCAAAAGCTCACACTGTTGATACACCCAACAATCTCATCAGTGTTATGAGAATGACTCTTGATGCCAGGCTCTGTAAGCAGCAACAGAAACCTCCAGGTGACTTCGGACCACGCTCAGAAGTGCTAAAGCTGCAAACCATCCATTGAAATCTTGACCAAGTGCATATTCAACTTACATCCACTGGAGGGCGCACCAAACCGGCAGAACCATTCAAAAATTACCAGTTCCTTCAAGAAATTTGAAAGTGTTTTCTAAGAGGAAAAACACTAAATGCAAATTTAAATAATTGTATTATCAATCATCTTTTTCACTGTTGAAATAAATTATAGTAATCCTAACATGGTTCCAGCTAGTCACAGTAATTTTATCTAACCAAAAGCATATCAGTGTAAAAAAATCTCCAAGTTGAGTAACGTCAGGTTAGTTATTTATAGTAACTCTTACACTGAAAATATGTTTTTAAAAAATCTGAAGATGTGTGTGTACACACACTGGGACAGTTAATTTTATGTGTCAACTCAGCTAAGCCATGGCACCTAGATATTTGGTCAAACACCCACGCAGGACCTGTGAAGGTCCTTTCTGAAAAGATTCAGACTTAAATCCGTGGGCTCCGAGGGAAGTGCATTATCCACAGTGTGGGTGGGCATTGCCCGATCAGTTGATGGCCTCCGTAGGGAAAGACTGAGGTCCCAGAAAGAGAATTCTGTCAGCAGACCACCTTCAGACCCGAACTGCAGCCCTCGCCTGGGCTCCGCTACCGCCTGCAGATCTGGGGCTTGCCGGCCTGCAGTGGTGTCAGCCGGGTTCCTACCCTAGCTTGGCTCTTATGGGGATTTTCTGTGTTACATCCTGTTGGTTCTGCTGACCGGCCCTGGGAGCCACGGGGGCCTTTCAAAGCCCACACCCGCCCCCAGCCCTTGCACCATGCACCTCCCCTGGGCAGGCGCTGTGCATGCTTGTGTTCAAATGCCAGAGCCCCGACCCGCAGAGGCCACACTAGGCCGGGACCAGGGGGCCCACGGGAACACGCTGGCGCTGGCTGCGCTCTAAGGGCCGAGCAGGGAGAGGGCTGGAGCCGGGCTGGGCTGCCGGCGTGGACACGGTGATGGAGGAGGGCAGGACCAGGTCAGAAGAAATTAGACATCCTTTCTCAATGTTACATGAACTTGTGGTTGCAAATGTTAGCATTTCCAAGAGCCTTCCGCTTAAGGTTCCTGATTTCTTATATTCTACTGGCCTCTTTAATAACTCTGGGCTGTTATTTGGGATTTTCCTAAAGGTGCCTCCTACAGCAGGAATCCTCGTTTGTTCACCCCTTAGGGTGGCTTTCACACACCACAGTGCACACGCATGAAGGGGCCAATCGTGCGTCACGTTACGATCAGAAATGCGTGTCGCTGGAGGATTTAATTTGTCCTGGGGTGTGCGTCACCTTTGAAAGTAGAGATGCATGTCAGTCCTTTAATTAGCAACCATCTATTGTATGAATTCACTTTAAATAATATTGGATGTACATAAAAGGGCTTCGCAAGTATCTTATGTGCCCTGGTCTATGTTGTAGTAGCTGTATAATTTAGAACTTTCTGATCTTTCCCCAGTTCAATGAACCGAGTATTTAGTTCACGCTGGGCTAAGGTGTAATGTCTGCAGTTTTCCACCAGATGGCGGCAGCGCTGCCCGTCACAGTCTGGGCTCAGGCCCGGGATCCGAGGCAGACCTGCAGATTCTGGAATCGTCCAGTCGCAGGTTTGAGAGGAGGCCTGGGCGTTGACCCCTGCTCGGTCCACCGCGAGAGTCCAGGTCCAGAAATTCAGGGGGTGCAGTGGACTCGCGGTGCTGTAAACCACGGCCCAAACCGGAAGAAACCGAACAAAACTGTCACCCACTTGAGAGTTAACCAAGTGAGGCTCCAAAGACGTGCAGGTTTGTAGAGGCCCACATGGGAATGGGTATAAATCATCTTCCTAAACAGAACAGCAGCAGCAGGCCAGCCGCCCCATGATGGCCCCGTCTGCCAGTGACCCTGCCCGGGCTCTCTGCCTCCAGGGCTGCGTCCCTTGTGTTAAATGTACTTGCCTCTGTGACAGGGGGTTTCAAGTGTCACCTCCGTAGGCCTCGGGGCCACCCTGATGTCAGATTAAGCAGTGTTTTCAGGCGTGTCTGGGAGGCATCATCCCACCCCCCATGTGGACGGAGCAGGGTGGATGTGTCTCTCTGCCTTTCTGCCCGCGCCCAGCCTCTGTCCTGGGCTCCCCAGGTTCCTGGCCTTGCACTCAGACTGGGGTCTGCCCGGCAGCTCCCCACTCAGGCCCCAGGCTGCACCATCGGCTACGCTGGCCACCAGCTCCCAGAGGGCTCGTCACCAGCTCCTAAGCTTCCAGCCTCACGTAAGCAAACACCTTATGACGGATCTTTCTAGAAATAGGTATAGATATGTGTATGCTAAGTAGTTTCAGTCGTGTCCAACTCTTTGGGACCCCACGGACTGTAGCCCACCAGGCTTCTCTGTCCCTGGGATTCTCCAGGCAAGGATACTGGAGCAGGTTGCCATGCTCTCCTCCAAGGGATCGAATCCGTGCCTCCTGCAGCTCCTGCACCACAGGCAGTTTCTTTACCACTGAGCCAGCAGGGGAGCCAGGCACATATGTATCAGTTCAGTTCAGTTCAGTTCAGTCGCTCAGTCGTGTCCGACTCTTTGCCACCCCATGAATCGCAGCACGCCAGGCCTCCCTGTCCATCACCAACTCCCGGAGTTCACTCAGACTCACATCCATCCAGTCAGTGATGCCATCCAGCCATCTCATCCTCTGTCGTCCCCTTCTCCTCCTGCCCCCAATCCCTCCCAGCATCAGAGTCTTTTCCAATGAGTCAACTCTTTGCATGAGGTGGCCAAAGTACTGGAGTTTCAGCTTTAACATCATTCCTTCCAAAGAAATCCCAGGCCTGATCTCCTTCAGAATGGACTGGTTGGATCTCCTTGAAGTCCAAGGGACTCTGAAGAGTCTTCTCCAACACCACAGTTCAAAAGCATCAATTCTTCGGCGCTCAGCCTTCTTCACAGTCCAACTCTCACATCCATACATGACCACTGGAAAAACCATAGCCTCGACTAGATGGACCTTTGTTGGCAAAGTAATGTCTCTGCTTTTCAATATGCTATCTAAGTTCAATATGCTATCTAAGTTCAATATGCTATCTATAACTTTCCTTCCAAGGAGTAAGCGTCTTTTAATTTCATGACTGCAGTCACCATCTGCAGTGATTTTGGAGCCCCCCAAAATAAAGTCTGACACTGTTTCCACTGTTTCCCCATCTATTTCCCATGAAGTGATGGAGCCAGATGCCATCATCTTCGTTTCCTGAATGTTGAGCTTTAAGCCAACTTTTTCACTCTCCTCTTTGACTTTCATCAAGAGGCTTTTGAGTTCCTCTTCACTTTCTGCCATAAGGGTGGCATCATCTGCATATCTGAGGTTATTGATATTTCTCCCGGCAATCTTGATTCCAGCCTGTGCTTCTTCCAGCCCAGCGTTTCTCATGATGTACTCTGCATATAAGTTAAATAAGCAGGGTGACAATATACAGCCTTGATGTACTCCTTTTCCTATTTGGAACCAGTCTGTTGTTCCATGTCCAGTTCTAACTGTTGCTTCCTGAACTGCATACAGGTTTCTCAAGAGGCAGGTCAGATGGTCTGGTATTCCCATCTCTTGAAGAATTTTCCACAGTTTATTGTGACCCAGACACAAATGTGCATCTGTGTGTCTGTATTGATATCAACATTATCTATCCATCCATTCATCTTTCCAGTATCTACCTACCTATCTCTATACCTCCTACTGCCCCTGTTTCTCTGATTCAGCCTCCTTGTCCTCGAACTACGAATGATGGATGATGCAAAGATCGCTGGGGGTGTGACACCAAACAGGAGGGGAGAGGAGAACATGTGAAATCAAACGCCCCTGCGCATTGTCTTGGAGGACACATGTGAGCACGTGTGTGGGTGCAGGGGGAGAGAGGAGCTCTGACTTTGGTTATCCAGCTCTATTTCAACTCATGTGTGCAGTTGCACCCAAGCACATGGACTTCCTGACAAGTGAGTCACAGCCTGAGGTTTGAGAACACTGATCCCAAAGACAGCTGATTCCTGCCAGCGTTAGGACTGTGTGGGGTGGGACCAGGGACTCACTGTCAGAATTGAGAAACACAAAATGAAGCAGCAGCTGCTGGTGGGCAGGGGCGTCCTGGCAGCCCCTCCCACCCCCAGCGTCCTGCAGCGGCTCTGAACCCTCTTCCTCAGACAGCGGGCCCCCTGAGGGTTGCAGCCCTGAGACTGAGTCCCCTTGTGTCCTTCGAGGACGGATGCCTGCCCTCCATCCTGGAACCCAGGGAAGCCCGTGGCCTCCGTCCTGCCTCCATCGTGTCTCTGCCCCCGACCCCAGGCCATCCCCCGCGCGTCCACACGTCCAGGAGTTCCTCTCTCTCCTGGGGACTATGAGTAACATGCAACCAACTTCCTGCCATCATGCAGTCACCTTTACAAACAGACTCAGAACAGGACAGAGGGGAAAAGAAGGTCACCCCCCTCTTGACATTAGTGAATTTAACATCGGCTCTGGTGGGCACTGCTTTGGACTGACAGGAGGAGGTGGGGAGAATGTGGGAAAGTCGAGGCTGTGCTGAGAGGGGAAGGTGCCCACAGAAGCCAGAGGGAAGTGAGGAACCAGGGTGGATGCCAGGGCCCCAGTGAAGGCAAAGGGGGTGGGGGGGGCAGGGCCCTGGGCAAAGAGCAGGAGGAAAAGGAAGGGGTGACCAAATCAGTTCAGTTCAGTCGCTCAGTCGTGTCCGATCCTTTGTGACCCCATGAACCACAGCATGCCAGGCCTCCCTGTCCATCACCAACTCCCAGAGTTCACCCAAACTCGTGTCCATTGAGTGGGTGCTGCCATCCAGCCATCTCATCCTCTGTCGTCCCCTTCTCCTCCCGCCTTCAATCTTTCCCAGCATCAGGGTCTTTTCAAATGAGTCAGCTCTTTTTATCAGGTGGCCAAAGTACTGGAATTTCAGCTTCAGCATCAGTCCTTCCAATGAATATTTAGGACTGATCTCCTTCAGAATGGACTGGTTGGATTTCCTTGCTGTACAAGGGACTCTCAAGAGTCTTCTCAACACCACATTTCAAAAGCATCAATTCTTCGGCGCTCAGCTTTCTTTATAGTCCAACTCTCACATCCATACATGACCACTGGAAAAACCATAGCCTTGACTAGACAGACCTTTGCTGACAAAGTAATGTTTCTGCTTTTTAATGTGCTGTGTAAATTGATAGTAACTTCTCTTCCAAGGAGTAAGCGTCTTTTAATTTCATGGCTGCAGTCACTATCTGCAGTGATTTTGGAGCCCCCCCAAAAATAAAGTCTCTCACTGTTTCCACTGTTTCCCCATCTATTTACCATGAGGTGATTGCAGGGAGAAATATCAATAACCTCAGATATGCAGATGACACCACCTTTATGGCAGAAAGCAAAGAGGAACTAAAGAGCCTCTTGATGAAAGTAAAAGAGGAGAGTGAAAAAGCTGGCTTAAAACTCAACATTCAGAAAACGAAGATCATGGCATCCAGTCCCATCACTTCATGGCAAATAGATGGGGAAACAATGGCCCAAGTCAGTTTACTGAGTTAGCATTCCAGAACTGGGCTGTGACGGGCTGGTGGTGGCTGAAAAGACAGAGGGGGTGGTCCGCCCTCCGCCGCCCCCAGCTGCCCTCACTCAGTCTGCTGCCCCAGTCACAGCTGCCACATAGGATCTCCTATGATCCATGCCTTCCTATTTACACGTCTCTATTATCCGTCCTTCCCTAGAACCTGAACTCTATTCAGGTTTAATGCATCTGAATTGTGCCAAGTAAATGATTAGTAACTGGACGGGGTGGGTGGGGGCCGGGGGGCCCGTCCATTCCTCAGGGCCAAGGTCAGAGAGTGGCCTCCCTGACCCGGACACAGACCCCCCGGCCACGGCCTTCTGAAAAGAACACAGAGCTTTTAACTGCCGAGGACACCGCGGGGACGCCAACCCGCCGGCCTGGGGACAGGAGGAGATTCAGAGCAAGCAGCGGAGAGAAAGAGCCTTTGTCTGCCCGAGGGCCGGTTCCCATAGCCGCTGTGTCACAAAGGGCCGTGGACACTGCTATGCTGTTTACAGAGGGGCGGGGCGGGCTCAGCGGGCACCAGGGTGGCACAGAGCCTGCGGGGAAAAGTGCACAGAAGCGCCCAGAAAGCTGGTGGGGTGTCCGGCCACCATCCTGGAAGTGGACAGAGCTCCCCTGGCTGCCCTGAGGCCCGGACTGGCTGCAGGTCCCTGGCCCACCTGCCCCCCGGCCTCCATCCAGGACGGTGTGCCCCGGGGGCCCCAGGCCAGCCCCAGATTCTCAGCCACGCATCCCCCGACCGCCGCCCTGCCCGTGCGGCCTGTAGGGAGGTTTGCCCACAGCCATGTGTGAGTCAACGCAGAGTCACAGCTCATCTGAAGGGCAGACGCCCTGGGCTGTAAGGCGCAGCAGCTGTGAGGCAGACGGGGCTGGCGCGGGGGGCCCCGGACTCCAGTCCCCCGATCCCCTGGAGCAGCAGCCTCGGTAATTGGGTTACTCGTAGGGGCTTCGCAGGGGCCTGTAGCCCAAACCTCAGCGGAAACCGGGCAGCCTGGCTTGGCACGTGTGGTCTGTTTAAAGCATCACACACCCCCGCGACCGTGGGCATGGGCAGGATGTACCCTTCTGATACATCAGACTCTTCCTTCCATCGAGTGTGCAGTCCCAGTTACACCACTGCTGCTCAATTTCAGCGAGTTCTCAAATTAAGCCCCGGAAGCACAAGAAAATGTCTCCAGAGTGCGTCAGAAACCCGCAGACAGCAGTGGCTTGAACTTGACTCTCACCACGGGCGGGTGTCATTGTGTGGCCCCGTCTGTCTGAAGGCCGGGGCCCCCGGTACCCACCGCTCTGTCCGAGCTCAGCACCAGGACCCAAGTCTAACCCTAGCAGGGCCTCCTGCCCACCAGGCGGTCCTGTGGGCACCAGCCCCACGGAGGCGCCTCCGGGAAGCTCCAGGCTGCAGCGAGAGGTACGCTGTCTGCTCCTGCCGTGCCTGGTGGGGCCCTGACCTTCCAGAGCTTTCACTAAGAAGGGCTGATGCACATGGGCTGACGCGCATGGGCCCGTCCTCTGTTCCTCCGAGACACCTGCGTGCTCCCACCATTCGGGGCATCTTTCTCAGAGGCCTGCGAGCCACGCCTTCCAGAGGAAGCTTGAGGAAGGCCAGCTGGGCCTCCGGCCCTGGGGGAGGCAGAGCCCTAACTCAGCAGCTGCCAGCTTCAGATGCGGCCCCATTGCAGTCCAGGGACCGGCCCTGGCACTGTCTGCTGCCCCCTCCTGTCCCCTCGAAGGCGCCATCACCTGGCTGAGCCCCACGCTGGCTCCTCTCACCATGGGCGGCGCTGAGCAGAATCTGCTTTAACGGACGTTTGTCTGTTTGTCTTCGACTGGCTCCAAAGGCCAGGAAACTTGCGCTCGTGCCCGGACTTGATGTGGAGGAGGGACAGTGGCCCCCGTGACATCCTGGGTGAAGGGGGCAAGGTGCAGACAGACCCCAGGCGTGCCCCTGGAGACGCCCTCTGCGCAGAAGTGTGGAGAGGCCCATCCACCCGCAGCCATCTCCCGGGTGTGCTGGGAGGAGAAGCCTTTCAGAGGTTGTCCACGGCACTCCGCCTGGTTTCGGGCTGGAGTTGGATGGGTGCACCAGACATGGGCCGGGTGGACGAGGTCTCCGTCTCTCTTGTCTCTGACCCGACTGCTCGGAATCTCCAACAAGTTCCAAAGTGCCCCAACCGCAGCCTGGCCCCGTGCTGCACAGGCTGCCCCTCACCCCGCGTGCCAGCCCCGCTGCCCCACCATGCTTCTCAGGCACCGGGCCCGCCTCGCTGGGCCTCCCCGGGCCTGGCAGGGCCCACCCTACAGCAGGCCCTGCCCGTCACACCCTGGGTTCCCTCTGTGGGTCCTGCCCCTGCCAGGGCCGGCTTCCATCTGTGCCCAATGCCCACACCAGGTCTCAGCGATATGGGGGTATCTGCCTGCCAGGCGGGATTTCAGCTGTCAGAACATCACAGGAGACAACTTTAAATGGATACAGCCCACCCACTCCCGTGGGTCTGCAGGCCTGCATCCCAGGTGGTGATTCAGGGGGTAGGTACCAGCCACTCTTGGCCAAGCAACCCAAGCCCCACTTCCCCTCCCCTCCTGTGCTGGTGAATGTGCTCTGACCCCTGAGCCTCTTTCTCATTTTGGGGTGACTTTGCTGGGCAGAGAGGGGAGCAGAGGGGACACCCTGGGGACTCTGTGTCCTCTGGATTTGAGTGGCATCAGGTGCCTCTCAGGGAAGGAGGAGGATCCCAGGGAGCAGGAGCTGTGCCCTGAGCTTCGCCCAATGTTCCTGGGCCGCAGACCCTTGGCAGGGCTGAGCTGCGGACCACAGCTGTGCCCACCTGGCTTCTTGCTTTCTCGGGAGGTTTTGACCTGGGAGGGCCTCCCTCCAGGACACGGGCTTCCTCTCCACCCACCGAGGCCCCTGCCCATCTCTCATCCACACCCCAGCCCCACAGCCCCCACCCAAGCTGCCTCCAGCCCCACGGCCAGCAGCCCCAACACTCCCAGTCTCAGTCACCCTCAAACCGGCCTTCCCAGCCCACCTCACTCATTCCCCCTGCCTGGCACCCCAGGGACCCGACAGCCCCTGAGACTGCTCAGAGCAGCCAGTGCCCCGCTGTTCACCCCCACCTGCCCCTCCCACGGGAACCCCAGTAAAGCACTCCCCTTGCACTGCATCCCTGTCCAGATGTGTGCCGACCCTTGTCGGGGCCACGAGTGTGATGAGCCCCCCGGCCTGCCCTGGGTCCGCCCATGGCCCACGGGCAACGTCCCCGCATAGACGCTGCCCCCCGGGAGCAGTGGGCTGGAAGGGGTGTGGTGGGGAGGGTGGGCAGAGGTGCCACAGGTGCCTGAGGAGTATGAAGAGACCCCATGCCTGGATCTGGTCGCCGGAAGCCCCTCCACACTCCACACGCCTCATTCACAGAGGGCTCGCCCCCCACCCCTCGCAGGTCAGGCCAGAATCTCCCAGCCCCGAAGCTCATTCCCAGAGAGGCCCTCCACCAGGGCTCTGCTCCGGAGAGAAGACACAAGGACAGCCTCGCAGACTGCAGGAGCGCTAGCAACCCCAGTGATTTATTTCATCTCGGCATAAACAGGCAGATGGACAGGGTTTTACGGAATTGGCACTCACGACTCGAAACATGAGTACTGATCGGTACCGCATCAGCTGGGCAAAGCTGTGTCTTCAAGACGGCTGTTTGTCCTCAACACCCAGCAACATCACGGCACTGCTTAGCACTTTCAAAAGCCTCAGAGGAGCTTGCGTCTCACAGGAGGACAAATCTGGTCTTTTGTTTCATTTCACACCAGTTCACCAAGCAGGTAGGAGGCCCTCACCCATGCCAGTTCCCATACTAGGAGCCGGAGCCTCGTGGTGCCCTCCAGGATGCGAGGAAGCAAAGAGAACGTGGCTCTGATGCACACTCAGATGCAACCAGAACACAACCCGTTCCCATGCTTAGTTCCTGTTATCTTCCCGTGAATAATGATGTCGCAGAGGAAAGGGGAAAAGGAGAACACTTATTTTTTTAAAGACACCAAAAATAAATCATTTTGTAAGCTAGGAAATCATCTACAATAAGACAGAATGCAAAAGAGCACTTTCGTTTACATTTCGACCCAGGAAGGTGTCACAACAGATAATATCCTGAAACCATCTTAACTTCAGGAAAAGGCAAAGACTTAAAAACACATTTCATTTCAAAACATTTCAGAGGGAGTTACCCAAGAGACCAAAAAAATTAAACAGTGGCTACCAGAATTACTAAATTGACACCAGAAAGTAACAAAAATGGACCAGGTGATTTATTTTAAGTATCTGTAGCAAAAGTGATTGGAGAAGGCAATGGCACCCCACTCCAGTACTCTTGCCTGGAAAATCCCATGGATGGAGGAGCCTGGTAGGCTACAGTCCATGGGGTCACTAAGAGTCGGACACCACTGAGCGACTTCACTTTCACTTTTCACTTTCATGCATTGGAGAAGGAAATGGCAACCCACTCCAGTGTTCTTGCCTGGAGAATCCCAGGGACGGGGGAGCCTGGTGGGCTGCCGTCTATGGGGTGGCACAGAGTCCGACATGACTGAAGCGACTTAGCAGCAGCAGCAGCAGCAAAAGTGATACAGGGAGTTGTTGTCACTAAGTAGCCAAAGAATTTCTGCAGCATTCATTCTCTGAAAGGAAAATAAACTGGCGCAGAAATAAAGTCACTGCAGTCCCAGGCCAGCCCCATAAAGCTGCCAGAGTCCACGCTGGCGCTGGCACCGGGGCTCTCCCCAACCAGCAGGAAAAACAGAAAGGAAATGAAGATGACTTCACCCCAATCCTTCAGGTTCCAAACGAACCTTGATTCACAACACAAAAGTCATTGCTGTGAACTAACCGAAAGATTAAGCTTCTGCAAATTACGTTTCCCCTGAAAATGCCCCACCGCTCTTTCAAATGTCTGGAAATGTCAGTGTTTGGGGGTTTCTTAATTTCATGAGAATTACAGATATTGTAAATGCTCTGCCTTCATTTGATTCAAGCGATAGAAGAGCAGGGATCCTTTTGCACCAACTGGTTCTCTACAGAGAGCTGGACACAGGCTCAGCAATGGGACAAGCCCAGGCCCTGGAACGTCAGCCCTGGAGGCCTGCCTCTCGCCCAGCCCTCCTGCGCAGAAGGATCCTGGGCCAGGGGCTTTTCGATTTGTGTACTTGGCGCACGGCCCGACTGGCCCCACACCCCAGGTACTGGGCCCCAAACAAAATAAACTGGTCTTCGAAGCACACAGGTCCTCTGGCACCTGTTCTAGGTGATGCTGCCTTGAGAAACGTGGTCTACAAGGTTCTAAGCTCACCACCCTCCTTAGGCATCCTCCGTGATCTCGTCTTGACAACTCCCTGGGGCTCAGGGCCAGCTCCCACAGGAAGCGGTGCTGTGTCTCAGCCAAGCGTCCCTTCATTCAACTCAAGGATGAAATAATATCCAAACACTCCCGCGGGGTGTGTCATTGTCTGGCTGTCCACGTCTGACAGCTAGTATGTCTCCCATCTCCAATGGGGAGAGTTGACTTTGGAAGCCCACTTTAGGATTTGTGTTTTTCAATGGTAAGCATCCTAGGAATGATTTCTCAAGTAAAATCACAGTGATCATATCTCATGAGTTTGATATTGAAGGAATGAAAATATCACCTCGGTTCCATTTCAAATAAAAATTGAGCATAAATAACGAAAGTCTGGAGAAAAATGTATGTCATATGAAACGCTCGTGTCTTTACAAGAACAGTTTGTTTCTTTTGGACCTCACTTCTTCTTCTCCTGCCATGTCTCCAGTCTGCTCCTACAAAGTCAGGCAATCTGGAGCCTGGTTTTTCCTAAGATGCTGACCCGAGTTGCCAAGACATCCTATGGTGTCAGGAGTGGTCACAGGCAGGCACACAAGTTCCCAGAACACACCAGCTGAGACGGCAGAGCACTGTCCTCAGGACATGCATGAGTCATGTTGAATTTCTAAGCATGCTTAACTGACCACTTTAACGACCACTGCCTCTTTAGGAAGCATAACCTATTCCCCGCACACCCACAGATCGCACAGGGAGGCTCCCTCCCATCACTGATTCATGAGGAGTTCACAGTAAGCTACACATGACTTCATCGACTTCTGTGCCAGTAACCTTCAATGGGCACTTTTCCTGTCATTAAAAAAAAGTGGATTGGATTCAGAATCCAAGTCAGTTGGCCTCTCTTTATGAACATACATTTTATCCTTAAATGTTTAATAAATAGTAAACCCTGCCTTTTAATCCTTGTGCCCTATTACAGTAGCGAAATTTCATGTTAGTTTTATTAATGGTATTTTGGAGCTCACAATTAGACAAAAGTAGTTCATTTGCTAAACTACATTATGTTATTGTTGTTTACTTGCTAATTCATGTTCCACTCTTTTGCAACCCCATAGACTTCAGGCTCCTCTGTCCATGGGATTTCCCAGGCAAGAATACTAGAGTGGGTTGCCATTTCCTTCTCCAGGGGATCTTCCTCACCCGAGTCTCCCACATTGGCAGGCAGATTCTTTACCGCAGAGCCACCAGGAAAGCCCCACACTCCCTTATAAACATATGCTCCCCCTCGTGTCTACAAACTCACTGTCACTCTGCCACACTTTCTTAGAATAATGGTTGTAAAAATGAATTTCCCTCAGAGTTACAGAATTAATATTTAAAACATCACAATTGGCGGGTTCAAACTATGCCTGTATGTTTTTCTTTAGAACTCTCAAAAAAAGAAAGGATTTTAGTCCTCTTTCCGGGGGAATACTACTCTCTTCAAGCCCACTATAAAATATCACAGCGGCTGGGCACCCCGGCCCTGCTTTCAAAGCAGGCGAGCACTGGGCCGCTGTCAGCCTCGCCTACTGATGATACGCTCTTTGGCCAACAGTCACCAAAGATCTAAAGCCCGAGTAACAGTCAATCATTGCTACACATTGAACATAATGATGAGCATCCTTGAAATTGAAAGTATTAAACCCACCTCAGTTAGGTGATGAGAGGGACCTGCTCTCAGGTGTGTGGACCTTTGACCCTGTCCGGGGCCCCTGGGATGACAGGAAATATCTCCCGTGCTCACTGGACAGGAGACCTTATTGGAAATCAAAGATTTCATCTTTAATACTTCTTACATTCAGAGTTGACACATAGGGCAGGAACTTTTAAACTAAATTAGAAAAGCTTTAAGAGCTTGATTTATCAGTTATGACTTTAAACTCCAAGCTAAAAAAAAGCACGACCTTCTTTCAGGGGTTTCCAGGAATATGGTTCACACTGGCCTCATTTAGGACTCCAGTCTGGGAGCCCCCTGCGTTTCCCAGGGCCTTCTCAGCACACAGTAACAAGGGGGCTGGTACCCCGCAGTACTCAAGCCTGCCTCCCCGACGAGCCACAGCGTCCCTGGTACACAGGGCCCACCCACTGCACCTGGAAGCGCAGTTTCTGATTCTGTTTCCTTCTTTCTCAGGTATGTTGTATCTTATTTGCAAAGTTATTTGCTCATATCCTGCATCTTAAGCCATCGACCCCCCTCCCTTAAGCAAAGCAAAACAAAGCAGAAGGAATGCAGAGTAGAAAGGGGGCCTTAAGGCAGCGTTGCACACGGTTTGCCAGGCCCAGTAGTGACAAGCACTACCTCCTAAGTGACCCCCGTGGGCAGCGCCCACCCCCGACCCTCTCCCCCGGCCTCCGCTCCCCTTGCGCCCTTCCGGGTTCCCAGTTGGGACCTCCGCCCACGGCGCATTCCCTGTCTCGGGCCGCGGAGGGACAGGCCAGGTGACCACCTGGCTCATCCTACACAGCGCCCTCCTCCCCTCGGTCCGGCTTCTCCGGCAAGTTGAGCACGAAGGGGAAGAGCAGGCCCCGGGCGTCCGCCGGGGTTTGGAGAGACTGGAGCTCAAAGCTGCCTTCGAGGCCCGCGTCGCCGGCGCCAGGCTCGTCCTCAGCGGGCGGCACGAAGCGCCAGGTGCCCGCGCGGCTCACGCAGTAGATGGTGCCCTCCAGCGCGGCGCAGCGGAAAGGCTGCAGGCCCGAGGGCGCGCCCGGGGGCCGCAGGTGCGAGGCGCAGCGGCTCCACTGCTTGGCCAGGCAGTGGTAGCGGAGCACGCTGACCCCCCCGGCCGGCACGGCCGCCGGCGCGTCGCCGCGGGCCCCACACAGGTCGAAGCGGTAGATGAAGCCGTCCAGGGCCACCATGTCGGCCGAGCGCTCGCGGCTGCTGCTGCACGGGCACTCCTGCCACTCGTCACGCCGCGGGTCGTACTTGAGCAGGCGGTAGAAAAGCGAGCCCCCGGACACGTAGATCTCGCCGTTGCACGTGGTGGCCTCGTGGGCCACGGCGAAGGCGCCCCGGGGCAGCGGGGCCACGGCGGCCCAGCGGTCGGCGCGCGGGTCGTAGCGCTCCACACTGAGCAGGCACTCGCCGCCCACGGCGTACAGGTGGCCGTCCAGGGCCAGCAGTTGCAGCTGGGAGCGTGCCTGGCGCAGCGGCCGCACAGTGCTCCAGCGATCAGTGGCCGGGTTGTAGCAGAAGACCCGGTCGGAGGGCCTGGCGCGGCCGTCAGGGCCCGCGGGCCCCACGCCTCCGGCCACGAAGAGGTAGTTGTAGAGCACGCAGAGGCCGCAGCCCCGCGCCGGCGCGCCCTCCGGCAGCCGTGTCAGCTCGCGCCACTCGCCAGCCGCTTCGTGGAAACAGTAGACGGCGGCCTCGCCGCGGCCCTCCGCGTCCCCTGACGGGCTCTGTGGCCGGCTGCCCGCGCGCTCCCCGGCCGGCCCGAGAGCAGCAGCCAGCAGGCGGGTGCGGCCGGCGCGTAGGCGGCGGCGCAGCAGCAGGTCGCGCTCGGCTCCCGACAGGCGCCCGAAGACTGCGGGCTCGCGCAGCACCTCCAGGTAGTGGTCGCTCATGAAGCGGTAGGCGGCCTCGCGCAGCTCGGCCAGCCGCTGCCGCTTGGCCGCGCTCAGCACCTCGAAGCAGTTGGCCAGGCTCAGCTGCGGCGCCACGGCGTCGGTGGCGCGCTGCGCGGCGCAGGGTAGCTGCAGGCGGCGCGCGCCGGCCACCACGTCGGCCACGTTGTCGGGGCGCACGCCCGCCATGCGCCCGCTGTACGCGTAGGCCAGCAGCAGCCGCAGCGCCGCCCAGCCCACGCCCTGCACCCGCAGCACGTCCCGAGACGCGCGCGCGCGGAAGTAGTCGCTGCGCGCCGCCAGCACAGCCTTGTGCGCCCGCAGCCGGCGGCCCGAGACCTCGATGAGCAGGTCGGGCTCTCCGTGCTCCGGGCCGACGCCGGGCGGCACGGGCGCGGGGTCCGCGGGCTCCTCCGGGGATGCGGGTTCCTCGGTCGGCTGGCGCTCCCCGGGGAACGCGGGCTCCTCGGGGGACGCGGAGTCTTCCGGAGACACTGGCTCCTCCGGGGACGCGGCGCCCGAGCTGCCGACGCCCCACTGCCTCTCCACCACCCGCCGGCCGCTGCAACACGAGGGCGGCGAGGCCGCTGCGTCCTCCGCAGCGGAGGAGGCGCGAGACTGCGGCGGGGAGTCGTCCCCGGAGCTGAAGCACAGGGACGCGCTGAGGCTGCAGGGTGTCTGCGCCGGGGACGCCGCGCCCTCCCCCTCGGCCGCGTCCGGCGGCTGCAGGCTGCCCTCTCCCGGAGCCTCGGGAGCGCCGCCCCGGCCTCCGGCCTGGCCGCACGCCCCGTCGCCCGGGTAGAGGACGCAGGGGACCACCGGGCTCTCCATGCGCGCTCGCTCAGGCAGCTGTCCCCCTCAGCAGCCCCGCATCACTCCGCCCGGACTCGGGCTGCCCAAGGTCGATGGCTCCTCCGGGCTCCGGGTGCGCGATCAGACCTCACTTCTGTCCACAGCGGCTTTCGCTCTTGCGCCGCTCGGCTCGCACCCGCCCGCCCGCTCTCCCGAGAAAGGGGTGTGTCTGCGGGAGCGCGCTCCCGCTCCCGGCTGAACTTGTGACCCCAGCGCGGTCCCCGCGGGCGGGCGGCCGTCTGCCCGGGTCTGTGTGGTCTGGGCTCCGCGCGGGCGGACGGAACGGTCGGACAGCCGCTGCCTCCGCTCTGGGCACGGGTCCCGCTCTGCGGACCGAGCTGTCGGGTACTAAGCACCTGGCCCGCCCTGTCTCTCCGAGTCACCGTCCATCCTTCCGCATCCCATCGCGTCCGCGCTCGGCGCTGGGCTGCGGTCCACGCTTCCCAACCCTGACTTTCAGTCCTGCTTTACAGGCAGCCGCCCGGGGAGCTTTCTCCTCGTGTGTGACCCCCGTTCGCCATTAGGGCTGAGTGCGGGCCTGGCTCGGCCTCGGCGGTGTTCACCTGGGGGCAGGCGGGGGTGCGTAATTCACTCTCCAGGTGGGCGTTAAGACAAGTCAGTGCACACACTAGACCCCTTTTCCTCACTCATCCACCGGGGGCCTTCCTCTGCGACTTCCTTTGTCGGAACATCAGGTGTTTCCATGTCATGTCACCAGCTCTTCGTGTTCCTGTTTACAGGGGAAAGAGAGGATGTTTGAGTTTGCATTTTCCATAGGCGATTTCATGATAACATCTGCCCCCAGCACCCCCACAAGCTGTAGGCTTCAGATTTGGTGGGAAGGGGATTTTGGCTTTTCAGTGCTGGAGAGAGACTTCAGTGAATACTATTTAGGAATTAAAAGACTGGTCCTCCCCTGATTTTTGAGGCCTTTAAGGAAGGACCCAGTTCAGCCAAGGGCCTTAAATATTAATTCATTGGGTTGAACCATAAAACTGCTGGTTTGGAGGATCAGTGACAGTCAGTATCAACCGTTCCCGAACTCCAACCTAATGAGATGTGTGAAATTAAGAACTCTCAGTGAGAAAGCGTGGTTAGCCTATATCTCCTCAGTTCTGCTGTGGGACAGTTTTCCTGAAACCTGATCCAGTCAGCCATCTCAAATTCGGTTAGAGCCAGTATTTGAAGAAAGGTGCTAAGCGAGGGCTCTGGTGTGGGCTTGGCTTCTGAGGCTCCAACCTGAAACCCGTTTGAATTGCTCCTTCTCTGCACTGCATCTCCGAAAACCTCCAAGAAAGGACGCTCCAAAGAGCACACGTGCCCCCAAAGAGAAAGCCAAGATGAAACGAAACAGAAAACAAAACCCACATAACTCCTTGGAAGGCAGAGGTGAGCACCGGCAGATGAAGCAGAAGAATAAACTATCTTTCCTAAATTGGCCAAGTCTTCACTGAGACTCGGCAGCCTGGAAGGGGGTCTTGGCATAAGGGGTGGGGCAGCTGTGCTCTGGTTTTCCTACAAAGAGGCTGCGGACAGAGAAACCCGCCAGATACACACAGCCAGGCCCGCTGTCTTTCCAGGCTGTGTTCGCTTCTTAGACCAGATACAGTGACACCTAACCACCTACCCTCAGCTGCTTCTGATTCTCTGCTAATTGTACTTAATACTGTTACCTGATCCCTATAAATGTGCAGGGCTGAGTGTATGTATGTGTATAAACACATTTCTCTGGCCCTTTCCTGCTGCCATGTTAGGAAATACAAGTGTCTCAGAGCTGGAAATTCTAGACGTTCAGTTCCCTCTCCCTTCCTCTGTCTCTCTTCCCCTCCCTCCTTCCCTATTTCCCAGAAACTGTTACCAGTACCCTGTGGGGCATATTCCCACGTGCAGGGTGCTGCCTCGCGTGGAAAGGCAGCGTGGGGACGGTGGGGACGGGCTGAAACTCTGACCACGGGCATGGGGGTCACAGGGGTGCTGCATGTTTACTCAGCTGTGCGCCGGCCTGCGGAGCTGCTGGGGAGGCGCTGTGTCCACTGAGATGGAAATGAACTCCGGCCCCCGGTGACCGGAATGCGATGACAAACTGGAAACCGGCAGATTTCATAAGCAAGAGTTCTGGCTTTTTCCCAAAGTGCCAGAGGTGTTTTCTTAGTCAGCTGAGTCATTCAGGGAAAGTTAGATAAAAAGTAACACATACTTACATATCTTACCCAAATATATGTATACACCTCCATGCCTCAAGTAGAACCAGAGAACTGGCTCTCTGACTTGCTTCTTTCTTTTCGTACTTTCTTTGTATGGTATGGCCAATCTTGGACCTCAGAAAACTAACTAGTTTTAGGCCAGGAAAAGAGTTTCAGAACTTCCTAGTTCCTCCTCTGGCCTGACTCTCATCAGAATGTGCACAGGCCCAAGCCCTGAGGGCTCTCCTCTTGGAAGGCATCACAGACTCAAAGCCAAAGCAGGGCACGGGACTCACTTGAAAAGCCTGAGTTCGGCACTCTCGTCTTTTAAAAGCTCTCCAGAGTCCATTTAAAGCCTGAAAGAATCAGGCAAAGCAGAAATTTTGTCATAGCCACACTAAGCAAGAGCTGCGTGATGAAATAGACACAATCTAGGCGGTCAGCGGCCTCTGCAGGCCCGTCCACGCCAGCTCCCCGTGTGCAGCCCACTGTCTGAAGGAAGGTTCTGCAGGTCGACAGGTCCTGCCCCCCCACACACACACACCGTGAAGGACAAACAGTCAGCATCCCCAGGAGAAAGCAGAGGACCACTTCCTTTTCCAAATGATGTTCAAGAAACTCAACTTTCAGAGCAAAACCTTCTCCCCCAGAATGACCCATTAAATGGATGGGAAGGAATCAGCCCATTTTGTAACAGTCCTCGGAGGCATTGGCGGGTTTGCCAAGATGCTCAGGTCAGGTTTCTTTGGTTGGAAGTCCGGGATTTCCAAAGGGACTTTTCCCCATGTTGTACTTGGCTCTGGAATCAGAGTTCCCCCTCGGAGGCTCTGGGAGGATTCTGAGCCTGGTGCCGGCCCTGACAGCAAGGAAACCACCAGACTCCCCACTGACCGTGGCACGGGAAGGGCCTGTCCCCCAAGCACCTTTCTGGGGGCTGTTAGATGAACAACTGCCTCTCCACCTATCGTCGTGACTGACAGGAAGGGATGTGTCAGCAGAGGTGCGGGTGTGCGGTAGTAACAGAATCCTTCCTGACTACTGGTGAGAAAATATTTTAATAGGAACATGTCTGCTTTAAATATAACTTAGGTAGCACTCCCTGTGAAGGATATACACCTCTTCTCCACAGTGTAAATACCCAAGCAGAAGTTTTTAGTCTCTTCCTATGAATTTCTTCTCTCAATATGAATTTTTAAAAAAAGATTGTGTATGATTTCCAAATGTGGACATTATTTATGCACTTAATGTGGACATCAGATCATTTAAAATTAAGTTTGTTTCATTATCATGATATAGGTTGCTAAAGAGAATCTCCCTTTCAAATAAAGTCCATTTTTTAAAAACATTAGTGAACAGACTTATGAAGTTTATCTAAACACCTGCAGCGCCTGTTGTAGCCAATTCCTTCTGGGCGTCCTCTGAGTCAGGCCCACCATGTGTCCGATCCGAGCGTCCAGCCACCTGCTTGTCACAGTAGGGTCCCAGGACCACTCCCTGAGCCCTGCCCGCCGCTGACCCTCACACACCAGGGTAACCCCACTCAGACAGTGAGCAGCCAGTGAATCCTGGGATGACGTTAACCTGAGTCTACACTGCCAGGCTTCAGCACTGTAATTTTTAATTTGCTTTTCACGAAGGACGTTTCTAGGACTCGCCAGACTGTAAGGCAACCTCAGTGCAGGAGTGATCATGACCCAGCTCACGCCTGTGTCGTCTATCTTGCAGGCACTGCTGTCGCGTGTGTTACATATGTGACCCTTGCAAGAACCCTTCTGCGGGGCTGTAGCTTTTAGCCCTGTTTTGCGAGAGGAAATGAGATGTGAAGCAGTCTCACCAACTTCATATGATTAACTAGCCCTGTGCCCGGCAAGTGGCTGAGCCAGACGGGGCCCACAGGCTGGCTCCAGCATCCATGCCACCCAGTGCCCGCCCGATGCTCTGGGTCCTTCTGTCTGCTGCTAGTGTGGTTTTTTTTTGTTGGTTTTTTTTTTTTTTTTAATGTATTTTGGCTGTGCTGGGTCTCCATTGCAGGGTGCCAGCGTCCTCTGGTTGCAGTGCACGAGGGCTGCCCTCTAGCTGTGGTGAGGCTTCTCGTGTTGTGGGGCACAAGCCCCTGGGCCTGCAGGCTTCAGTAGCAGCGGTTCCGCCCGCTCTTGAGCACAGGCTCAGCAGTTGTGGCGCACAGTTGCTCCTGGGCTTGTGGGATCTTCCCAGACTAGGAAACAAACCTGAGGCTCCTGCGCTGGCGGGCGGATTCTTTACCACTGAGCCCCCAGGGAGGTCCTTCCTGTCTGTTCCAGTTTTGAAGGTGAAGCCCGGGACTTTGCCGTATCCGCACGGTGGGCTGAGGGACGCCTACGAGACGCTGGTGGGTCTGGTCCGCTGCCCAGCGCGTCTGGGGGGCAGGATGCTGGTGGAGGGGGCTGTCCCAGCCCTGAGAGGGAAGCAGATGGAGATGCAGGCAGGTCTGGTGGGAATGGCCCACTGGGGCTGTCTGTGTGGGTGTGATTTAGGGGAATAACAGCGGGCTGACTCTCTGGCACAGCTGCACTGGAGGAAGTAAAATCAGAGAATGTCATGAAGAAAAGCCTTTACGTAATAGCTGTTTGCAAAGTCCAAACTCCTTAGGCTGGAAAACAAGGCATTGAGCTGTCTGCTCCCAGGTCTGCCCCAAGCTTGGCCCTCGTCCTGTGCCAAAAAGGCCTCTCCACCTGTGGGGCGAGCGCAGAACTGCCGCCGTGCCCTGGTGAGCCCCGCGAGGTTGTGTGTGCATGCATACCCCACGCACGTGTGCCTGTGAGTGCAGACCCCACGCCCTGGTGAGCCCCGCGAGGCTGTGTGTGCGTGCACACCCCACGCACGTGTGCCTGTGCGTGCAGACCCCGCACCCTGGTGAGCCCCGCGAGGCTGTGTGTGCGTGCACACCCCCCACGCACGTGTGCCTGTGCGTGCAGACCCCGCGCCCTGGTGAGCCCCGCGAGGCTGTGTGTGCGTGCACACCCCACGCACGTGTGCCTGTGTGTGCAGACCCTGTGCCCTGCCCTCTCAGAGTGCTGTCAAAAGCATGGCCCACGGTCCTCCTGCTGCAGCAGCACTGCCTCAGTCTATGGGGAGAAAGGCCCCGCGGGGCAGAGAGCCAAAATCAGGGGAGCGTCTCTGTGCCCTTGGCTGTTGCCAGTGACGAGCCATCTGGGTAAGATGATGCCCGGGGCGAAGGGATGAGATGTACATTAATCCAACAGGACAACTAGGTCATGAAGATCTGTAGGAGAGCTTCACCATTCCGCCTCCCTCGTCAGATCGCCAGTCTTTGTTTTTAATCTGAGAGACACACACGGTGTCAGAGTGTCGTGACTCACGAGACAGCCCTTGGCAGGAGATGGACTCTCACTGCTGAAGTCAGCACACTAGAGCGGGGGCACTCGGGGGCATTGCTGCTGCGGGCTCAAGGGAGCCTGTGCCTTCAGTCACCACCAAACGTGACATCACAGACAGGACCCAACTGGGTGCCGTTACAACACGGTCTTGTGCTCCGCGGAGTCACACACCCCGAGGAACTGAAAGGAGAACAGGTGGAGATAAACGTGTGCACTCGTCACTTGGAAGACTCCCAAGTTAGATGAGCACAAACAACACCCTTGATTTCCAGATGCACCTCCAGGGAACAAGCCCAGAACGCGCTGCAAGAGAAGCACGTGCCTCTGTTTGCGGCTCGGGTTCAGGAGGTGTTGACCTAGGCAGACACAGACTGCGAACACCCACAAGGAACCACCAGGGCTGGAAAGGCGCATGGGCCACAGTCCCACCAGGAAACCTGTAGCCATGAGACCCAGTTTTGAGCAATGGTTGAGTAAGATAAGGCTGTCTTGGGCATCCTCTGAAATCAGAGGTGAGCTCTCCATCAGGGATGGAAAGCTGGAGTCAGAAGTGAGAGACGCCTGGGCTGAACAAATTCACACTTCCCCCCAGATCTTCAATCTGTTAAAGTCCCATCAGCGGTGATAAATAATTAATAGTATTCTTTCACTTACTTGGTTCACATACTGAGTGGATATAGCTGAACACCCACAATGTTTCAGGAAGTGCCCTGGGTCCTAGATGGGAGCAGGAACCAAAAAGACTTGACCTCGGCCCCCACGGAGCTCCCAGTCTGGGGAGAAAACAAGCCTAAGCCATCATTATACGAATTCTAGTGAATTACAAACCACATAACAAGGGTCTGAGAGGCGTGATGGACCTGGTTTCTACTGGCATCCGGGGAAGATTCCTGAGAGCAGGAGGGAGCCAGACACAGGGCCAGGGGGAGCGAGAACAGACTCCTTGGGTTGGAAACAAGCTTGACCAGTTCAGAAACTGGAGAGCCTGGCACGGCCAGGAGCCCCAGGGTGAGCAGGGCCAGGCCCCACCCTCACATCCGAACGACAACAGGAATCCTCTGATGGCTTCGAAGAAGTGGAGGGAGGTGACAGGGCAGCCACGCAATCCATCTCCTGTTTCAGAAAGAGAGCTTTGTGTCCTTTTGTACAAAAAGATTGATTAAACTTCTTTCAGACTGATTTTCCATCACTGCCAAAAGGGCCACACACATTAAAATGGATGAACTAAACCTACATGTATCGGTGTGAATAAATTCCAAAAACATAATTTTGAATTTTTGAAGGTTTGCCATTTGCAGAAAGATGCCGTATAATCCGATTTTCTGCTCATGCTTGTGCTCAGTCGTATCTGACTCTGTGCGAGCCCATGGACTGTACCCCACCAGGCTCCTCTGTCCCTAGGATTCTCCAGGCAAAAATACTGGAGTGGGTTGCCATTTCCTCTCCCAGGGGATCTTCCTGACCCAGGGACTGAACCTGTCTCCTGTGTCTCCTGCATTGGCAGGTGGATTCCTTACCACTGAGCCACCTGGGAAGCACCATAATACTATTTACATACATTTAAACATGAAAAAAAAAAAAACTCTGTATCACTCAAGGAAGTGTGAAAGGGACAGGCTTGGTGGGGGGTGGGGGTGGGGGAGGTGTTGTCTACCTGCTGTATTAACACCTGGTTTCCTAAGGATTTGAAGTGTAAACGGCAAGATGATAACGTGTATTAAAGCTCACTGGGATACCATCGGTATTTTAATCACATTGTTAATGGCGTTTGATTATTTTATAATTTACAACTTAAAAATGTTATCCCATATGTGTATCAGTATTCATCAATTAAATAATCAATCTGGACTGCAACTGACTCTCATGGAAGCCACACAGTCTGAAACATAATGAAGTCACTCACTAGGTAACAAGACTCCTAAGTTGCCATATTCTTAGTGCTACGAGTACGTGAGTAGAGTCAAGGTCAAACTGAAATGTGGGGAAGTTAAATAAAAACTCACATTTTATAATTTTCTTGGTTTTATACAGAGAGACTTGTCCAAGATCACACACCCATTACTGGCAAGTTGGAACCCAGCTCCCTTGCCTACTAATTGCACTCGCTCACTTATCACTGTAGGCATGAATGGACCACAAGCTAGGAAGCCCTGTCTCTGACCTCTCTCTTGCTTTGCTGTGGTTAAGACGTAACAATAGAGCCCCACCCCCGACCTATGTCCTCAGGTATCCTGCCAGTCCCCAGAAGCGATGCTCTTGACCTAGGCCCGCCCCCTCCGGCTTAGCAGGTCCTGGGAAAGGGCCTGAGTCTTGCCTGGAAACTGCTGCGGAGCAGCACTGCCTTCTGTTTGGCTGTCAGGAGACAAGGAACCTGGCGGAGAGCTTACAGGGAGGAATTCATCCAAATTCAACATGTGATCTCTGTCCTCTAAGCAACGAGGGTGGCGGACGGGATGCGGAGGCAGATGAAATGCCAGCTCGTCTCTCACTGTTGACACCTGGCTTCGGAAGCAGAAATCCAGACACATTCTGTCAGTGGGAATTCCTCCATGTGAGCGTCAAAGAAGCCTCTCCCATCAGGACAGTCCTGAGACAGCCAGGAATAAGTGGATGCAAAAACGAAATATTTAAATGATCTTGAGACTCAGTCCAAGGAAACTATTGGGCTGGCCAAAAAATTGGCTAGGGTTTTTGTTACATTATATGGAAAAACCCAAACATTTTGGCCAGCCCAATATATTATTAACCTGCTGTCTTTGCAAACTCTTTTAAAGTCAATGTGTTAGTTGTTCAGTCATGTCCCACCCTTTCTGACCCCATGGACTGTGGCCCTCCAGGCTCCTCTGTCCATGGGATTCTCCAGGGGTAGGCTGCCATGTCCTCCTCCAGGGGATCTTCCCAACCCAGGGATCGAACCCGTGTCTGCTGCATCACAGGCATATTCTTTACCACTGAGCCACCTGGGAAGCCCAACATCTGCCTAAATAGAGTTTATAGGTGAAGGCTGCCAACATACTGGTTTCCACTGTATTTCCCCCAAATGTGGGTGTGGAGTTGGGGCTGTGGTGGGGTCAGGGTGAGGGGGTCACTTCAGTCTCAGGAAGAGGCTATTTTGGGAAACAGCACTCCCACTGGGACAGACACCACAGGAGGTCAGGCAGTAGTGACTGGGGAGGGTGTGACACCCCCCCACACACACACACATCGCCCCTTCCTGCCGTCTTGTGGGGTCTGGAAGTCCACAAGGAGGTGGCCACATCCCGTACATGGGGTAGCTGTGATGCTTCACAGCCCGGCTGGGTGGGGGGCATCTGCAGGTCCACAGCCGACCCCAGAAGCCCCTCGCACAGCGGGCCCTTGCTGGGCAGGTCTGGGCTCCACCGCACCAAGGGCCCAGGCCACGGCCATGCACCCCAAGGGCGGAGCCCTCTCTCCCAGGCCTTCTGCCTGGTCGGCTGGCCTTGCTCTCTTTGGACCTCTGCCGGGCAGCCCTGCCCCGCACGGCCCCGCCCTCGGAGGCCAAAGGTCCAGCAAGGCTGAGCCTTCTTCACACACGAGGCCCCTGAGCTTGGACCGAGACACCTAGCCTCCGCGGGACACGGACCTCAAGGGCTAGGGAGCCGGGCCGCGGGAGGGCAGGCGGAGGGCTGCACTCAGCACCGCAGGGCGGGCAGCTCGGGCCCAGGAGCCCAGCCCCGCCGGCTGGCAGAAGGAGCTGGAGGGGGCGCGGCAGGATGGCGCAGGACACGGCTCATGGTCCCTGGGGTCCCTCAGTGCAGCCCGGCCACGTGGACGAGATGAGAGAGGAGGGGTGGTCATCCCCCGGGTGACGGCGGCCCCCCACGGGTGTGCTCCGGCCCCCAGATCCTAAACGCTGGTCACTGTGGTGAGGGAGGCTGTGCTGAAAACGGCAATCACACAGCTTCCGCTCTCAGGACCGACACTCGGGGGCCCGGTGCCAACCTGTGAGAAATCCGGAGCCTCTGGGGACCCAGCTGGAGCCCACAGACACAGTGCTGCCAGGGGCCCCAGCTGGCAGCAGATGTGGGTGGCCTTAAGGGCATCCATCGAGCTTCCCCGTCAGATTGCCCAGCCTGTAAGTCGAAGGGCACGGCAGCCCTGCTGTTCTGAGCTGGCAGGTCTGGAGTGGTCAGTTATGGAGCCAGTGGGGCAGGCAGTGGGCAGACACGTCAGGGCTCCAAGGACAGATGGGCGGGGCTCCTGGATGGCAGGGCTCAGCAGCGCCGCGGCCCCATGATGCCAGAGACAGAGGGCGCTCCGGTCGGCCCGATGATGCCGGAGAAGACTTCCGGGGGGGGGCCAGGGTGGCCCTGCTGAGCGCTATCTCTGTGACTTGAGAGAACAGGGGAGCTGGAGAAGGAAGGGTTCCGTTTTCAAGTGCAATTTGGAGGAAACATAGAGGAAGCAGGCTCATGGGGTTCACAGAGGAAACTCTTCTCCTTCCCAGCGCCTCCAAGACTGTCGAATTCAGATGGGGCTTCAGAGCCAAGATCAGTCCAGGCAGCACAATCAGATCTCTTTTAAGACCTCCTGGTATCTGAGGGGCACCAGGCAGAGGCCTTGGAAGGGTCTTGTGGTAAACAACACAAGGCTTCTAGGAATTTTAAGGATGCTTTTCACAGTAGCCTTTGCAGGGAGTCCAAGGTGGAGAAAGGACTGAGTGGATTTGTGGACGACACCTCTGTCTAATGGCTTCAATCCCAGCAGATCCATAGAAAGCCCACAACATTTTTAAGATAATTGCACAGGAAGAGATTCTGCCAGCTTGGAGTCAATGAGCCAGATCAGCTCAAAGAAACCAGGAGGCAGGCTGAGAAAATCACTCAGCTGCAAGCACCAGGCACTTTTTATGAAAAAGGGAGGAGGACTTGGAGGATCAAGAAGGCAGGGCCAGGAGCATCTGAGAATCACTCCCGGAGCTGGAACTGAGCCCGCTTGTGTCCGATGGCCCTGCAGGGCTGCCCACAGAGCGGCCGCTGCGTGTCGCTCTTCCCGTCTGAACAGGACAGTGGCAATGCGTCAGCCTGGCTGGGCCACGGCACCCAGGTGTTTGCTCAAATGCCAGTCTACAAGGTATTTCTGTGAAGGTGTTTTTAGTTGAGACTAATATTTAGACCAGCAGACTTGGAGGAAAGCTGACTACTCTTCACAGTGTCTGAGACCCGCTCCCTGGTTCACAGACGGCATCTTCTCCTGTGTCCTCAGCTGGAGGAAGGGCTGGGGTCTCCATGGGGTCTCTGTCATCAGGGCACTTACCCCATCATGGGGGCTGCACCCTAACAACCTCATCACCTCCCAAAGCCCCCCCACTTCCTAATACCATCACCTGGGTGTTAGGCGCAGCATGTGAATTTGGGGAACACACAGGTACTCAGTCTGTAGCAGCCACTAAGTTTGTGGGTTGGCCATCAGACGACCCCGCCGGCTGGAGTGAGCTTCCTGTTATCTGTGCTGTGGACCGCAGCCCATGGGAAGCTATTGGCCACCCAGCCTCGGAACAAGGCTCATGCCTTTCAGTGACCATTCTGACAGCTATCTGAGGAACTGGTCGTGGGGGCCAGGGCGGGTGCCCGCAATGGGAGCAAGAGGCGACCCTGGCTTGGACAGAGGCAGCAGCTCCGTGTCTGCACCGTGGCCCCACGACAAAGGGTTCTCAGGGCCAGTGCTGAGGGCACACCCCCAGCACAGGGACCCCCGCCTACGCCATGCTCAGCCATGTCCTCCCCCCTGGACGGTCTCGCTCTGTGAGCCACGCAGTCTCGGCTCTCCAAAGTTAATCCACGTCCTGCTCCATCAAGGCCTAGTGTGTAAAGCTCTGTCAATTTACAGAGGAAATGCCACAGTTAATGAGGGATGAACGTGTATTAAGTCACAAATCTCTGACACGGCCGGGGTGCCTGTTGGCCTGCCTTCCTCCTCCGACGCGCCAGCGTCTCTGACCGCTGTCTCCGCGGGGCGTCCCCTGCCGTCCTCCGTTGCTGGGCTTCATCCTTCAGAGCCCAACTCACAATCCCTGCGTCAGGTGCTTTCATAGGGGTTTGTTCCTTTCCTTCAGAGACACTGCCTGCTTGTTACCACACATGAATTAATATCACTTTCACCGTATCAGGACCTAAGCTGCAGGGAGACAGTTTGGGGGAGGCGGAGGCTGTGTCAGTTTTAAATGCCATTGTATTCCCAGCACCTAGAACTGAGCCTGACCTGGGTGGGACAGACACTCGATAGATGTTTGTGAAAGGAAGAAATTGGTTTTTAATCCATCAGATATTGTATAAGACTTGCAGCGGCTTCAATTTCCAAAGTGCTGTTTAATATTCTTTCTAGCAGGAGCTGGCTTGCTGGCCAAAGGCAAACTCCTGGAAAATCTTGGTTTACCCCAAAAGCCAGTGCTCATTGTTAACTATTTCACAAAGAGCTGCGGGTGCCAACACTGTCATTTTAGAGTAATTACAATAATTCCAAGAGAGAAACCCGAGTCAAGGCCCCAGTGGAGACAGTGATCCCTGAACTCCCCAGAACAGATCCACCCAGGGCCACCAGGGGAGGACGCGCCGGGACAGGGCGGGTTCTGGCCTGCACCCCGACAGCCCCGCGGGCACCTCTGGGGTGGCCCTGTAGCCATCCTCCTGGGTCACTGCGCCCCCAACTAGGGAGGCCGAGGGGCATTACAGCTGCCTAAGTAGTTCCAGATTCACCGCAGAGCTGTGATTACAGACAATTTATGCTGCTGGTATTTAGAAAAAAACTGAAACAGGATCCCAGATGGAGGCCCCACAGCATGGAGCACCGCCTGGTTTCAGCTCAGGGACGAGAGTGGACTTGGAGCTAAAAGGAGGCCTCCTGCTTCCCCGGTGCCAGCGTGGCAGCTTGTATGAGCGCATGCAGAAATGGAGTGATGGGGCTGCCAGGAAGATGTTCGGGGATGAAGGGACGGCCTCGCCGCATTCCCAGACTCTCTGTTCTCCCAGCGCTGGAGCCAGCAGCCGGCACGGTCCCGCCCCAGGAACACCCAGACACTGGGACCACAGGGGACCGCACAAAGCCAGGCTGCCCCAACGGCTCATCCTGATGAACCACGGACACTTCACTGTCTTCTCCCCTCTT